>NW_022900935.1:62016352-62028058 GCF_012274545.1 Fukomys damarensis
CCACATGGGGGGGGGGACTTCTTTTTTCTTTTTTTTTTCTCCCGGTATCAGGGATCGAACTCCGGACCCTGCACATGTGAGGCAGGCGTGGCACCACTGACCTAAATCTCTGGCCTCCAGGGGGCCCTATTTTTGTGTGAGGGCAGGCCACCGAGTGTACAGGGCCTGAGGGAGGACAGGACACCTGCACAGACCTTAACGAGGGATGTATTTATTGTGAGCGTGCTCTCGCCTTTACCACGTTTTCTGAAACTCTCGCAAACGTTTCCTGGCTTTTTCTAGAAACTGCGTGTGCAGCCTGTTTTGCTCTAAGATCTGCCGTTGGAAGCCAAGCACCATCTGACTGTGCTTCTCCTCACTGACGCTGCCGCTGCCGTACAGGGGCGAGTGGGCTCTGCACACAGGTCCTGCGTCCCTGGCCGGGGCCCCCGTGGAGTAAGACCTCAGAAGGGCCAGGCGAGTCTTCCTGCGCGCCCGCCGCTCCTCCTCCAGCTCAGCCTTGTAGTGGATTTCCAAGCTCATGCTCGGGTGCTCGGTCTGCTCCAGCAGGCTCTTCTTTCTCCCTTCCGCCGCGGTCTTCTGTTTCTGCCTCGATGCCCTCCAGCCCGCTGGGTCCGGCTGTTCCTGCCGGCGAGGATGAGGTGAGCCCTCCGCCGGTGTGGCAGGTGTGGGGCTCTGCAGGATCGAGTCCTCTCCGCCCACGGATACCCTGTCCTCGGGAGGCAGCGTCTGACTTTCCCCCTGGGGAGTGCATGGGGCCAAATGATGGTACTGGGCGCCCTCGGCCTGGCTTGGTAACTGTGGCAGACTGCACTGGGAGGCTGTCCTGGGGGACCCCGCCTCTGAGGCAAGTACAGTTGCTGCCTGCCCCGGCCCCTCCTCTCCAGGGACATCACTACCTGGTCCCCGCCTCTCTGGGAAGACCTGCTCTCCAGCGGGGTTCTGGTCTGCCACGGGCCTCTGTTCCAGGTGCCAAGTGAGGCGTTCTCTCAGCTTTCTGCTTGTTTTAAACAACTCCTCCACAGCAGACGCAAGCTCCTTCTGCCAAAAGTCCTTGTCACCACGCTGGCACTCAGACCCCTTTCTGTGAGTGGAGCTGACGGGCCGTAGCTGTTCTAGGTCCTCCGGCTGGCTCTCTGGACTCGCCCTGGAGTAATTTCTCGGGCCCTGAGCTGAGCGGTCAGTCCCGTTTCCCACCTGCCGCATCCGCTTTGGGGCTTTTTCCTTCGCCTTTTCCTCCAGGAACTTGGTTTCCACTGCAGCAGCCAAGAGTGGATGCAGCCTTTCTAGGTCGGCCGTCGTAAAGCCCGCCCAACTCTCCACAAGCTGGCGGCCACCGCTGGTCTGGCTTGAAGGAGCCCGCTTCTCTTTTCTCTTCTCAGGAGGACTCAGACACTGTGCTCGGGGAGCCCCCCGTCTCTCCAAGCCTGTTGCTTTCTTCAGGGACTTGGTGTGCCAGGCCTGTCTTCCGGGTGGCACCTCCCTGCAACTCCTCTCTTCTCTGAGGGGTTCTTTGTGCCTCTGCCTGCCCCTGAGGGGCCCAGCTGCTCCCTGCAGGATGGGCTCCCCTGAGTGGGGTTTGTTTCCCACTGCCCACCTTGCAGCCCCACTCAGTGGATGGGCTAAATACAGCCGCTGGGGGTCTCTGGCTTGCTGGTGTCTGGCCTCCTGCGGCACTGCCCGCAATCCCTCTGGCAGGCGCTGCAGTTGCCGGCTTCTCCGCTGCTGCCCGTTGGGTCTTCTCTGTAGAGCAACATCTCCTTTGACCCTGGCCTGCAGCAATGCGGACTTCCGCCTCAAAGCGAAGACGGTGTCATCAGGCATGAGGCTGGGCCGTGCAGTGTCCTCTGTGTCCCTCTGCATTTCTGTGAGCTCTGCAGACACAGCTTCTGAGAGAAGGGGGCTCAGCCCAGAGCAGAGAGTTCAGGGGCGCAGGGCTTGGAGGGGCCACAGGTGTCAGAATTGTGCCTCAGCAAACCTAAAAGGACAGGAGGACACACACTGCCTCCCAGAGTCTCCGGAGAGGTAGCAAGGCCCCGGGGACAAGTGTGCCCGGGATTCTCCATGCAGGGACACACTGTCCCCAGGGCCCTTCCCACATGGCACCCAGACAAGAGCCGTGGGGCAACTGTTTTCAGTGGGGTGTGGCCTTGCTTCCCAGGGGACAGACATGCAGCAGTGTTTGGGCATGGATCTTGTCCTAGCACCTAGAATTAGAACAGGGAGCTGCTGCAGAGGCCAGGTCTGCTGCCAAACACCTGAAAATGCCCCAGACACCTCCACGACAAGCAATGATCTGACCCAAAATGTCAACAGCACCGAGGCTGAGGAGCCCACCCCGGGAGGCAGGTTAGGACAGGGATGGGAGCATCCAGCAGGACACCTGCAAGCAGACTGGGGGGAGGCCAGGGCAGGAAGAAGAGGAAGCCCCGGCTCTGCAGCCAGAGAGCGGTTTACAAACAGGAGGAGGGAGGGGTGGAGGAGGGCATGCATGTGTCTTCAGGGCAGGGTGTGAGCGGGAGTATGCACAAGGTAGGTACTTACAAACAGGGGGAAGATAGGTGGGTGTTACACTCAGTCCATGGTTCCCAACTCTGCATGCCAGAGGACTCCTGCCGGCCTCTGGCATCAGGGAGGGTCAGTCGGAACACAGTGCCACACCTATACGCGGCCTGCATGGCTCCTCCTCTGAGGACTGTTCACCCCTCTGCTCTGCCTTCACAGTAACTACGGAAGGTAAGGTGCTACTACCACCCCTGAGTCACAGATGGAGAAACTGAGGCAGAATATGATGAGGACACCTGAGCCAGATCACAAAGCTCACAGAGGAAGAAGACAGGCCCTCCCTGCTTTGGTAGACCACAGTGCCTTTGACCGGCTGTGCTCACTGATGCTGCCACTGGCTTAGACTTCTGGTGGGAGGGCTTTGCACCCCTGGTCAAACAGAGCATAAACTCAGTGGCTAAGGATTCTGTCCAGCCAGCCTGCCCACCACCATGGGGAGAGCAAGAGGACGGGGTGAAAGGAAGCTGGGACATTTAGCCCCGTGACTGAGATTTCTGACAAAGGTGACACAGCAATTCAATGGGGGAAAGAATAGTCTTTTGTTCTTTGTTCTTTGTTTTTTTCAACAAATGGTCTTGTGACAGTTGGAAATCTACATGCAAAAAAAAAAAAAAAAAAAAAAAATTTGGATCCTTTCAAAAAAAAAAAAAAAAAGAAATTTGGATCCTTTCCTTATACTGTATACAAACCTTAACTCATGATGGATCTTGGGCCTCCATAGCAGGTCTAAAACTGTACACACTTAACAAGAAGTGCAGGTGTTTATTCATCACCTTGGCTTAGGCGAAGAGTTCCTGACTTTCAACACCAAAAGCTCAAGCAATAGAAGGAATGGAGACGTGTCCAGCAAAATTCACACCTTGGTGCTTTGAAAGACATTGTCGATGAAGTAAACGGAAAGGCACAGACTAGGGAGATATTTGCAGACCATGAATCCAATAAGAGACTCCAGAACATTTAAACAACTCTCACAACTCAGTAAGAAGAAGACAAATGATCTAATTTTGAAACAGGCAAGAAACTTAGACACTTCAAGGAAGACAGACGTGTAGTGGAGACAGCACTTACAAAAGTGTCCAACCCCACGTCCACAAGGGAAGGGCACCCTGAAGCCTCAGGGAGGCCCCACTTTACACCCACTGGTCACACCCACTGGGTGTGTAATTTAAAAAGCAGAGAGCAAGTGCTGTCGAGGAGGCGGGAAAATTGGAACCATCTCACGGTATTGCTGGGAATGTAAAATGGTGCAGCCCCGCGTTGGAAAATAGCCTGGCACAGTTAGTTTCTTTACAGGGTAAACAAGCTGAGCATGATGGTGCACGCCTATCATCTCAGCACTGTGGGAGGCTGAGGCAGGAGGATTGCAAGTTTTAGCCCAGCCTGAATAATTTAGTGATTTAGCGAGATCCTATCTCAAAACAAAAAAATAAAAAAGGGCTGGGGATGGAGCTCAATGTAAAGACTCTCGGTTCAATCCCCAATATTACCACCACCACCACCATCACCCCCCGCCACAAAGGTAAACAGACAGAATAAGAACAAGCAATTCTCCTCAATCCTGTCCCTCGGTCTATACACAGGACAAATGGAAGCACGTGTCCACACAAAGGGATGGAAACTTGGAAAGGCTGAATACTTTTCCCAGATCCAAGAAGCTCTGGTTCAAATCTGAGTCCCACCTGTCAAAGACAGAGCTCTTCCCACCACTGGGAAGGCCTGGGATGTCCAAACTGTGGGTAGGGGTCTGTCTGGGAAGACACGTGGAGGGAACGGGGCTCACACCCTTCATTAGCAGGTGACAATACGTACGGCTCCTCAAGCTTGGCAAGTGTCCCTAGCTCAGCTGATGACCCTAATTCGGTGGAGATCTTTGGGGTAAAGTTTAGGAAATGACAGCAGTTCAGGTGTTGCGGGTCCCTAGGACACTATGAAGTATGTACTGGAAAAGAGATGTCAGGGTCCCTCTTGGACTCACGGCAGTGCTGATGAGGGAGCCCTGAAGTGACCAGGGACATGCACTCCATGGGGAGCCCTCCAGATGGGATGTGTGCCTGCCGCCCGCGCCCCCTAGAGCCTTCCCAGGACAGCTGCCAAGGAAGAGAGTCATGCTTCCACTTGGGGTCCCCGCTCCAGACACAGCCGCACCGTGTGTGCTGGGGAAACCATTCTGGACTGAGTAGAGTCCTGGAGACCCTACATCCCCCTCACCATATATATCCTCATTATGAGTGATCCCCATGTTGTCCAGACCTTCAAAAGCAGATGGGTGGCTTTATACCAGCTGCCCTTACCACTTGGAGAAAGCACAGCCCCCTTCCTGGTGGAGCTTCCCTCACAGTCTTTTGTTTTGTTTTGTTTTTTGAGACAGGGTCTCACTATGTAGTTGAGACTGACCTGGAACTCACTATGTAGCCCAAGCTGGTCTCAAACTCACAGAGATCCTCCTGCCTCAGCCTTCCAAGTACCAGGATTACAGGCTTGAGCCACCATGCCCACACTGCCCTCACATCCTTTGATGGGAAGGAAGATAGTGTTGACAGCCACCTGTGGCCCCAGAGCCTCCCGCCATGCAGAATGGACATCAGGCCTTTTCTCTCTAGCTTTCTGCAGCCTTGTGACCCCAGCACCTAAAGCCAGCCTATGGTCGCCACACCCAGATGGCTGCTCAGACAGCTTTCCAAAGATGTAGGCCCCGCCTTTCCCCAAGAAAGACCCTGCACAAGGTGGCCACGGACAGTCCTTAGGTCTTCCCACCCTCTCCTTGGAGAGACACCCGGGGCCTCTGAGCATCCCAGGCAGAGACAGTGGCAGCTGTGGATTCCAGAGGATCAAGGACAACAAACATCCCATCAGAGACACTGTGAGGCACTGCTAGTCGGGGCTTCTGGTCAGACCCAGGTTTGGGACATCAGGTTGGGGCTGACCTGTACACCTCTGCTATTCACTTCTGGAGGACAGACAAGATGCCGTCCACCCGGATCCACGAATGCGGGGCACGGTAGACCATCGTCGACCATCTAGGAGCTTTGGGGACAGGCCTGTCCAGTCCGACAAGGAGGACAGTCACACAGCTGACCGGCCGCAGTCATGACAAAGACTCAGGCCCCTGGCTGTAGCAGTGTGGCTGGCCGCAGATGTGACATGGAGCCTGGCACGCACAGATACCCAGGAGCCACACCACAGCAGGAGCCGTGTCCTGTCACAGACGTGGTGGACGAGAGCAAGCATAACGTGTCCCGAGATGATGCCAGGATGCAGCTCCTCCATCGTCAGGGGTGTTCCGGCCCCTACAGGAGGAGAAACCGCTTTTCCTCCCCCTCTGACTCCCAAGGCCCCGCACACACCAACTCTGTCCGGGGCCTACCCTGTCATGTGCCTGGGACTGGCTGTCATTGTAGAGATCCAGGGGATGAATGTGGAAAAGATGGGGACAAACACATCTGGCTGTGAGGACGTGGCACTGATAACCATGCAGCCCTGGCTGACCGCACCCCTGTGGGGCCTCCCATCTTCCGAACTCCATCCATACACGTCTTGCGCTGTTTCTAGTTTACCACAAGAGGGGAGACCCAGCCCTATCTTCCCTTCGGACAGGGACACTGGGACTCAAGAGAGGCGAAGGAACCTGCCTGTGACCAAACAGCTCACAGCATGGACACAAACCCAGCAGCAGATGGACCACTGGCCCCAGGCTCCGAACCTGGAAGTGAGAGCGGGCACTCAGCAGTCCTCACCCTCACCCGACCTCCAGCCTCCCTGGATCCGGAGGTGCTGGGCCTCAGGAGGCTCTAAGCGTGCGATGGGCCTGCGAGCTTCCTGTGCTCCTCCCCTGCGCCACCACGGGATGCTCACATCAGCACCGAGCGGGCCCCATCCCCGCCAGCACATGGACTTTATTCCTCAAGGTGCATTCCATGGCTGGTTCAGCACAATGCTTCTTGGACTCAGTGAGTTCGGTTCAGCTCGGCAGGTTTCACGAGGGGCCGTGGGACTCTGCAGGTCTGAGTCGCTCCCCAAGGACACCGATGTGGACGCCAACTCGGACACTGGTCCACAGGCCCTGCTTGGAGTGGAGGCCCAGCAGATGAGTCTCCACTGAGGCTGTGTCCCCCTTGAGCCCTCCAAGTTTCCCTGGCAGGCTCTCTATCAGCCCACCCGCCATCTGCACCCTCCCCGCTGCGCTGTGGCTACAGCTTCCACCACAAAGGTCCCCGTGGAGCCCACCGGCCGGGCTGCCGCCGTGACCCGTGGACACCTGCAGCATGCACCTGAGCCCCGTGCAGTTTCCGGGCCCTGCCGAGCTGGAGCCGATGGAGCCTCTGTGGACAGGCACGGGAGCTGCTGACTCATCAGTCTCACAAAGCCGGGATCTCCGGCTCCAGGCTCTGGAACATTCGGGCAGCTTACGACCTCAGTCCGCTTCGCATACCCGCCAGCAGCACCAGGGAGGAGCCACCCTGCCCTCCACACAACAGCAGCACCCTCTTCCCTTTCTCCAAAGGCCAGTCACCCAGTCAGCACTTCTCCGAAATACATAAAACCAGCCATAGAAGGGCTCCCATTAGCCAGTCGCGGTGGCCCAAGCCTGTTATCGCAGCACTTTAGGAGTCAGAGGCAGGAGGATCACAAGTCCAAACCCACCCTGGGAAACTTAGTGAGAGCCTGCCTCAAAATAAAAAAGAGCGAGGAATGTAGCTCAATGTACAGGTCCTGAGTTCAATCCCCAATACCTCCCCCGGAAACAACCAAAAGAAGCTTCCATTAGTTGGGGTGGACTAGAGAGGGAATGCTGCCATTCAGCTAAAGTTCAGCCTCGTGTCAAGTTAGACAGCTGTCAGGCCTTTAGGTGTGTGAAGAATACGTATTATTTGACCTCAACAAACAAAAACAAAAACAATCTTAGTTGTCTTTGAGATGATAACACAGAACACCTCAAGGACTTTCAAGATGCCTACAAGTTTCCCTAAACTGAAGATTCCAGTGTGCAGGGTAAAACAGACACAGACAAAGGAGACTCTGCTGGGGGAGGCGCCTCTGAGTCTCCGAAAGGACGTGGGGTGGCGGTGAAGAGTGGAGAGATGCAGAGCTCGGAAGAACGACAAGACCAAGCACAGAACGGACACCCTAGGCCGAGACTCTCAGAGCTGGGCACAGAGGTGGCTTCAGGAACAAGTTCTGGAACAGCACAGTGCAGAGGTCAAGAGCACTAAGCAGCCACATGACCCAAAAGCGAGCTGCTCAACTCAGTCTCCTCATCAGTACGGGGGTGGTGACGGTGAGGACCACCCAAGTGCTTGGCCGGCAATTTAAGGGGAGAGAGGTATTCACCGTGCGTGTGTCCAGAAGACTGGGGTGGACCACGGAGAGCACATGACAGGGAGGCAGAGGTTGGCCAGGTGAGGGATGCACCTCCTACAGGGCTCTTTTGGAATCACTGGATAGGCAGTGAGACAGCCATCACTGAAGGCATCCTAGCCACGCCCAGATAAAATAAACACGCATGACATCGGGACACCTGTGTGCTGCCCCAAGCCTGGTTTTCGCCACTTCCTGACGTCGAGCTGAGTTCTACAGTGGTAGTACAAAAGCCGCTGGGCTGAGTTTTGGGGCTGGCAGCATGGGAACCCAGGGGGCAGGGAAGTTGTCATGGCAGAATAGGGGACCCACCCAGGCCCACAGCAGGTTTTCTTTTCAACCAAGTCCTGGACTGGGGCTTGTGAATTTCGCCATCTCTTTATAACCCACCAGGACTGCACAGCTCTAGCGGGCAGAGCCACTGGGGGGACCAGCTCAGGCTCATCGTGCCTCAGCTGCCTCCTGGAGCAGCTTCACCGAGACAGACTCCGAGGCTGACCGACCCCAAACTCACGATCTGGACACCAGCAAGCTGGTGGGCCACTTGTGGCTGACCACCGCCTGCCTTCCAAGTCCCCAGCCTGGGCGGAGGTCCCCCAAATTAGCAGCTGCTCTTGCTGCACCATGACAGCTCCCACTCCCCAGCTCCATTCTGCCAGCTCCACACACCCATCCTCATCCCCCCGGGTTAACCGTCCTTGTAGAGCCCTGCGGTGCAGGCTCTGTCACATGGACCTCCTGACCTGCGTCCTGCACACCCTCATCAGCCCACCTCCAAGGCCCTCTTGGGAGCCTCGCCTGACAGCTGGGCACAGACATGGTCCACCCTCACCCTACAGAAGGGACAGCCACCCTGTGGTGGTGTGCAGGGGTCCCACTGACCCAGGCTGGCTGGGGTCGAAGCTCTCCAGCTCCACTGGCAAGTAGCTCCCTCGTTGGTTGCCTATGGCAGCCCATTGTCATGGGAACAGCAGACTTGTGCTGTGACATCAAGGCAGGGGTGAGGTCAGGAACAGTGCCAAGCCGGCCAGAGTGAGCATGCAGGTGATTTGGCTCCGACTGCTGGAGGACGAGCAGGGGCACTTTGAAGGTGCCCACTCAGTCTTGTCTGGGGTGGGTACTGCACATACAGAAACCCCAGCCGTAGCGCAGACAATACCTTCCTTTCCTCCAGCCTGGCAGTGTTATTGACCTCACCTCCTCCAGGGAGCTGAGGAGGTCGTGATGCTGCCAGGCTGGGGAAATTCAGTTTGAGAAACACAGCCCCAGGAAGGCAAAGCAAGTGATCCTCTGGGACCCGTTCTTGCAAGGAAAAGTGAACGAACGGCAGGGACGTGGCCAGGGCGTGGACATCTCAGGAGGATTCAGGCACCAAAAGCTTTGTCCAGGCTCAGTGGCTGATGCAGAAGAGGGCTTCTCTCCGTGGGAAAATTATCTACCCAAGCTCCCACCTACTTCAGTTCTGATCACTCTTCTTGGCCCTTGGGGTGACTAATTTCCTCTCTCAACCTGATTGGGCTATGGGGTGCTCAGACAGCAATCAGCGTGATTTCTGAGAGTGTCTGGGAGTGTTTCTGGAGGAAATTAGCATCCAAATCTAGACCACCTGACCTAGATTCCCCCTCCCCAGTCTGGAGAGCCTTCACCCAAGCCACTGAGGACACAGGCACAACAGAAAGGCAGCTGAAAGGAAAATGCTCTCTCTGCAGAAGCTGGGGCGTCCATCTACTGCCCCCAGACACCACAGCTCCTAGGTCTAGGGCCCTGGATGCAGGCTACAGCACTCTATCAGCCTCCATAATCGAATGAGCCAGTTTCCATACTAAATCCCATCTTGTACGTCTCTCGCTATATCCTATGGATCTGTTCTCCAGAGAGCCTTGACAAATGTAGCCCTAGAGACAGCATCTTGGGTCTGTTTTCTCCCTCTCAGAAAATATACACTTGCAGAAAGGAAGTCTGGTTCCTCTTAGATATCTGAACTTTTTCTATTTCAATTAAAAATCAACACCATGTGTCACCTGCGGAGCATGCCATGCTGGGATCGACTCGGTCACTCCCCTGCTGCCGTGGTCTAATTTCCCTAAGATAAGGGGGACGGGGATAAATAACTCTTCAACCAAATGCTTAGGTACCCTTAACTGTTTTCTTTAGAAAAACGCCTCGATACAGGTTTGCCCGATCAAAAGGAAAACATGCATTTACAGCCCTTGACTGTGGCTGCCAAAACACCCAGCTGAGCTGCACAACTGCTCGCCCTAGGAGACGCATGGGCTGCCCGGTCTCTCCAAGGACAAACAGCCTCCTGGCCAAGGGAACTGTGCACAGGTCTAAAGCTGTGAAGCCCGGTCTCATTCCACAGCCTGCAGCCAGCATCAGTCTCCTTGGAACCCCTGCATCCCTCCTCCACGGAGTCCTTGACAAAACAAGGACAGACGTGTGCAGGGCCTTGTGTACTGAAAGGCCCTTGAGGGCCACACATCATCTATGTGCCTGGCTCCCTTATTCCTGCCTTCAAGAACTGGTGCATACAAAGCAAAGGCCACCTCCCCATTTGTTCGTTGGTCTTTGTCAGGGAGCCCACAAGGCCAAGGGGATAAGATGTGTCACAGCTGAGCGTCAGGGCCTGTGGCGCTCATTGTAGCTCTATCTAGAAACCTGGCTTCCGCCTGGGAAGGGCTCGGCTGGTCTGCTCCCAGCGATGTATGAGGTTTCCTGGAAATCTCAGAGGGCTATCCAGGAAAGTGTACCCACCCTCGTAAAATGCTGGATGGGAAGCCAGGACGGGGCTGGGGGTGAGCAAGTCCACTAAGACTTTGACCCCCAAAGTAAGGAGCCCACGTGCCCCAAAGCCCTCCAGTCACAGTGTCAACAGTCTTTCTGCACACAACCACCCCACGGACCTGAAGCCCCCGGAGGACCCCACCTTCTGTCCTTCCTCTTTTGGAGCTCAAGTACTTCACTGGTGCCACTGTCCTGGCCCCATCGCCATGGCTGAGCCCTCACACGCCTACAGGAAGGACTGGATGAATGGTGAGGTCTTCCTAGGGTGGAGAGCCCCTGCTCCCTCTCTTAGGTTCCCTGTGAGGCTCCGACTTCTCTGGGTCCTTACAAGCGCTCTAGACACACAGCCTGGCCTCATCATCTCTTTGAGTCTCCACACCTGTGGCCCTCCTGGCTCTCTTCTAAATCCTCTCCTTGTCTTCTGCCCCCTCCCCATCAGAGGACTCAGGGCCTGAGCATGGCCACGTGACTCAGACAAGGCCATCGGGGCAGGGAAGCAGAGGAACAGTCCATCAAAGGAGAGGCTTCCTGTTGGTGCCCGGCCCCGCATGGTGGTTGTTTAGGACCCACGTTGCCCTCCTTGGATTTTGGGCCAAACCCGTCAGGCTCCCTGTGCTCCAGATCCAGCGAGGAAGGGCTGCAGACCCACCCTGGGGGCAGACAGCATCCAGGCTGGGCTAGGGGAAGGAGAACATCCGCAGTGGGCAAAGGGAGGTGCATTTCCTTCTCCTCCTGGGTGCCCTTCTCCCTGAAGAGCTCAGGGACAGAGGCTACCCTGGAGAGCTGTACTCTGTCTCAAAATTACTGAAAAGGGCGTGGTGAACCTTCAGTACTTTTACACACTGACTCATTTGTCAGAAATTTGCCAGCACTTGGGAGGCTGAGGCAGGAGGATCGCTGTGAGTTCGAGACCAGCCTGGGCTATATAGTGAGTTTCAGGTCAGTCTCAACTACATAGTGAGACCCTGTCTCAAAAAAAAAAAAAAAAAAAAACCCAAAAAA
>NW_022900935.1:62028122-62030144 GCF_012274545.1 Fukomys damarensis
AAACCAAAAAAAAAAAAAAAAAAAAAAAGATTTGCTTTGAGGCCAGGTGTGGCAGCACACTCAGGAGGCTGAGACTGGAGGTTTGCTGTGAGTTCAAGGCCAGTCTGATCTACATAGTGAGTTCAAGGATAGCCGGAACTATAGAGCAAGACCCTGCCTCAAAAAAGGAAAAAAGAAAAAAAAATTGCTCTGGGGCACAACTCTGAGAAGTATAACCCTGCTTTTGCAGAAAGGGAAACGGAGGCTCAAAGAGAAACACAGAGTGGGGGCTCAGAAGTAACTGCACCTGGCTCCAAAGCCCAGGCCATTTCTCCCAGTAACTTTCCCTTTGTCTGCTCCCACTAAACTGTCCCATTTTTTTCAGTTAAGAACCAGCTGTCAGAGAGGATGGGGGGGCTCCATTGCCACCAGATGGGGCATGGCAAAGACTACCCCACCCTGCCTGCTTTGCTGGAAGGTGTCCCAACCCAACAGGGTGCCAGGAAAGCCCACCAACTACAGATCAGAGAGAGGCTATAAAGGGCAACCCAGGCCGGACGCAGCCCCAGAAGCTGTGCTCGCAGGACCTCTGGGGCTCTCTCCCCACGGGACATTCCGAGACCGCCAGGCCTTTGCCTGGAAACCCACGTTCACTCCCGGGCCTAAGAGCCCAGGACATGTGGGTGAGTCCTGGGCACCTTCAGGGTCAGCGTGGACCCCATATCTCATTTCTTCCCATCACCCGCTTCCTTCTGGAAAGTATGGCACAGGTGACCACACTGGCCATATTTGGACCCCCAGCCTGTGACCCAGGCCAGGAAGTTTTCCTGTAAAAGGTAGCTAGCAAATGACTTTGGCTGTGAGGGTGACACAACCTCTCTGACACTCTCCCCCCACAGATGCGTTGCAAAAGCAGCCAGGCCCAGATGCGCCTCCAGCGGGCGTGACAGCCTTCCAACAAAACTTTATTTTACTACAACAGGTGACTGCCCCGCGGTGGGTGTGGTTTGTTTCGGGGGCGGGAGACCCAGGCGCCTGAAACTGGTCCAGCACCCTCCACGAGGTGCCCCACACATGCTGAAGGGCGCGCCTGGCCCCTGTGGCAGCCTTAGGAAAACCACGTGGCTGAGTCCACCCAAGGCAGCGTGTCCGATGAGCCCATGTGCACTGCGGTGCTGTGAGTCAGGCCCGGGGATGGATGCACAAGTTTTAGTTCACGACAGACTAAAAACCACACTTCACGTGCAAGGTGGCCTATGTGGTGTGAATTACGTCTCAATAATGCTGATGAAAGGCAGAGCAGAGCCCGGGTGTCCAGGAGAGAGAAGTAATAATCCTCTCTGGTGTTTCATCTGTGCCTCCAGGGCCCAGGGAAAGTCACTCGGACTCTGGGCCTTGCACATGCTAGGCAAGCACTCTACCACTGAGCTACATTTAACCTCATCCCCCGGAAACTTTACCATTATTCTGGCCTTGAACTTGTGATCCTCCTGTCTCATTCTTGGGGAATTACAGGCATGCACTACCACGCCCAGCCCCAAATCCCTTTTGTCCGGAGTGGGTGATAAGAATTAAACTGAACTTGCCCTACCACTGAATAGCACCTTTCAAATGCCTTTTAATTTAAAGGGTGGGGCCCGGGATGTAGCTCAGTGGTTCCACCACCTGCCTTGCATTCTCAAGGACCGGAGTTCAATACCTGGCACCACCTGGCACCAAGAATAAAAACAAAACCCCCACTTAAAATGATTACACAGTTTATTCCTATTAATCAAAGGGAATTTAGGAAATAGGTTTAAGCAAAAAGCAATTTTAAAATGGCCCTCTATTTACCCACAGTCCAGGTTTTTTTTTTTTTTTCAGTAATGGGGATTGAACCCAGGGCCTTCACACTGAGCTACATCCCAACCCTTTCTTATAACTTTTTAACAATTTTGAGACAGGGCCTTACTAAGTTGCCCAGGTTGGGTCTGAACTACAGGCATAGTCCACCACACCTGGCATACAGCCCAGAATATTTTTTTTTTTTTTTTTTTTTTTTTC
>NW_022900935.1:62030336-62035287 GCF_012274545.1 Fukomys damarensis
TTTTTTTTTTTTTTTAAAGTGGGATTACTGAAGTAGTAAAACTACATGAAGAAAAGCCAGGATATCATCAGCAGAAAATTAAACAGGTCAGTAGCTCTGGATTGGACAAGGTGGGTCTGGGACCAGCCGCTCCCCTGTGGTTTCAGGGTAACAGCCTCCTGATCTAGGTGTTGGCTTGATACTATCATCACATTTGAGCACTGAGCACTTGGACACTCGAGCACTGTGTCTTCCTAAAAAGGTGCGCTACAGGTCTGGCAATGTCTACAGCGTGAACCACACAGACTGTGGCAGAGCCATACGCCCTGGAAGGCTGGCAGGTCATACACAGGCACCCACAACGCCACTGCGCACGACAGTTTGCATTTTGCTGTAGGGTCAAAACTCATTTCAGTCATCTCTAATGGATGGGCAGGCAAATCTCCTACACAAGGCCAGCCCTCTGCTCTCCTCCGTCATCACCACCAGTGTCACAGTCTCCACAATTCCTGTTCAGACCCCAAGCAGAAAAACAAGAACTTGGCCAAGCACTCTCAATACCTAGATAGTCATTAAAAGTTATATATTTAAGTGCAGCCCTCCATATACCTTCTTTTAGCATCAAACACATCTTGGGTACCCGTGGGTGGAGACCACTGCTCTGTGCAAACACTGGCAAGTAGAAGCAAGGTGAGGTGTAAAAATTCCAGCGCCCACACCCAGGTCCCGAGGTGCTGAATCCAAGTGATCCCTCCTTCCAACCCCTTTGGAGGTCCTCACCGCCATTTCAATGCCTGAGAGGCTCAGTGGCTGCCTTGGGCCCTCAGGATGGAAAGCAGACTCAAGTGGCCGGCTGGACAGTGACGCCTAACCCCCAAGACGTGCTTCCCCCAGGCTTGGCACCAGGGGTCCCTACAAAGACCAGGCTGGCTGTGTGCACCACCCTGTGAGCTTGGAGTCATCTCCACTCCTCCTCTATCCACTCAAATGTCACCGAAGGTTTGGGACTGCCCAGCCTGCACTGGTGAGATCTACCTGCCAACTATGCTGGGACTGCAGGGAGAAGGGAAGCAGGGAACCAGCCCACCTGCAGGCCCTGGTCCACAGGCAGCACGGTGAGACTGGCTGTGCCACCAGAAGGGTGCGAATTCCAGAGCCCCAGTAGGTCCCAGGCTGGCTGTCCTCTGGACACAGGCAGGGATGAGCTACAGTGTGGGTGGCTTCCCCTCCTGCACCTGCCATGCCTCTGTGACTTGCACCTTTTTCCTCTTCAACTCCAACCTTGGGAGCTGCCATGAGACAGGTTCCAATCAGTCCCCTGGAGACGTCCTTCTAGGGACACTGTCCAAAACCGAGCCAAGGACTCCCAATCTCCCCACCATCTGCAAGCACATTTCAAGCACAGCCTCACTTCCGAATTTTGCTTATTTGGAGAGTGTACCTGCTGTTGATCATCTGCTTGAGCCACACCGAGTATAACTTCCTTCACACCCTAGGCTGGAGGACAGCGAGGGTCGCATGCAATCTGTTCCCAGGCTCACAAGCTTTCTCCAGGGCAGGGATAATAGCCCCCATCTCCCTTTCATCCTCTGGGGCAGGGCCAACTACTCCGTAACTGCTCCTTGAAGCAGACAAGCTGCATGCGGACATCAGGATGCACAAACCCTATGACCCAAACGAGCAGGCCGCTGCTCTCAGAAGGCCTGGCTCAGCTCTCCAGTGTCACGCTGACACACTCTTTACACGCGTCGGAGCGGAGGAAGCCGTCACTAAGTGTGCAGGGCTGGTCCTTAGCTCTGCGCACACCCCAGCAGGCCCCAAAGGAACTGAGGACACTGCTGGGCTCAGCACATGGGACCAGGCAGATGACCCTTTGAGCCTTAGCTGTGGGCCCCTCTCCATCCGGGCTGGACACCACCAGCAGGATTGCAGAGAGTGGTTTCTAGACAGGGGAGCAGTCACAGAGTCAGCACAGGGTGGGAGCAGTGCAGCCTTCCTTGGGAGCTGCCATCCGGGCCACACAAGAGACTTTATTCTCCCGGTCCAGAAGCTCCTGGATTTATCCTTGATTCCAAAAACCAGCCGAAGCAGCCTGGGTCTGCCAAGTAGCTCATGTGGCTTAGTAACTCAGGCTCCACCCGTGGTACTGTCTGAACGGCAAGCCTGGGGCTGGTTTCCAGCCAGATGACTGTCACTGCACAGGCTTGCGATAGGTGGCGAAGGGCTCCATTAGGTGAGAAGGAATCAGGCCAGCAGCCCGTCTGAGCAGTGCTGTTACCAAGACACAGAATACCTCCTGCCTTGACCTTCCTGGAAAGGACAGGGACCTGGCACCTTCCAAGAGCATGCCAGATGCTCTCTCACTGTCCGTCCCGAAGGTCACAATCTCAAAGTGAATTACCTTTGCTGTCGGAGCTCAACCACTGCTAAGGGACACCTCCCAGAAATCCTTCCATGGGTAGAGAAATCTGTTTCATAGACCAAGAGCCTTGTGCCAGTTAGCAGGGCTGCATTCAGCCGTTTAGTGCACCCTTTCCAACATCACTGCTTCACGGTCCCAGCTACATAAAATCTCCTAGCACGTTTCTGAACTACAAAAGCCAAGATCTGAGCCTACTGCATCTGCACAGGGACCCAGGCCAGAGTAATTTTTTAGGAATCCCCCCACCCCCGGCAATTCTGTTCTTAGCAGAATGGGGAACTTTACAAAGTAAGACGCAAACCCGGACCTCTCAAACGTGAACAGGATGCTCGTGAACAGGCAGCCACGGCGGTCACGGGACAGGGGTTTTATCTCAGCACCCTACCCTGGGACATCCAAGCACAGGAGGGAGGACAGGGAACAAGACAGGGCAGCCTCAGTGTTCGGGGCGCAAAGCGCCCCTCCCCCAAACTCCTGTCCAGCCAGAACCTGTGAGTATAACCTGACCTTATTTGGAAAAAGGGTCTTTGCTGATGAAATCAAGTTGCGATGAGATCATACTGGATGGGGGGGTGGCTAAGCCCAGTGGCTGGTGTCCTTAGAAGAAGGGAGTTTGGACCCAGAGGCACACACAGGGTAGAGGTCCGTGTACAGATGGGCGCAGAGCGGGGAGGGATGCGTCTGTACCCAAGGCAACTAAGGATGGCCAGGAGCCACCCAAAGCCACGAGAGAGGCCTGGAACAGAAGGAACCAGCCCTGCTGACATCTGGGATTTGCTCTGCTGGCCTCCTGAACGGTGAGACAATAAATTCCCATCGCTCTGAGCCACCCACCCGGTTGTGGTCATTTGTCACAGCAGCCACAGGAGACAGAATAACTGGGCTTGGCCTGAAAGTGGGCTCCTGCGCCGGGATGGGGTTAAAAGTTTTGGCTTCGCGACGATTTTGTCGCAATGATTTGGACACTGGTGCCAGGAAATCCAGGCAGAGGAGAGCAATGCACGATGTGAAAGGAAGGCGGGCAGGCAGCTTCTGTGAGAACCCCCGACCCTCACAGCAAACCCTGCTCCAACCACACAGCAGAAGCAGCTCGGTGGCTGCCTCAGCAGAGCAGGGAGAGAAGCAGTTGCCTGGAAATTCTCCCCACATGGCTGGGGAGTGTGGGGTGGTCCCAGGCCCAGCTCCTTCCTGCTGGGCTCCTATGGACCAAACCCCCAGTTCCCCTCTGGGGCCCCATGACTTGCTGGTCAGAAGTGCAGCCTCTCCTGGCCCTGGAGTCCTGACAGGCCAGTACTCCCAGAGGATACCCCATCCCCGAAGACCACTCTCAGCTCCCTCCAGAGGAGGAGCCTCTTCTTTGGCCTCAAATTTTGCCGGCCACCACAGCTAAATTAGAGAAAAGACCTCATTTTCCCCAAACCAAGGTTTGTGGAAACTACCCTGTAAGCCCTCACTATACCCAAAGCCCAAAGGAGCAACTGCAGGCTCCCCATGTTGGGCAGGCCACCCTCAGTGCTAATTTTGAGGGGTCAAGGAGACTTAGGAGGGAGCGGGGTCACTGGAGACCACAGGAGGAACACAGGAGCCCCAGCTTCAGCTCTGGCAGTTGAGGGTTACCCACCCAGCCTTGCCACACGGAGCAAAGCATACTCAGCTGGGGCTCTGAGGGGCAGAAATTAGTGGGAAGGCAGAGGGGCCCAGGAGGCTCACCTGCTGGCCACCTGAACGTGTCACCACCAAGACAGGAGAGGCCTGCCGTGTCAGCCCTGGTGGGACGCCCCCCCCCCCGCCCCATTTCTACTGCTCTCCCGCTCCGATTCCTGCTCCTGGGGACCAGACCATGCCACGGAGCTCCTCCTCCCTCCTCGGGACATATTGTGGGGGACCAGGAGCCCAGAGGTTGAGTTGTCCACTGAGCAGTCACACAGGTCCACTTGCCCCCTCGTCACCAAAGCTCCAGTTTTGGGGGGCGACCTGCAAAAGTCACAGGCAGCGAAACACTCAGGATGCTGGTCCCTGCCAGGGC
This sequence comes from Fukomys damarensis, assembly GCF_012274545.1. NCBI lineage: Eukaryota > Metazoa > Chordata > Mammalia > Rodentia > Bathyergidae > Fukomys > Fukomys damarensis. Next base: position 62,034,764 of record NW_022900935.1, read on the forward strand.
TCTGTGTGTGGGGCTTCGCGGGCAGGGCCCTCAGCAAAAAGACAGGCCATCCACCTCTGCGGGCCTTGCTCGGGGTCCCTCTGAGTCCTGAGTAGGGGGGACTTCCATCCTGCCCGGTTTAATACACTTAATATGTCGGCCCTCAACTGGGGCCGGCGGAAGAAGCACCCCCACCCCAGAAGCCCGAGAACCCCAGCTCCCAGCTCACCTGTGGGAGTTTCTCGGCAGGGTCTTCATCTCCAGCCACCCCCACCCCAGCCGTGTCCCCCTCTGCCCCGCCCCCAGCGCTGGCATCCCAGGGCGGCCGACTGCCAAAACCCAAAACCCAAGCCTTTCCCTGGCTCCCTTTTCAGGGGCTGAAGCTGCTGCGGAATTTCGGTGGGATTTTGATGTTGTGAAGCATCTCACCAAAGAGAGGGAAAGAAAGGGAGAGCGGGCGGGAGGAAAGAAAGTGCGCTTCGGACGTCCACTTGCGGGATTCTAGGGGCCCCGGCAGCGTGGGGTGCCTGGCCCTGGGCGGCGGG
>NW_022900935.1:62035954-62105062 GCF_012274545.1 Fukomys damarensis
CCGGTTCCCAAGGCACCAGGGCGCCCACCGCCCTTCCTTCCAGCCTGGCTAAGGGGTCAACACTGTCCATCCTCCCTCCCGTGTGGGCTGGAGGGCCCCCTGAAACACCCGCGGCTCCTTTTTGCAGTGGAGGCCTTAGAGTTGGCTGGTTGTCGGAGGGGGTGAGGGGTGTGGTTGGTGTGGACAAGACAGGAATGTTATAAACTAGCCATGTTTCGGTCCAGCCAAATGGGGGTTGGGGGGGCAGGAGTCGGTAAGATTGTGTGACAGGCGTTTGTGCGGAGGGCAGAGAAGAACTTTTCCCTAAATGGTTCTGTGTTCCAGGAAAGGCCGAAGAGCTTACAGGTGAGGTCAAGGCAGGAGCACAGTGGCTGGTGCCCAGTGCCTCTGTCTGGGTGGTGAACCCATGTCCCTCCGCGCCCTGGCAGTCCCACCCAGGAGATGAGAGCCCAGGAAAAGAACGCAATTAAAAATAATTGCCCACCAGACTGCGTGTGCTGACCTGAGATAGGAAATGCTGGAAATACTGAAAGAATGGAAAAACAGTTTCTTTCTGCCTGTGCATGCTTTTGAAGCAGACAACTTGGAGAAAAGTTAAATAGGCAAAATAGTTATTTTTAGCACCCTGACAAATCCAAAGTCACTTTTCAGCTTTTGTTAACCTAAAATAGAGTTATGTCGTTCTTGGGATGATGTTTGATGCTAACTTTTTGGAAGTACAGTTGATTCGGAGTTACACGTTGCCTGCCTGTAGCCTTTCATTTCTCTCTTTTCATTCTTTTTCATTACAAGTGGAAAAAAATGCTGTTGAACTTCACAGAGCCCAGGACTCAACTCACCAGTTTATTAGAAAAGCAGGTAACCCGGGTGCACACTCTTGGGCTTTTAGGCAAGACGTGCACACCAGGGAATAAACGTGTGTTAAAATGGCAAATACTTTGGAGGTAGGACTGATGGTGTCACAGGAAGGGCGCGGTGCCAATGTGAGGTGCACAGAGCTGGAGGAGGGGCCTGGAGGCAGACCGGGGGTGGTTTCCTAGGGCCTGGTCGCTGCAGCCCATAGCTCTGCATTACGGGTTTCCTCCCCTGAGTCATCCACACCAGTGCATACACAAGCTGGCCTTCTGGCCACAAATTACAAATCTTTTCTTGACCCCAGTTCTGTTACTAGAGAATAAGCACCCCGTTCCTTGGCTCCCCGACAGCTGTTCCTCCGAACATGCACCGCACCAGAGGTTTCCAGCTGTTGGCCTCCCCTCTCCTACCTACCCCTTTCCTCTCTCCCTTTGCCCTTCCCCTCCTCCTCCATCAGCAAATACTTTGAATGTCCACTGCAGCCCAGACACCTTCCTGAAAAAAGAGCACTGCAGAGTCTACAGGTCAGAAGCAAGTCCCTGTGATGGGAGGCGGAAAGTCGCCAAGGCCCTGAGAGCAGGCAGGCTGGGCTCACCTCGGTGGCCAAGGAGAACAAAGGAGGCTGAAAGCAGGAGATGGATCAGAGAGCGGGGAGAGGGTGGGGGCAGGTGGTACCGGAGGGTGTGTGTTCTGTGTGGGTGACTGTGGGAGGGGCAGGAACCTGTGAACAGGCAGGAGGTCACAGAGACCAGGCCATCTGCCCCTCTGCTGACCTTCTCAACCTCCATATCCAAAAGAGGGGACACAAAAACCCTTGTGGATTGCTGTGAGTGGTGACCTAAGGCTGGGGTCAGAGGATGGCTTCATCAAAAGGGGTCTAAGGGTTGGGATGAGGTGGAGCACCCCAACACCCAGGCCTGCCCTCCTGCTCACCCCCATCCCTCATACTGCCACCGGCTCCCATGTGGTTAGGACTCTCCCAGCCCATTCCAGGAAACTGAGGCACCAGGCTAGGAATCCACCGAGGACAGGGTATGGACAAGGACCAGGCTGTGGGTGCGCTCTTGCCTCTGCTCTGGGCCAGCAGGACTCAGTGCAGCATGACAGGGCCCAGGTCAGGACACCCCACACCTGGGCACAGAGGGACGTCGTAGGAGGACCCTGGGCCGGCTGCTTCCTCATCACCCTGGCTCCTAACCAACCTCCTCTCCCTCTCCTCTTCATATTGACGCCCCCCACCAGGCTTTCCCAGCAGAGCTGTTGGCAGTCTCGCCCATCCCTCCTCCGGCTGAGCACCCGGCAGACAGGGTGGTCCCCAGGGTGGACCGGGTAAACAGTCAGGGCCAAGAGGAAGCGCTGATGACTCCTCCCGGGTACTGAGTCCGGGTGCTGTGTGGGCTGCCCCATCTCGCCTCAGGTGGGCCCTGGAAGCAGGAGGAGAAGCTGAGCTTCTCAGGGACACACCTTCCGGGTCTGGACCGGATCCATCTCCCCTGAGCTGCAGCCTTCTCTCTATGGAGACAGCTTGAGCGGAGCTGAAGCCCCCACACTTTCTGGCTGGTTCCCCAGAACCAGACGCGCTCATCAGTAACAGGCATCAGAGCTGGCCCCATACATCCAAGATGTGGACCCCCAAGCCAGCAGTCCAGAGCTCCGGAAATGGCGGGGTGTCTCAGGCAGGTCAGGGGCTGGAGAGGGAGGTAGGGATGTGTCCGTGGGTCTGCCTGTCTTTTCTGCAGCCTCACAGGGGGATCCCATGAGCACTATGATGAGTCTCTGTCCAAATGAGCATCAGATTCACGGCCACAATAGGCAGGGGGTGTCTGTCCCCAGTGTCCCCTGCAGGGCTGTTTACCCAGGACACCATGAGGGTGACAAGGTGATGCATCAGCAGTACTGGGGCTGACAGTGGCCATTACCTCCATGGTCCATGCAGGACCTGCAGGAGGGTGTCGGGCAGGAATTTCAAGACAAATGCTCCTCAGTCAGGGCCGGACTTCTGAATCTTCTCAGAGTCTTCTCAGAAGTCTCAACATTGGGCCAGACCCTGGGCGTTGTAGGATTTCGAGCAGCCCCAAATGCCAGTAGCTCCTTGGCCAAGTTACGACAGCCAAATATCTGTCCAGTCCTTGCAAAATGGCTGTGGTGGAGCATTTGTAACTTAAAGAAATGGGGAAAAGTCTTCAGTTCTGAGCAGAAGAGGCACAGAGATGTGAACACCAGGGCGCCCTTGTGCAGTGCTCAGGGCTGTGTCCCGGAGGCAGCTTTGTCAGAGGCCTGAGACGCCAGAGGAAGGAGCCCCCCACACTGTCAGGGGACAGGGAAACCAGGGATTCCACTCAGTTCTTTCTCGAGAGTGTCCGTGACGAGACAGCTTGTCTTAGATTTTGCTCATGTGACATTAAATATGTGTTGGGATCTGGAGAGTTGAAAATAAAGGTATCAGTGCACAACCAGGGAGCACTTGGGCCCTGTGAAGCTGGGGAAGTGTGGGGTCTTCCAGTCTCCTCTGGATGTAGTAAAATTACCTGCAAGGGAGGCTCAGCACCGTGAGGCAGCCCCAGGGCAGACCTAGTTCTTTCATTACTCTGTGAAGCCTTCTTGGGTGTAGCTGCCAAGCACCCTTGTTAAATGATTTCACTCTTGGTTCACAGCCCACCTTGGTGAATCCTTCTGCCATGGCCATTGCTGTATTTTACGTGGTCCCATACAGCTTGTCCCATGCCTCCCCCACCTCCCACTTCCTCCCTTCCTCCCCCAGACAGGCGGCGTTTAGGGTTAGGGCAGCTGTGAGCTGTCGGTACAGGAGAAATACAGCTCCTGACCTGTTATATGTCAGATGTGCCAAGCTTGTGTCCCCAAGTATCGAAGGGTAAATTCCAAGGGACAAAGGAGGTTAAGAGTAGGAAAGGTTTATTAAGAGAAAGCTCCTAAGAGACAGGAGGGGACTCAAAAGGGCTTGTCACTGAGGCCCTTTGTGTTTTTTGGGGCTAGTTTATATAGTAAAAATTCACAGCATGGGTACAAGTTGGGTCAGATTACAATCAACCTGTAGGATTACAAGTGTGGCCGGTCAGCTAATATTGATCCCACAGGGGAAGGAGAGTCACGTAGCAAGGGTACATGGAAAGATCAAAGGAATTCTTGGAAAGGGAGGGGAGTATGGGTCCAGGTGTCCTGGTTACCCACCCATGGGCCTGATGCCTATCAGTGGGGCCACTGGACAGGTAGCGCTGATTACTGTACGATCTCAAGTTGCTGTTTATCCTAGGGAGGGGAAGAATGCAGACCTTACTGTTCCTTCTCCATTCTGAGGCCTGGTTCTCTTCAGATTTGCTTCCAGCCACAGCTCTGATATCTGTATTGTTTTGTGCTGACATCCTTGCGGGCCCGGTCCCTCTTTGAGTATATTAATTTCTATCTAACTTAGCTGCCTCTAATACCAGGGCACCCACCTCACGTGCCTGGGTGCCAGCTACTGGGCGGGGTGGGGGGGCATGACCTTCATAGCTCCCTAGCAGCAGCCCTGACACCACGGTCTTTTTTTTTTTCTTTTTGGTTTTTTGAGACAGGGTCTCACTATGTAGTTGAGACTGACCTGGAACTCACTGTGTAGCCCAGGCTGGTCTCAAACTCACAGCGATCCTCCCACCTCAGCCTCCCGAGTGCTGGGATTACAGGCGTGCGCCACCACACCCGGCTAGACACTGGTCTTCCTGGTCGAGTCTCCTCAGAGAAGGAGGCTAAGTAAGAGCAAGGGAAGGGTGCCAGAGTGAAGCACCTGGACGCCTCCTCTGAGGGTCGGCTCCAGCACCGCCAGCCCTCTACCCTGCACGGGAAGCCCTCAGGGATCTCCTTCTGCTAGGGCTCTGCAGAGGTGCTGCCCACCCCCTCTGATGCAAAAGTGCTCCATCCCGAAAGGCAGCGGAAGCGGGGCCCCGGCCCTCCTTCCAACGTCTTCCAGGGCTCCTGGGCCACAGACTTCCAGCCGTCTACACCCAGGCTCCATCTGCCTTCTTGACCTCCCCCTCCTCACCTGCCTGCTTCCCCCGTCCCGCCTGCCTGCCTTGGGCTCTAGGGACCCCTTACACCAGCTCTGTGAGGCACAGGAATGTGCACGCTGCTGGGAGGGGAGCCTTTCCTCACGTCCAGGCTATTTCCTTTTGGCCCTGGCCATGTGATCATGTGCTTCCTTTCCCGGGCGGGTTGCGGACCAGGGCCAGGGAGCAGCTCTGAGAAGCTGGTGCCCCTCAGTGCAGGCTCTGTGCGGGAAGCAGCCTGGGCTGGCCAGGACGAAAGGACTCAGGGGGCTTGCTGGGCCGGCAAGAGCGGTTTCGGGTTCCCTTCTCCGGCCTTCCCGCCTGCCTGTGAGCCTGGCCTGGGAGGCTCAGGTTTCCCGCCCCACTTCCTATGGTGTTGGGGAGTGACAGCCGTGGCCATGATGTCATTGCTTAATCCAAACAGAAGGGAGGCTGGGCTCTGGTACGGGCTGCTGGCCAGTGCTGAGGGCAGCAGTAAATCTCATCGCAAGCCTGTGATTAGGTCTGTGCCCGAGAATCCCCCCTCCCCTCACCCCTGCCCTGTTTTTCTGTCTCTGTTCCTGCCTGGCCTCCTTCCCTCCCTCTTTTCCCTTTCGGTTCTCTTCTCTGGGGACGCTTCAGCCTCTCAGTGACATCAGCTCGAAGCCATCCATCAGCCAGCAGCGCCTTGTGTCCAGGGCCAGGCTCTTGTCATCTCCTGGTGCAAGCCTGGTCTCCCTTGCCTGGAGCCAATTTCGGAGGACAGCAGAGCCTGGACTGCCTTTAGTGCACACGGCTGGGGGAGCAGCAGGACACTCCCAGGCCCCAGCTTTGGGGTGGCTCTGGTCACAACAAAGGAAGCAGAGACAGTGAAGCCAGGACAAAGGCCAGGGGAAGCGCACTTCTTGGAAAGTGGCCCATTACTAACTTCCTGTCCGGGGGGGCCTGCTCACCTTCTCAGAGTTAGGAGAGAGCTGCCCAGCTCCAAAGGCCAGGCAGCGGGCGTGGAGGTGAGTAGAAGTGAGACTTGCGAGCAGACCCACCTGCCACACTGTTCCTCCTCGTCCTGCATGACCTGGTCATCTGGTTCTGTCCCGGTGACGCCACTCCCCTGCTTCCGCAGCTCCCACTCGGCCTCCCCTGACCGCAGAGCTCACAGGAAGTGGTGGAGGTCAAAGTGGGACAAGGTGAGGTCTCCCGAGCTGGGCTGCGCTCCCTGTGGAGGTGCAGGGGGATGTCTAGATGTCGCTGTGACCTGCCACCCCAGGAGTTCTCTGTCCTGCCCATTGCTCCTTTCCCACTGAGCCTGGGTGTGCCCTCAAATGCCCCCTGTCCAGGGCCTGGCCAGTCAAAGGGGAGGAGGTGTTCCGGTCCTGGGAAGGTGCCCTGCTGGGGCCAAGCGGAGACCCTGCTGAGGGTGGAGAGGCTGCACTTCTGCAGCCCCAGACTCCTCACAGTTCATTTCCTGGGGTCCTCGTTGTCAACTCCGACTCCCCACAGACTGAACACTTCTTTGGTAACCCTGGGGATTGAACACAGGCCTCCTGCGTGCTCTACAAGTGCTCTGCCCTGAGCTACACCCCCAGCTCTTTTTATTTTTTATTTTGAGTCAGAGTCTCACTAAGTTGCCCAGGTTGGGTCTGAACTTGTGATCCTCCAGCCTCAGCCTCCAGAGTAGCTGGGACCACAGGCCTGTGCCACCACGCCCGGCCCTTCACTGTACACCTCTTAGGGTCAGTTATTTGTTCTTCATCTGTTTACTCACGCATTCATTCAACGAGTATTTCTTGGGCACTGGCCATGGGTTAGGCTAGGCTACTAGGAGGAAAGCCGGAGCTGATACCAGGGTGGGCACCATTCGGCTGCTTCGGGCCGCTGGCCGGTGGGAGGACACGGAGACTCCGGGGGCGGGGGCGAGCGGGAGGGTGGGGGCAGGGCTGGCGGTCAGCAGGGTCTGAGGTGAGCGTGGCGGACCGGGCCGGCAGCAGCTGCTGGTGATGACTCACCGCTGAGCGGGAAGATTGGAAACACATGTTCCCGAGCACAGGCACAGTTCTTACTCAGAGCAAAGGGTTCTCGGAGGACCTGGGAGTCAACAGGAAGGGCGGGGAGGCGCTCAGTGTCTCTGTCCCAGTAGCGTGGCCCTCCACCACACTCCAACCTGCTACTGCTTAAAACTCTGTTGATTGGGAAAATTGTGAAACCCTCCTCACAAGGGGAGAGAACAGCACCATGCCCTGCTTCCACTAAGGTCTGCCCCTTCGGCCTCACCAGCCTGTTCCCCAAAGGATTCTTTTGTAGCAAGGGCCCAGTCACGTCGGCTCACGGGCCGTGTTGGATGAGCTGTTTGCTTTCTGATGAAGGCGTGCCTTCTCTTCTGGGCGGAGAAGCGTGCTGACGATTCTGCAGTCAAAGGCTGCAGGGTCCAAGGTGGGGGGCTCCCGGAATAGCATCGCCACCCTTCGTTTGTGGAATGTCCACCTCAGGCCCTTACAGGGCGAGGGTTGACATCTCTCTGTGTCCGACAGGAGGAGGACAGTTTATTGCAGCAGTGAACTTGTCCTGAGAACCCAGTGAACCACTGGGTGACCTCTGGTTCTCTGCCTCCTCATTTGGAAACTGGGGTCCTGCCAGCCCCCGGGACAGTGTCCAGTACACAGCAAGTCCTCGGTGACCGTGGCTGTGAAGGGGTCAGGCTGCAGAAAAGCAGGCCGCAGAGCTGAACCAGTCACACTCTGAGAGGCCTGGCCCCGAAGGCCTCTTGGCCAGGACCCATCCCCATGGACACCAGGGTTGGAGGAGGAGGTGTCCAACCCCTTCCTTGAGGACTCGAGGTCCCTGGACCTAGCAGCACGGGGCTTCCCAGCCAGTTGGAAGGGGGAGGATGGAGGATCGGGAAGAGGGAGGATCCCGGGTGCTGATGGTGGGTGAGGCCTATCTTCCCAGCCGGGGACAGACATGCTGGGTGTGACTGGTCCAGATCTTGGGACTGTAAGGAATAGATACTGGAGGAGATAGTTAATCACTGTGGGCTTTATGGAAAGGACACAGGGAAGGTCACAGAATTTAGGGTGAAAATCACAGCTGGACAGCAGGCCCGGAGAGCCCCGGCTGCTGCTCGCCTCCTGTCCGCCTCACTGCCCCCATCACGGCTCATCTCCGCCGGTGGCCTCGCTCCGCTCCCACCTTCTGCCCCCCCCCTTTCCCTGTACCTCCATGGCCCTACTTTGGGGCCCATGTCCCTGACCCTCTCTGCTCTCTCCATCCTAAGCCTCTAGTTTGTTCTCCGGGTCACAGGCTCATGAACAGACGGGCCAGCTAGGGCCAGGTGGCCACACTCCTGGCTCCATGGCTGTGGGCAGCAGCACCTTCTGGGTGTCAAGGCCTGGGGTCTGAAGAGTGGGGTCTGTGCCACACAGGAGGGAGGGCAGGACCCACAGGGCCTGGCGGGGCAGTGGGGACTCGGAGACCTGCCTGTAGACCTCTGGAGTCTTTCAGCGGTGGGAGAAGACAGCAGGCCAGGGCCTAGAGGGGCTGCTACCCACCCTCACCCCTCAAGGTGACTTCTCTGGCCTTGACAGAGGAGGGAAGGGAACGAAACCTGTGGAGAATCTGGCCTGGCTATCTTGCAGCTTCCTCCTGAGCTGAGAATGGAAACTCAACTCCCCGCAGGGTGAGTTATGTGGGCTGGGGAGGTTTGGGAGGCCTGGCTTTCTCCAGGAGTTCAGAAGATGCTCAGGGTCCGGCAGTCAGACAGCAGGACAGCAGGGGAAGTCGGTGCAGGACAGACCCGGTTCAAGCCCTCTTCGGCCATGACCCCAGCCAAGCCGCCCCTTCTCTGGCTTGACCCTCCTTGTCCACGCAGCAGAAGCGACCCTGCCGCACCTCTCGGGGGTGGCGAGGAGTCAACCTGTGGCTGGATGCAATCTGGAGCCTGGGCCATCTCAGGCCGATAAATGCAGTTACTGGGATTCATGAGACTGTTTTGTTCAGGGAAGAAAGAGATCATGATGCAGACTTAGCATTCGAAAAGGCTGAGGTGTGAATGTGGGTTCCTCATAGTCCAAATGGAAATGACCCAAATATCCAGGAGATGCTGAGCTGGGGGAGCAAAATGTAGGCTCTCCACGCAACGGAACATTACACAGCCAGGAAAAGGGTGGCGGCTTGGATGAGTGCAGTCTATGTGGGTGCGCCTCAGACACATCAAGCCCCGGAAAGGATCTGCACAAAGACTCCGCTCTGGGTGATTCCACTCCGGTGCCAGTCCAGAATGGGAGCACCCAGAGTTAGAGAGCAGATCAGTGGTTGCTGAGCTGGGGCAGTGGACTCAGAACGGCTCTTGGGAGGAGCCCGGCCCAGTTCTGCTTGTTTCTACTCTGTCCAGGTGGACCACGCCAGGGCTGAGGAAGACAGCCTTGTGTTTGTTGGGGGCCTCCGTCACCATGACAGGAGGCGGGACACGGATAAAGCTCCACCCCCTGGCCCCCTGGGAAAATGAGCTCCTGAGTTGTACACCGAGCACACCAGGAAGAGGAGAGCACTTAGATCCTGTCTTTGTTTGGTGCCCCAACGGCTGTGCACAGCGGCCCTCTCGGCCCAAACCAGGCCCACAAGATCCAAGCTCGTCTTTGGGCTGTAGCCAGGAAGTAGAGTTAACAGAGGCATCACCACTGTCCTCCCCTGTGGGACGTGGGAACGCTTGCTGTGGCTCGAGTCTGCCGGTGCTTGTTCTGGCTCTGAGTGAGAATCGTCGTGGGGAGGGAGAGGCCTTTAGGAGGGGGATCATCGGCTCACACTTGGGCTGAAAGAAGCTGAGCTTGGCTGGCTGGAGAGCAAATAAAGGAAACAAAGAGGACAGAGAAGGACGGGTGTCAGCCACCGGTGGGAACGCGGTGGCAGTGGCGTGGCAGGAGGTGGCCCTCACAGTGATGTGAGGAGCGCGGGGGAAGAGGAAACGGGGAAGTTGTGTTTGTGTGGCTCGACGGAAGGTGTTCACTAGACATTCAAGCCCTACTTTAAGTCAGCGCTTGTTTTTTAATGAGCAGCTAATTTTTAGGGCAGCTGGGATTTGCAGAGAACTGCGCAGACAGGACTGACCCCAGCCATCCCTCCGTGCTGTGTCCCTCCCCTTAGCCTCTCGCTTGCTGAGGAGCGGTACCGTTGTCACAGTGGGCACCTGAGTATTCGCCACAGCCGAGGGTTACAGTGCAGTTCCCGGCTGGTACGTTCCGTGGGTGACAGGTGTACGGGGACACGGACCTGCCACGCCAGTACAGAACGGGTCACAGGTGCCCAGTGTGAGCAGCCCCAACCGTGTCACCCGGCACAGTGGTGTAGTCCACACCTCTGTTCCTGCACTGGGAGGATGGTTGGCTCCCCTCCTGCAGCTCACGCGTGGAAGAGAATCTTCACGGCAGGAGCGTGGAGGAGACCAGCGGCCAGACAGGCGGAAGGCTGGGCCTGGGCCATCCCACTCATGCTCAAGCCCTCCGTCCGCCCAACTCTCTGGCCTCGGCAGCCAGCAGCTGTGGCTGTCCTCAGGCAGAAGTCTCAGGGCAGAAGGACTCGTTCCTCCGTGCTTGGGAAACTATGACAGCTCTGTTCCCCGCGACCCAACGAGTTTGACGGGGAGACTCCCAGGAAGGGGCTGCCCCGAGCCTGGGCTGACTTTGCTACAAGTCCCACGCAAGGTGTGGCCATCTCCAGTGGCAGAGGAGCACCAGGAAGAGCTCTGGGAGCACACAGGGCGAGCAGCAGAGTCCTAGTCACCCGGGGGAGCAGAGGGCTGTGCTCCCCAGACAGCCTGAGGCCATGGCCACCAGGGCCGCCCACCCATAAGGCACAGACCTCTGGGCTCAGATCTCAGCCCTCTGCTGACTCCCTTTCACTGGCACCTGGACAGGTGTGATGGCTTGTGGCCCTGCCCTCTGGACAGGCAAGCCCACAGGCTCTAACTGCTAGGGAAGTCAGTCTCTCTCTGTCTCTGTCTCTGTCTCTGTCAGCGCCGCCCTCCATACTGGGGAGTAAACCTAGGACATCCACACCCAGCTCCATCCCTCTATCCCTACCTCTTTCTCTGTTTTTTATTTTGAGATAGGGTCTCGCTGTTTCTAGGGCTCAGCTTGAACTCACAATCCTGCCTCAGCCTCCCAGAGTCCTGGGATAACAAATGTATGTTAGCACACCCAGCGGGAAGACTCTGCCCCACCCTAGAGTGAGCACCATGGGCCCTGGTGGGCAGGAGACGCAGAGGCACTTTCTGTCCAGATTCAGCGTGCAGAGAAGTGCACCCCCAGGACTGTGCCCGCGGAGGTGCCAAAGATGAGCACCTGGGCTCCCCTCCTGGTGCCCCCCCTGGTCACTCCTGCCGCACAGAGTGTCTGATTTCCTCCTAGCACCGGGACTGCCTGGTGTGTTTTGGATCAGACCATCCTGAACACATATCCCAGTTTGCCAAAAAACCTGTCGGTCGTTTCTGCAAAGCCATTGTATTTACACAGAGCACAGTCGCAGCGTTGTTTGGTGAAATTTTCCATTCCTCACCAGCAGTCTGTTGTCGGAGAGTGACTGTCCCGGGGAAAAGCTGACGAGCTGTCTGTGTCTGCATCACTCCAGTCTTGAGCTATCTACAGACTTGATCTGACAGATGAGAGTCCAGCCCAGAAGGAGTGTGGGGGCAGAGAAAGTGTTCAGGGAGCTGTGGGAGACAGGCGCTCGGAGGGGAGGGACCTGCGCCACCCATGGGGAGGCCTCGGTGCCGCTGTGGTACCACAGGTCAGGGCTGCACGAAGCCAAAGCGACCCTCGAGTCCCCGAGCGATCCTGCGCTGGGCGCTCCAGCCTGGGCTCCCACCTGGCCCTGCCCTCTGCGGGGTGAGGGTGGTGGCCTTTGGAAGAGGTTCCCCCTGCGTATTCTGTGGGTGGCCTGGTGGAGGGGGTGGACCCTGAGCATGGGTAGCAGATGGAGCAGGAAGGAGACAGGAGGACGTGGACAGGGACAGACCCTGGCACACTACCCGGGCACATCCGGGACACGTGGGTGCCTTCTGAAGCCTCCTGTCCTGCTCTGCAGAGCCTGTGCCCGAGCCCGGAGGAAGGCAGGGGCTCATGGTACAGGTCAAGGTTACTGCTGTGAAGTGGTAACACTGGTGCCCTGATCCTCCCTCCTGACCCGCTCCGGCCCCACCTTCGGAGATGTCCCCCTTCCAGGAGGGCCCTAGGGGAGCTGGCAGCCCAGCAGCCAGCAGTTGCTTTCCCTGGGCTGTGAGGCATCTGGGGAGGACCCCACCTGTGGCAGCCACTGCAAGGAAGAGGTGCTGGCCTCCCACGCCTCTCACCGAAGCCGCATCTCAGCCTAGTGCAAGATTTGTGATGACCTGGCTTTGAAATGAGTAAATAAGAACCACTGTACATGGACAGAAAGGAGAGGGCGGCTTTTGACGTACACAGCTGCGATTCTAGGTAAATGGCTACACATGTTCTCATTTACTTATTTTCTTCCCATGATTAAAACCCAGCGGTGTCTCTGCCTATTCCCCGCACTGGAGAAAGGAGGGAACCCAAGGCCTGGTCCCTGCTCCTGGCAACTGGTTGTCAAACAAGACAGACATAGAGACAAGCTCTAGAGTGAAAGAGGAAAGATAAATAATTGCCTCCTGTATCAGTTAAGATAATCTCAGATGGGATATGTACCACGGTCATCGTCTTAACCAGAACAGTAGATTAGCTGGGTTACTCACTGAGGCATCCCCTGGGAAGGGCAGAGGCTGAGGCATTTGATCAAGGCTCGCTCCTCCTCTTTTTTTTCTCAAATCAGATGACTTCATGGTCACAAAATGGCTGCCAGTGCAAGCTGACTACAGGCTTCCACCTTCAGATTGTTTTCTTCAGCCTCAGACCAGCAGTCTTGGCCTTTGCTCCAGAGTGGGTCACAGACATACAACTCTGTCTCGGCCATCTGCTGGCCTGTGACCTGGGGCAAGTCCTAAACCCTGGAGAACCATCGCGCTAGTTCAGGAGCTGAGCGAGTTAAGGGAAGAAGTAATAAACTCTCAGCAGTACACTTGTCATGTGGGTGGTGCTCTGTGAACACTGGCCACAGGGGACACTGACCGACCTTGAGCCGTGCCTCCCCTGCATCTGGGTTTGTTTATATTATTCGGAGATGGGGTCTCAATCTGCTGTCCAGGCTGGCCTTGCCAATCCTTGGCAATCCTCCCGCCTCAGCCTCCTGGGTGCTGGGAATATAGATGCACGTCACAGTGTGCCTGGCTCCCCTTGGGTTCTCCTTGGGACCCACCTCCCACCACAGCCTGGGCTCAGGGCAGAGAGCTGAACTGGCCCTGGCTTAGCACTGACCAGGTCCATCCCCTGCCTTGGTGACCAGGTGCTGGGACCCGGGACCCTGCAGATGCTCTCAGGATGGAGTGAACACCTGGAAGGTGTGACGATTGTATGTCTGGGCTGGCCACGGGACAGTGACTCCCACCTACATGCTCTTCTGACATGGGGCTGTGACATCCCTTCGGGGGGTGGCCTGTTGTCTGGCCTTGAGTCAGGTGGGTTTTACCAGATTTACCTAGGCACATGATGCAAGTGGCCTCGTGTGACGGTGAAGCCTGCCTCATTAACTGGCCACGCCCTCGTGGAACTTGCTTAGAACTCAGCCACCACACCGAGAGAAAAGTCCTGGAGGAGCTGAGGCCCCAAGCCAGTGGCCCGGCCTGAGGCCCCAGAAGCACAAAAACTGCAGCTTTGAATCTTAAAATGGATTCTCCAGGCCCAACAGAGCTGCCCTGTCTGTGTCATGAGGAACAGAGATGAGCCCTCCCTGCTGAGCCCTGCCTAGACTGAAGATTTATGAGCAAAATGAGAGATCTTTTCGCTTGGGTTATACAGAAATAGATAATCAAAATAGCAGTTTTGAAAAAGAGGTTGATTTTCACCTTTTAAATCTGGCATAAAGGCTGGAGTCACTGCGACCACTTTGTCACCATGAGGGAGGCCAATATGAGGATAAAATTGTTGCTATGAAAAGCATAAAAAAGCAGTGGGTCTGAAACAGATCTTTTGGATACAAATGATCTTGAAGCTTAACTGGTCATGGAAGCCACTCAGCCTCTGTACTTCCCAGTTACAAGACACCCCCCTCCAAAAGTGTAAGCCCGTTGGAATTGGATCAAAGCCCAGAACACCCTCATGAATGTGTCTCATGTACCACAGGAGGGCAGTAGCTGCATTTGAAGAGAGGACCCTTTGGGGCACTAACTCTGGCCGCTCCAGGGGCTGGCTGGAGAAAGCTGGGCTATGAGGACGCCTGAGGAGCGGCATAGGTGAAGGCCCTGGGAGGAACTTGCTGGTGAAGGTCCAGTGCTGGTCTCGGTGCTGTGCCAACACATGGATGCAAAACACTGCCCATGGAACCGAGGCGCCGGGAGCTGCTGCTCCAGCGGGCAGGGACCCACCCGCCTCTTCCCTTCCCTCAGGGTTGGAGCCCCTCTCTCTCTCCCAGCTTCAAGGAGGGGAGGAAAAGGGAACTTCCAAGGTTTCTTTGTCTTTTCTTTTTTGTACTGGGAATTGAACTCATGACTCTTGCACTGAGCTGTATCCCCTGCCCTTTTTGATTTTGAGACAGTCTTGCTAAGTCACTAAGTTGCCCAGGTTGGACTTGAACTCATGCTCTTCCTGCCTCAGCCTCCCACAGTGCTGGAATCCCAGGTATGAGCCACCACACTGGCCAGAGGGTTTTGTAAAGGCCCAAGGGAAGAGGAAGCTTTGGGCTCAGGGTTTCCAACGGCTTCAAGGCTCCTCTGCTGCCCTTGAACAAAAGACAGTCCTGGCTTGGCCCCTGGTGTCCCTACAGGGTTCCTTGGTCAGGTCCCACCCAGACGGACCAGCCACCCCACCCTCCAGCAAGCCTGCTGTGTTCTGACCTTGGGTGCTGATACGGAGAACCTTTGTAAATAATCTAAAAGCCTACCAAATGTTAGGAAAATGTAAAGTGACTTCTGCTGTCTCTAACAGTAGTCTGCTTTGTTTAGTTCAAAATTAACAGACACCGGAGGCACTGAGCACGAAGCTGGACATCTGGCCTCATCATCCCTGACCTTGAACACCCGCTTCCTGCACACTAGAATAGATAGCAAGGTGAATCTTGAGGTGAACTCCCTAACTACAAGGAATTGTTATGTCTGGGTTAGAGTGAAATGTCTTGTTACTGTAATTGGTCCATGGGTAACGTGAGCTGAGGGAATGAAATGTAACCACCTGAATGAGATCACAGCTGTAAAACCTATAAAAGAGGAAGCTGCAACCCACTTAGAGGTCAATCACTGGCCCTGCCTTTTTAATTGCAATCGACCTTTGCCAGGCAAAATAAACTTTTTATTTTACTTCCATTCAGCTCATCTCTATGTGCGTGTCACTTGCCAATTCCTTCCCCAACAGGTATCACATGATCTTACAGGGACCAGGCCGGTTTTCTCTGCTCCTAGGTGTGGGGGCCTCCTTCCTGACTCGTTCCAGGGGCACCCTCTAGGCCCTGCATCTGTAGGGCAGAGCCTGCATGCATAGGGAGGCCCCCTTCTCAGGGACCCCTGCCTAGGTGCACCTGGCCGGGCAGGTGAATAAACCGGAGCCCCAGGATCTGTGTGGACCCCAGCCCAGCACCCTGTGCTGTACTGAAAGGAAGAAAGTCCAATTAAACAGAGCTGAGGCTTCAAAGAATTTTAAATAATCTTCTGACAAGCTGGGTGTGGTGGCATGTGCCTGTGATTCCAGCACTCAAGAGGCTGAAGCAGGAGGATTACCCTGAGTTCGAGGCCAGCCTGGGCTAAATAGTGGGTTCAAGGTCAGCCTGAACTGTCGAGACCCTGTCTCAAAAAATAAAAACAACAACAAAAAAGAAAGAGACCAGACAGGACTCCTGCGCCGAATATGGGACCCTCTGAGCTCAGGGGGAGCTGGCGTGGGCCTGTTGTGGGATCCATGGTGAGTCCTCCATACGGTTCCCTGGGCCCAGGACATAGTCCCCCTAGCTGTAGGGGTGACCCTAGGCTAGCACAGGCCAGCTCCCCTTCTCTCCACCATGAACCCCAGCCAGAGCAAAGCTTCAAATAATAAGCCTGAACCCCCAAAGTAGACACCTTGTGATCTGAAGTCAGTGACAGAAAAGCTCCAGAAGCCTATGGTGGCCTGGGGTTCTAACCTGAGGATCCCAAAGAGGAGGGCCAGATGTGGTGGTGCATGCCTCTAATCCCAGCATTCCAGGAGGCTGAGGCAGGAGGATTACAAGTTTAAAGCCAACCATGAGCAATTTAGCAACTAAGAAGGCCATGTCTCAAAATGAAAAATAAAAAGGACAAGGGTGTAGATCAGTGTGATTCACTCTTGGTTCACTCTCCAGTACTAAAAAAAAAGGGCAGGGGCTCCCAAAGGCTTACCATGGGGCTGGTCCCCAACACATACCTGGCGAGGACACAGAAGAGGCACTTGTGCCCCCCCCCCCCTGAGGGCTTCTGATGTCCTGTCACTCAGTGCCAATGACAGCCCCAGGGAGGAGCGATCTGTCCACGCTTCATTCTGCAGAGGTCAAAGCTAGGGCCCTGCGGGCAGCGCCTCTGGCCGAGGGGCACACAGCCCAGGCAGGACTCCACCGCCGAAAAGCTGGCCCTCCTTGGTGCTGGGTCTGGCCCCTTTGGAGCCAGTGGTTGGTCACCCTGTCCCGAGCTGCGGGTGTGGCCAGGAACTATGGGGCCAAAGTACGAGGTAGGCAGGGACTCGATGGGCTCTAACGTGCTGAGCAGTGTATTTGGTGGGGGCCCCCAGGGTGGGAGGGGGACGCTGAAGATTATACAGCTGGGGACAGGAGGCCAGAAGGAGTCTCACTGCAGGAGGAAGCAGGAGATGAGAACCCAAGGTCAAGCGCAGCCCTGGTTACCGTCACCAGCCACCCCCAAGTCTTTGTGTTGCCATGGTGATGCAGCTCCCAAGCTCCCCATCCTGTTCCCGGCCTGCGATTGCAGAAGGCTCTTCAGAGAGGGCTGAGGCTGGTGAGACGGGGAGCAGCGCCCGGCAAAGGTCCCCAAGTGGGGAGCTGGGAGCTGCCCTGTGGCCTTGCTGTTCCCTGGGGAAGTCTGGCAGGGAACAGAGACAGCCCCTCCTCTTCCACCCGGTGCCCCCCTCTGTGGAGACATTTGACCTCAGAGGCCCACGGGTTCGCTGATGTCCCCTGCCATCCCTGTGCCCGCCCCTCCTCCGGAGGACTCTTTCCTGGGTTTGGACTCAGCACACCTGGGCCCTCCCAAGAATTCGGCTGCTAAGCAGCTGCCTTCCTAGAAGCCACGAAGCCTGCAGGGCCCTGCTGTGCGACCTGACCCGAGGTGACCCAGCCTGCCACATCACAACTCAGTAACACACTGGGCCTGGTGCCGCAGCTACAATCCCAGCACTTTGAGAGGCTGAGGGTGGAGGATCACAAATCCCAGCCCTGCTGAGAGCAGCTTAGTAGCTTGGTGAGAGCTTGTCTCAAAATAATCATAATAAGAGAAAAATAAAAAAGGGCTGGGGTTGTAGCTATTGGCGGATCTAGGTTCAGTACCACAGAAAAATAAATTACTTAAAAAAATAAATACATCAACATTAAAAAAAATGACATTTCTCAGTCCAGGTTTGGGCTTTGCCCCCAGGGTGGACACGGTCTGCACTGCCCAGATGTGAGGGTTCCTGCAGCTGATCAGAACAACATAGGGCAGACCTCGGTCCCGCTTGGCGCCGGTGGTGACAACCAGTTGGGTCTCGTGTGGTGGAGACCAGCTAGGAATGGCAGCCTCCCATGGGCGGGTTATGGGGGGTGGAGAGTACACTGGGGCCCCAGGGCAGGGTGTCTCCAGAGGTGCTGAAGGTCAAGCCCCTGTCCCTGTGTGGCCCCCAGAGTGGACACTACTGGGCAAACCCAGAGGCTGAGGCTCCTCTGACCCAGAGCCCTGCATGCCAGGCCTCCTCAGACACGGGCTGAGAGCCCTGGAGCATATGTAGGATGGGACCTGGCGAGACGGGGGAGAATGTTTCAGAAAAGGCAGGCATAGGTGTGCCTTTCAGGAAGAAAAGGAACTCCCACCGGCCAGGGCCATGACTTGGGGGAGCCATAGGGCACACTCCCAGCTGTTCTCAGCCCTACACTGAGTCACAACCCTCCCAGTTCCCTCAGAAGGGGAGATTTTCATCTTCCAGAACCAGTTATTCAGTGACACCTATGATAGCACCGAGGCAGATTTTACCAGGACCTCTGAGACAGCAGGGGCCCTGCCGCGGGGCTTGCAGAGGGGACTGCTCAACTCTGAACACGGCCCAGGTGAATGAGGGCGGAGCCACAGAGCAGGTGGGGCTGATCTAGAAAAATATAACTTCCGACCTGTCAGCGTGCTGAGTTTGTGGTCTTAACATGTAGCAATGAAAGTCAAGAACCGGAGGAGGAAGTTAGGAGCGATTTAGGGGAAATCAGGAGAAAAACAGCTCCTGGGTCACCAACATGGCCCTTTGTCGGGGGTAATTCATTCAGCAAAGTCACGATGTGGTTGGAGTATAGTCAGTCCGTAGGACTGCAAGTACTGTATAGCTGCTTAGCTGATACTGATCCTTGAGGGAAACAGGTCACGTAGCAAAGGTACATGGAAAGAACAAAGGCATTTTTCGGGAAGAGAGGTATGGGTCTGGAATTCTGGTCACTCACTCGTGCGTCTGATGTCTATGTGGGCCCATGGGACCAGGTGGTGCTGATTGCAGTGCAATCTCAGGTTGCTGTGTGTCCTGCAGGCCTGGCTACTGCGTCTCTACCCTGAGGCCTGGCTGCCTTCAGATTAATCTCCAGCCACAACACTGATGTCACTGTCTTTTCGTGCCGACTTCCTTGAGGCCCCAGTCCTGCTCTGACTGCATATCCATTTCTACCTGACTCAGCTGCCTGTAGTAGGGTCCATGGATGGACAACCAGGATGAAAGAATGTCAGGGGTGAGGGAGGCTCTGCTGCAACCCGCCAGATAGGACTCTTGTTGACGCCAGGCCTAGGGGACCAGACACCGCAGGTGGAAGGTGGAGGATGAGAAACCCCATCGGACAGCAAAGCTGGGAGCTTCGGCTGAGCAGCCCTGGCAGAGTCTCTGCTAACACAGCTCTCACAGCCCACACGCAGATGGGGTTGGGACCCACCTGGGAGTGGGCAGAGGACAGCACCCTGGAGGCTGTCAGCTATGGCTCTGTCATGGGCTGGTGGAGGCACTGACCCTATGAGATGAAACTGGAGTATTGTCCTGTTCAAACTCCAAGGTGGGTGTGCACTGAGAGCCATCTGTGGTCCCCGGAACCTGGCCTGGAACGCGCAGTCCCTTTGAGGTGGCCCCAGTGGGCTCCTAAAACAGACATGGCCAAGCTGTGTCACTGAGCTCCTCAGGAATACTGGAGGTAGTGAAAGGGCCATTTGTCCCTTGGCTAGTCACCATGTCACAGATGCCACTCAGACAGGCGGGTCACTGTGGTTAGGGGGGTGCTTGGGAGGTAAAAGGGGAAGACTTGTGGGGGGTACCACTCAGGGCTGGACCTCAGATCCCGCACCCCCTAACTACAGGAGGCCTCCATGAGTCCCCATCCTGTTCTCTTACAGTGTGCCTCTTTCTATGAAGCCCAGAGCCCAGCAGCTCCCTGCCTTGGCCTCTTGGATCTTTCTAAGATACTGTGGTCAATGATTCACTCAAATCTTCTCTCACCAGCACCACCAAGCACGCCCTCAAATTGATTAAATTCACCAGCAATCTCTAAGGGTCCAGCATGCAGCCACTTCCGGAGGCCTCCCCCAGCAGCAGCAGGGATCCCCCCCAGGGGCGAAGAAGGCCGAGCCCCCTTTGCAAACACAGAGACCTGCTGAAGTTCTGTGGTGAGCCAGAGTCCCGGCAAAGGCTGCTTCTTGGGAGGTGGCTGGAGGTGGCCTGGGTCCCACATCCCCTGCAGCCCGCAGGGATGAGGGCTCATTTTTGTGGGGGGTGGGGGAAGTGGCAGAGCCGCATCCAGCTCTGGCATCCAGGGCCTGGGCAGGAATGCAGCGCTCACCGGGCTGCCAGTGGGGTTAGACTGGGAGTTCACAAGAGGGCTGAACTGGGCCCCCCAGAAGGTACGTCAGAGTGAAACCCAGTGCAGTGAGTGCGGCCTTATTTGCAGATGTGACTTTAGAAAGCTTGCCCTAAAGGCAGGGACTTTAGAAGGAGACAGCTGCCTTCAGGGCAAGCTTTGGAGCCATGGAAGAGACTGGAGAGACACAGGGAGGACACTGTGCCCAGCAGAGACTGGCGGGTAGCAGCTATCACCAAGGTGACCAGAGACAGCCCTGGCCAGATCCACTTCTGAGCCCACAGCAGGCACCAGCTTTGCTGACGCCTCCATCTGAGACTCCTGGTCTCCAGAGCGGTGAAGAAGAAACCCTTGTGTGTGTGAAGCCACCCAGCTTTGGTGGTCTCTTTGGGCAACCCCAGGAAATGAACACAGGTCTCCAGGTCCTGTCTCTCCCCTTGAGTCCGGGCCCGGACCCGACAGGCAGGAAAGGCTGGAGGCCGGGCTTGGGCTCTGGGGCCGCAGGGGAGTGGTGCTGACGTGGCGAGGTGGGCTGGCCGGCTTGCTCCTGGCTCCTGGCTTCCTGCGTGGGCAACCTGTGGAAAGGAGCAGCAGGCAGTGGACCTGGGCCTCTGGACTCCCTGCCTCTCCTGGGTGCCAACCTGGCCTGAACCCCCAGTCCCACGCTCTGCCCACATAGCCTGTGGCCTCCTTCCTTCTCCGCAGGTCCCCCAACACTGAGACTTGCACCTCGTCTTTCCCCTGCAGGGAATCCACTCTCTCCCTGCATCTCAGCTATGGCTAAAAGTATCTCCTCCTCCCCACTTGGCTCTAACGAAAGCTGTTTATTCACATCGTGCCAGACGCTCCCCACACCAAACAATTCTCCAGTTTTCTGCAATGGCAGTTCCGACCAAGGATGGAGCTGTGCAGACCCCAGCGGTAAAGGTGTAGGTTCTCAAGACCCCTTCTCAGATGCCCGTCTCAAGCAGTGAGTAACCAGGTGACCCCCACTTGTCCAACCTGGCTACAAATCGGGGTTCCAGTGAACTCCTCTTTCTCAGTGTTTTGCTAGGAAGGCTCACAGCACTCAGGGAGATGCTTTCCTGGCTTATGATAAAAAGATATCGTGAGGGACACAAATAGCCAAAGGAACGGCTACATATTATGTCTGGAAGGCTCTGGAGGGCAGGGGCATCTGTGTCCATGGTGTTTGGCGTGTGCTGTGAAGATTCCATTAGTGGACAGAACTGGCTCAGGCATGGCCACTGGCGATGGACCCAGACCTTGGCCTCTCTCTCCCTGTGGTGGAGGTGAGCAGGCAGGGTGGGGTCCTCTGGCCACAGCCTCATCCTGGAGGCCCCTAGGGGTTACTAAGATGCCCTGCTTTAGTGTAAGCTTGGTTAAGGTTGGAAGGGGTTTACTGTGGAAACCAGAACCTGTTCTTCTCACCTGTCTCTTGATGTTCCAAAGGCTCTAGGATCTGTGTGCTGGGAGCCAGAGACAAAATCCAAAAACTTTTTTTTTCTTTCTCTTTTGAGATGGGGTCTTGCCAAGTGGCTAAGTTGTCCAGGCTTGACTCAAATTCACAACCCTCCTGCCTCAGCCCCCAGGAGAGCTGGGTCACAGACATGTGCAACCACACCCAGCTTGTATTTTTAGTATAATATCACAGCCCTGCCTGTGTCCCTTGCAGAGAGGGACCCCAGCCCTCCGACTGGTACCCAAGCTCAATGTGACAAGCCCTGAAGGTCTGCAGGGGCACGCGCGTACGGATGCACAGACCGGTGTGTAACACTCGGAGCAGCCTATGAGAACCTGGCCACGCTCTCCTCTGCCCTTCTGCTCCTCCACATGCTTGGCCTGGCGCCCCTGGCTCCCCCAGCAACATTCCTCCGCAGGATCAGCTGCTGCCACATCAGACCTTTTCTGTCCAGCTCTCACTGAGGCCCAGGCCGCCACCTTCCTGGGCCTCACGGGTGGGGCACAAGCGAGCCACCAAACTGGAGCCTCCTTGTGCCCAGGGCATGAAGTCCTGGTTAGTGAGATTGATTTTTGAGACATTTCAGGACAGGCGGGAGCTGAGGGTTTTCTAGGAGCCAGCACAGGCCATGCACTCCCTTTTTCAAGCCCCCCCACAGTGACTGGTGACAAGCAAAGGACCCCTAGGACCTCCCTAGGACCTTCCTAGGTCACTGGGGCTTTCTGAGTGGGGCAGGGGCATCTCTCTGGGTGAACAAGGGTCCCTTGTGGATGGAGGGGAACAGGAAGGGAACACTCCAGGTAGGGCCATCCTATAGGCTGCTTGTGTTTGGACCCGCTGCTCTGTCGTGAACAACTTTTTGGGAGGGGGCGGCAGATAATGGGGATTGAAAGCAGGGCTTCATCCATGCAAGGAAAGCTCTGTGCCACTGAGCTACTTCCCCAGCTTTCTGGAGCCCTCGAATGGCTGCACCCACAGGGGCCACAAAACCCTCCCGAGCACCTGAGTGTCATGCCCTCTGTGGTTGGTGATGTAGTTGACACTTCCTCGGCACCTGCGAGGTGAGTCCCCTCCCCTGCATGGGAAGCTGCTGGTAGCTGCTGGCAGATGGGCTCTTGGGGGCCTTGTCTCTGGGGCACAGGCTCGGTGGGGTGGAGTGGCTCTCGCGCTTCTGGGGCGGTGGTAGTGGCAGACAGAATCCAGGGGCGGGGCCCGCAGCTACAGCGAGGTGCTGGTGGGCTCAGTTCTGGCTTTGTTTGTTTTTGGTACTGGGGATTGAACCCGGAACCTTGCGCTTGGGAGGCAGGCAGCGGCGCCCCTGGGCTAAATCCCTGGCCCTAGGTGGGTTCGGTTCTAACCTGACTATGCTGCATCTTTGGCTTCCTGGTGTCAAAGGACAAGATGACAGTGTAGTCTGAAGATCACAGAGGGTTTGGCTTTGGGATTCTAGGACTCGGCCAAGCTCCTGTGCATGAAATGGAGTCGGTGTGAGCCAGGATGAGTGTGGGTAACTGGTCTTAAGTGTGCAGGGCTGAGGCAAGCAGGGAGCATGCGTCATCTCAGTCACTCGCCTTGGAGGCCAGGGTCGGGGCAGTGGAAGAGTAACTGAGAGTTAGCATCAGTGACTTCAGGCAGGATTTCTCTTAAGGACTACAGCCCAGGTGTGCCTGTAATTGGCCTGTTTGGGACACTCAGCTCTTTCTCCCAGTCTCTTGGAAGGTCAGACAAGCAGCTCAGTTTCAAGTTGCTGCAGTGGCTCCATGGTGACTCTGAACCTGTTTTGCTAGGACCAGTGCAGGTACCTATGCCCAAGAGGCTCCCAGAGGTGTTTACCCGGCTGGGTCCTGTCCCAAGTGGCTGTACATTCTCTGCTGTGGCTAAGGCCAGGAGGTGCACTCACTTCCCATCTTTGGGGCTACTGGGTCTCTGTCCTTAAATGTGGTTTCTAAGCCTTGGAACATGCCCCTGAGGGACCAAGTCCAGGTTCATGTTCACCAAGAAGAGAAAGGTTGGAAAGAGGGCAGGGGGCCCTGGCAGGATGAGCCACCAGGAATCTGTGGGGCCACGGTGAGCCACCCCAGCCATACTCAGCCAGGCCACCTTTTGTGGAGTCCGGTGCAGATGAAGGGTGGGGTTTTCGGCTATTACATTTTGGAGTGGTTTGTTACTTAGCAAAAGTTAACACAACACCAACTGTACCGAATCCCTGATCAACTCTGAATTTTCTTCTCTGGCTTCCAAGCTTTCAAGAGACATTCTACATACATTTTTGGAGACAAATCATTTCATAATTAAAGTATGACTATAGCTGTCTAAAGCCCAGTGTGCCCTAGCCCATGAGCCAGCTGTGGCATGCGGAAACTTAACTCCATTTTGCCTCCAGTCACAAGCGGAGGCCTCAATGTGATGCTCAAGGGTAGCTGAAGACATCCTGGTTCTTCGAGAACCAAGTGATAAAAACAGAAAAAGGGAGCCAGGCATGGTGGCACACGCCTGTAATCCCAGCACTCAGGAGGCTGAGGCAGGAGGGTCGCTATGAGTTCGAGACCAGCCTGGGCTACATAGTGAGTTCCAGGTCAGTCTCAACTACATAGTGAGACCCTGCCTCAAAAAACCAAAATAAAATAAAACAAACAAACAAAAAAACCCAAAAACAGAAAAAGGTTTTACCTGGGGAAAGGACAACTTCTTTTTTGTCTGCTATCTCATCCCACCTCCTACCATAAGAATGCTGTCCTTACCATTTCCATTGGTATAAGATCCTCAGCCACCTAAGATCCACATCAGTAGAAGATCCGCAGGGACAAAGGATCACTGTTGCCCGCTAAGTTACCTGATGCTCCCTCCAGTTATTGTGTATACCTGCTTAAATAATGTGTAGTTCCTAGCGTCTTGTCTCGTTTTTTGCTTGGAGTGTCTTTGTCTCTGCCCACTCTGAGGCACTGACTTCCGGCCCCCCATATGCTTGAAATTATGCATGTCTCTATGTCCTTCTTTCCTTATCCCTCGCCAACCCCCTCTCTAGGCAGTCAGAGGACTGGTGATTCTCCATTACCCACTTTCATCCATAAGTCTCTTGACTGCATAAGCTGACTACAGTTAGTTTCTTTTGTTTGTAGCTAGAACGCCAGCTGGTTAAAAAAAAAAACTGGTAGTGGAAATAGATTTCAGGTAATTGGCCCGCCAAGAAGTGGTGGCCCAAAGGAAGAGAAAATTCCATCTCTCCACAGACCTCAGAGCAGCCAAAGTTAAAACACATTGACAGTACGATGTGTTGGTAAGAGACAGCATGCATTGGAAATGTCCGGCAGTTTCTATGATAATTAAACATGGGCCCCTCAATTTCACTCTTAGGCACAGGTCCTGGATAAGCGAGTCCACACATCCCTCCAAAGATACTTGTAAGAATGTTCATCCCTACTGAGGCCATGTATAAAAGTTAACTCAGAATGGATCAAAAATATAAACTCTAAAACCCTTAGAAGAAAACCCAGGGGGAAGACTTCTGACTTTGGACTTTTTGATGACATCTAGGACACAATGCCAAGGCACAGCCAGTAGGAGGAGAAATAGGCAAATAGGATTTATTAAATTAAACAATCTGTGCCTCAAAGGACACTGTCAACAGTGTAAAAAAGGCACCCACAGAAGAAGAGCAAATATTTACAAATCTATCACATGATGGTGTCCATCGGCAGATGAACGGATAAATGAAATATGGCATTTGCAAACAGTGAAATTTAGCTTTAAAAAGGAAAGATTTCCGGCTGCTGCTACAGCATTGGGTGAGTTGAAGACTCCACAGGCTGGGCGGAGAGGGCAGTTAGTGTTGAATGGGGGCAGAGTTTCAGCGTGGGGAAAGTTCCAGAGATGGACAGTGGTAGTGGCTGCGTAATTATGTGAGTATACTTAATGAATGGCACATTAGATGCTATCTATACCAAAGCATGATACAGATGGAAAAAAATTTACATATATTTTAATACAAAAAAGAAGCCCTTAGGCAGTCTGTCTGGGTCACCCCAGCAGATCTCAGGGCCCCACAACACTGGGAAACTTTCATCCATGCAGAAGCTTCTACCATGGAGTATATATATATTTAAAATGTTTAGAGATGCTTTCTTCAAAATAACCAGCACAGTAAGGCATGGCGGTATGTGTCTGTAATCCCAGTACTTGGGAAACTGAAGCAGCAGGAGGGTCCCAAGCCCATCGAGGGCAATTTAGCAAGACCTTTCTCAAAAATCAAAATAGAAAAGCACTGAGGATGTGGGAATGTAGTTCAGTAGGAAGGCACTGGATTCAATCCTCAGTACTCAACAGAAATTAAGAAGAGAGAGCGAGAGTAGGGCCGGCAATTTAGCTCAGTGGTGCCATCCCTGCCTTGTGAACTCAAGGTCCGGAGTTCGAGCCCTGATTTTGGGAGGCGGGGGGAGAAAAAAATGTAAATGCCAAACAACTGAACACAAGCCCCAAGTACAAAACAGAGTGACAGTTATGGTCCACTGTAGGCTGGAATTCAACTTTGACTGCAGCGATTGGCACATGCCACTCACAGGTACAGGTGTGACAGAACGGGCGGGTGCTAAGCTGTGTGTGTGGAATGACCCCTTGTGTGCAGTTCAAGGGCAGCAAAGGCAGCACCCGAAGAGATCGGAACAGTGGTGGGGTTGCACAATTCTAAGACAGGACAGACCAATGGGAATCAGGAGGATTTTTGTTCAGGTTAGGCAAACACCGGCTCGATGGACTCCTGTCCAAAGGAAGAGTGATGAACAACAGAAAAGTTTCGGTTTTATACATTTGGTCAAAAAAGTGGGGGTGGTTTTCCTAGTAATGTGAAATTGGGGCGGGGTGGGGTGGGTAAGTGAGGTTACAGAAGCAAACAAAAACCAAGTTAGTCACGTTAATTGACCTTCACATTTTGCACCTGTGTATCTGTGTGTGCGTGTGCACACACGTGTTACACACCCACAAAACTGTTCTAAAAATTCCACGCACCTGAGGGTGGCAGATGGTGGCTCAGCTGTCACTGCAGCCCCTGGGAACCATGTACCCTTGGTGGGGTGAGATGTGGACCAAGGAGCTGCACACGCAGCTGTGTGGACCTGAAGGTGCTTAAACCCCGGAGGACGAGGTGGTGGCTTCCAGGGAGACTGAGAGGCTAAAGGAGGGCGGGGACACACTCACAGCCCTCCATACTTAGCCCAAGTCACGCACTGAAATGCAGGGACTTGCTGTGGCCATATCATGGATCTCTTACCACATTCAGCTGAGGCCGAGGAAGCTGAAAACTAGACACAGTTTGGTCCAGCATAGGGCAGGAACAGGAGGAAGCTGGGGAGGTGACTTAGGTACAAAACTCAATGAGGGGCTCAGTTGCAGGGGATGGATAGTTGGGGAAAGTGCCTTTTCCTCTTTTGCTAACCCTACCCGGCTGCCCAAAAGGCAGAAGCGATGGCTGGGATCCCAGCAGCCACTGTGAACCACAAGGTAACCCTGAGGCTGTCAGTCACGTGCTAAGGTGGTGGTGTGAAAAGAGAAGACATCAGCTTCCAGGGAGACGGCCTTCTCTCTTTTATTCAAGAGAAAATAAAGAAACATGTCATATAAGCCTCTGCTATTTTGGGTTTTTTATTATATGAAGCTACAACTAAAAATATCGGGTACAGGTGCATGCACCAGAGATTCTGGCTCTGTGCACCAGCGTGAGCAGCTGGGAATGGTGCTCATTAGCTTCTCAATTGCTTGACAGAAAACCAGGCGCACTGGCCAGCCATGGGATGCAGCAGAGAAAGGGAGGTGAGGAACCCTAGGGCCCGGCTGTGTGTGCGGTGGGCAGTGACTCCACAGTCCTGCTCGGGACAGACCTGAGCTGCCTCCTCCGGGCCCGGGGGACACACGGAGAGAGAGGGCACCGGGTTTCTTCCGGGTCGGACTCCAGGACTTCCAGCTGCAGCGGGAGAGGCACCCGCCTCACCACGCAGCGTTCAGGACCGAAACCCAGGGGCAGTTTGGAAGAGTCTGGTGATCCCCATCACCGAACAACTCGAATCTGGCGAGCAGAGGTGACTGGAGCCTTCGTGGTCAGGACGCCTCCTAGGCCGCCCAGAGCCCCTGCGGCAGATGCCCATGCGCAGCCTGGGGCCCTCGTCCAGCTTTCTCGAGGGCCACGCCTTTGGGACGGGCTTCGTGGCGGCCTTTTTTCCCCTCCCTGGGGATGCAACCCAGGGCCTCGCGCCTGCTGGGCAGGTGCGGTCCTGCTGAGGGATACCCAAGAGCACTGGCCAGATTAACCCTAAACCCCGCAGGTGGAGACTCCAGCAGGGGGCGCTGCGCTGGGCGTGAGGGTGGGACTCACCTAGTCGGGTTTCCTGCCTCTTCTGTCCATCTCTCTCGCTCTCTTTCCCTGTGTCTGTCCCTCTCCCTGGCACCTTCATGAGGGCACACCTGTCCTGCTGCAGGCCACATGGCTCTTGTCTGTACCCACACCGTGGTCACCAGGCCACAGCCATGACAGGCGTGTGTTCCTGGTCCTTAGGAAAGGCTCAGCCTCCATTAGCCTCCATTAGACTGGCTCTGCTCAGTCTCTTGAGTCCTAGTCTACAGTTGTGCATGTGGGGGATACTGAGGATCGAACCCAGGTCTCTCTAGCACTCAGCAATATCCCCAGCCCCCACCTTTTGGTACCGGAAATCGAACTCAGGGTCTTGCCACATTGCCCAGTTGGGCCTTGAATTTGGGATCTTCCTGCCACAGGCTCTTAAATGCTGGGATTACAGGCGTGTGCCACCATACCTGGCTTCACAGTCACTTTCTTCAGCGGTCTCACCAGTTGGGGGTGGGCCCGTGCCCTGTGCCTGCCGCCTCCCACCCTGCGGTCCCCATCAGACACTACCCCTTTGCGGTGGCACCAGGCTGGGAGGTGCTCTTGCTACTGCCCGTCTCCCTGACTGGCCACAGCTGCACGAGGACAAGGTTCTGCCTCTTCCCATTTCCCAGAGCCCAGCACACCTGACATCCAGCATGGTACAAACCCAGGAACCCTCCCTGCACGACTGAACAGAAAGGGAAGCACAATGTGCTTTTAATGGCTTCAGAGCAGTGACAGCAGTGGACAGAGCGACTGCGAGGGGACCTGGGAATCCCACAGTGACCTTGTTGCCTCCTCAGCTGGAAGCCAGGCACGGGAGGCTGTGGGAGTTCTGAGACCTCAGCACCTGCGGGAGTACAGAAAATCTCAGGACCTGTGGTGAGTGCTAGTGGAGGCCTTCCAATAATTTTTTTCAAGGTCGTAGAGACCAGTGGAAGCAGGGAGACATCTGGTGGCTGGTTGTTGGAGGTGGCTGCTGAGAGGAAGAAGCGAAGGAAGGGAGCCTTGGTGTGGCGCCTGGCCCTCGCCCTGCTTCCCCAGCACCATGGCCTAGCATCTGGGTGGTGCCGTCTAGCCCAGGCTGGTCGTGTTGGTCAGGTAGAAGGGGCGGATGGCCACGCGGAAGCTGCTGGAGGAGCCTGAAGCACAGGGGAAGGCGGAAGTGCTCCTAGAGCTGTTGGTGCCCAGGGCCCTGGGGATGGAGGCCTTTGAGCCCTGGAAGCCTACGATGTCCACCACTACGCCGCCGCCGCAGAGCACCAGGGCTGTGTTTTTATAGCCGATGCTGGGATTGGAGGAACCAGACCTGGTGAGGCCTAGGGCTGGGAGCTCGTCAGAGGAGCAGGACAGTCCAAGGTTCCAGCAGCTCTGTATGGTGGGCAGGTAGGCAAGAGTCCAGGAGACCAGCATCTTCCTGAAGAGGAAGCTGGGGTGCTCTGGGGTCTGGAAGGACTGGTAAGGGCTGTTCATGTAGCTAGAAGAGAATTTGTTCCTGTAATAGTACGGGTAACCCCGGATCCGATACTTCCAGTCCTGGTTCCCAGAACTGGCTGTCACCAAGGCGCTCCAGGTGGCCGAGGTGTAAATCCGGGGCTTGTAGGCATCCTCGGTGAGGTTCAGACCTTGGTACTGGGCCAGCAGCCACAGGGGCACTGTGTGGAACTCCAGGGCCTGCAGGATCTTTCTCTGGAGCAGGGTCTTGTGGTCGCGGTACAGGGACAGGTTGAACTGCAGCTGGAACAGCTCCTCGGGCAACATCATGGGGAAGCGCACCTGTCCCAGCAGGGCCTCGGCCTCTGCCTGGGAGGCGCCCTGCTCCTTGCTCCAGGTGTCCACCGACTGCAGCAGGGCCAGCTCACTGGGCACGGCCACCTCGCTCCGGAGGAGGAGCTCCTGGAGCAGGGCTATGGGGACGCTCAGCCAGGCCTCGGCCTGTGTCAAGGCCCCGAAGTTCCAGGCCAGGAACTGCACACACCGCTCCTCGAGCAGAGTGTCACCCGTGTCCTGTGCATAGGCGTAGAGGTCCAGGGCCGTGTGGAAGGAGGGGTCCTGGGGGAGCAGGGTGGAGAAGAGCTGTCCGCAGTAGTCCTGCAGCTGCATGGCCCCATAGGCAGAGGCCAGCTTGTGCAAGCACTTGACAGACACCAGGGAGACCTCGATCCTCCGGGAGTAGAGGTACCTGGGCGGGGAGAGGGAAGCTAGTGTCTGCCCACAGGACAGACAGCAGCTGTGCCCAGCTGCCACTGTGATGCCCCTTGGCTGCCACCTCTCACAGTTTGTCTCTTAGGGAACCCACATTCTGAATCCTGAATCTCATGTTGGCTAAAAGCAATCTGAGGATTTTGGGCCAGGGATAACACCCACTGCCACTCCCTCCTTCACCAGTGACGGGGTCCCTACTGCTGCATGTCTCCCCAGCTCTGTCAGCTGGGCCCTGGGCACTGGCCCTGCCGTCCCGCAGCCACACCTTGGCCAGACCTGGTCATACCCCGCTGGGTTCTTCTCTGCCCCGCAGCTGTTCTGTGCCAGGGGATGGGGACAGCCCAATCCTTCATGCCCGATGTCCCTACAACCCCAGCTCACTGCGAGGGCCAGGCCCAGAGGCACCCCTCGCCCACCCTCCCCCTTGCACACAGGTGTCCCTGACACAGATCTCAGCAGCCCTGCAGTCGGTGTTACAGTGGGCTTGGAGACAGAGAAGGGTGACTGTCTCCTAAGCTGTGACCACCCCGGCATCCACCAGACCTACCCTGAAGTTGGGCAGCACCTAGGAAGGGGTGCTGGACTGTGGGTTTCAGGTACCAACCTCCCTGCTGCTGACCGTCCGAAGATGGTGGTGACAAGAGGCAGGGGTGCCTCAGAAGTGTTTGTCACCAGTTTTTAATGCTCATCCCAGCCAGAGCCGTCCTCCTGGACCACAGGCAGCTACACTGTACCAGGGAGGAGCAGGGCCCCAGCCTTGAGCAGGTGATATCAGTGTCCCCATGGGGACACTGAACGAGTCTCCCAGCCCTGCCCATCTTCCTTAGAGAAGAAAACACACTGAGAGGGAGGAAAAAGGCACTAAGCCCGTGGGCCTGAGGGCCTCTGAAGCCCAGACAACTGGCAGGGGGGCGCAGGGAGGGCAGTGCCCGGGGTGTCTGAGGAAGGCCCTGGGGGCTCCCTGCAGCATCTCTGCTCACTGTGAGGGAGTGCACCAGGGAGACAGAGACCCAGTGACAGGTGGAAGGACCACATCAGAGCCAGGGCAGGGGTGGGGCTGAGCTCGGACCCAGGGCCACAGCTCCAGTGGGAACCAGGCAGGCAGAACGGGCCCTGCCCCATCTCCAGTGTGTTTCAGAAACTGTACCCACCAGGAGGGACATAGACCGCCTTACAGAGCTTTTATCCTAGGCTGGAAAGAAACCAATGAAATCTGTTTTTAATTGCCAATACTGTTCTCTCTTAAATGTCATTTTCAGTTATATAATGCTTTGGGTCACAAGAGAGAGAGAATCATTTTTAATAAATTCAGGTCTTTTCTTTAAATTGCTACTTTTAAAATACAAGTCCCCAGGAGGCCTCTTGGTGGTGAGATTGTAACCCTGCTCCTCCAGCCACCAGGGGAGCCTTTGGGCCTCGCTTTCCTCTCAGAGACATGGCAGAGCCCCCCCTGGTGACATGGGCCATACGCACGGACAGTCACAATTCTCCATTTTCCACAGGAGCAAGGACAGGGAGGGCAGACGGGAGAGCACGACTGTGATCGTTATTTTGGGCACTAGGAAGACTCATATTGCATCCTTAAGGTACCTGAGGTAGACAGGTCGGTGTATGTCCATGTGTGTGTGTGTGTGTGTGTGTGTGTGTGTGTGACACAGAGAGAGAGAGAGAGAGAGAGAGAGAGATAAAAATAATCCTCCAACTGTCACATCAGTGTCTGTGCCTTCCAAAGGATTTGGTGTGCTCTGTGGCCTGTGGCCAGAGTCCTAGCCCTGTTGCCAGGCCCTTACTGCCAGGAAGCTGCCAGTCTTGTGGCCTCTGTGGGAGGAGGGCTGGAGACAAAGGGTCCTCCTGCCTTTAGTGCACACACACACACACACACACACACACACAGCGTTCCCTTCTTGCTGTGCCTCCGGAGCCTCCCCAGACACCACACAAACCAGCTCAGCCTCCTGCTGCCTCATGATCCCCAGGTGCTCCAAAGTGAGAGTCCAGAAGAGTTTTATTTGTCTGTTTGTTTGGTACTGGGGATCGAACCCAGGGCCTCTGCACTGAGCTATATCCCCAGCCCTTTTTAATTTTTACTTTGAGATGGGGTCTCTCTTAAGAAGTTGCTGGACTCAAACTTGGGATCCTCACCTCAGCCTCCCAGGGTACAGGGCACCTCCCAGGTGAGTGACATCACATTCGGCTCTCAATATTTCTTATATTGGCTCATCGGAAATTTAAACATTTGTGTGCAGGTGAGTGTGGGTGTGAGTGGATGTGTGTACACAAGCTGAGTGTGTGAGCACACGTATGACGTGAGTGTGTTTGTGTGTTCCTAACAGCGCTGCTGTGCCAGGGGAGGGGGGAGGACAGAGGGGCAGCTCAGGGACTAGCACGACTCACCTCAGAAAGTCCCTGATGACAAACATGCACTCGCTGTCCACACGCATGACCACGCTGCTGCCTGGCTCCTCCCACAGGGCCTGTGCCTCGGGGTTGGCGGTCAGGATCACCGTGTGGGCGCAGAGGCCCAGCGCCTCCTGGCCCTGCCCCACCACCTGGATGGACAGGTCGCAGCCCTGCTGGCTGTCGAAGATCAGGCCGAGGGCGGCGGAGAGCTCCCCGGAGAGGTCGAGGGTGTGCTCAGGTCTGGTCTCTGCAAGGGGCAGTGGGAGCGTGCGTGAGGGCTGGGGTGCGGCCGCCGCTAGCTTGTGGACCCCAAGCCCCGCTTTGCCCCCCAGGACTCGCCTCCTCCTTGGGAACGGCAGTGCCAGCGCCTGCTGACCTGCTCTGAAAGGCTCAGGAAGGGACGGGTCTGACCTGCTCTGAGCCCTGGAAGGAGGCGAGAGTGGCCCCTCTGCCCTCTCCAAGCCCACATTTGGCCCTCTGCCCTGCCCCTGCCCACACAGGCAGCGCCCCAGGTGGGGATTTGGTGGCCTCAAGCTCAATTGATCAATCATTGCAAAGGTCATCCTTCTAAATCCTTCCCTCAATTGCAGAAGGTCTGAGGAGGCCCAGGAGTTAGGAGCCCATGGCACCCCACGTTAGAGCCTGGGGAGCCCCAGCACCCTGCTGGGGTCAGGACCTGGGAGTTATTATAGGAGGCCCCAGGGTATCCTCTTTCCCCGAAGTCCCTAATGGGAACGCAACCCTACAGGCCTGGTCTCTGCCCAGGTAGTGCTGAACTGCTCTTCACGTTTCAGCCAGGTGCGCTGGCCCCTATTCCTACTCACACTGACCCCCAGGACCCTCTCAACTCATGTCACCAGCACCTCTCTGGCCCACACCAGCTCCCCTACGGCTAACCCAGCCAGGCCCTTGTGCCCCCTCTGAAGTCTGAACCCCCCTCCCTGGCCAGCACCCCACCTGTCCAGTCTTGGGAAATTCCACCCCATACCCAGGCTTCAGGGGCTCCAGCTGGGGGCTGCGGGAGGTGGGCTGCAGTGCCCCAAGGTCTGTGTGCCAGCCCAGGAGGAGGTGAGGGAGGCAAAATGACTGGAGAACTCCCATGGGGCTCAGCCTTGGCTGCTGGGTGCACAGGACGGGGTTGGGGTCAGGCAGGCCAGGGGTCTTCGCACAGTTTGTCATCTGGAAGCATCTGAGCACCCCACAGGGGCTGTGCAGGAGGGCCCAGGCCTGCATGCGTCAGTGGGAAGTGTTCTTGGGCTTTCTCAGGACAGGGGCCCCACCCAGCACGCAGCCCCTTGCTTTTGGCAGGTCCGGTGGCAGCAGGGTGGACGAGGGTTCTGCAAGAGCTCTGGATTCCTCCCAGGGGTGGTGGGTGGTGCTCTGTGGCCCTCCTCCCCACCCCACCCTGTGTGGAGCAGGTGAGGGCATCACCCAACCTCTGTTTGCACGGATGGGACAAGGGAGGAGCCGCCCGCCTGCTCACCGTTGGTGCAGACCACGCCTGCGTCCCTGTCGTGCCTGCAGTTGCTCTTCAGCCAGCCCAGGGACCTGCAGCTGGCCAGCGAGGACTCTGTCCCCGTGCACTGCACCTCATCCAGCATGATAGGGCCAGTCCCTGTGGGCACGGGGAGGACAGAGACTGGGCCTCAGCGGGGAAGAGGCCAACAGAGCTGCTCCTCTACGGGCACTGGAGGAATGGCCATCCCTGCCTGGCCATGGGGACGCTGGCTACCCTGCCACTCTTAGTCCAGCTGTGGCTTCCCGTTCCTTGTGATCCTGGACAACACTTGGGCATCAGTTCAGATTCATCTCCATACTGCTGCACCAGATGCTTAGCTTCTTTCTTACAAGGTCTAACGGCTGCTTCAGAGACACCAAATTAGTCCCCCATAGTCCACTAGGCCACCCCACCACCGAGCCCAATGCCCTCAGGCCAAGCTCAAATGGGCCATCCCAACAGGTGCCAAGGCACAGGAAGTGGGGCCATACGCTGCACATCTGTGAAGCCCGACCCTGGTCTTGGGGGACTTCACAGTGACCCCAGCTTTGGGGAAAGAGTAGCAGCCCTACCTGACCCAAAGGCTGCTCCGCCCAGCGCCTCTGTGGCATTCTCAAACCCTAGAGCCCGGCAGACAACAGTGGCATCAGCCAGGTTCCAGAGGTTGTCACACACTGTCCCCCACTGGCCTCCATAGAAGATCTCCACTCGGCCCTCGTTGGCTATGGTCCCATTGACCAGCCGCATGTCCCCATCTTGTGCACCTGTGGGAAAGCCAAGGTGAGCAGCAGGTGGCAGCAATGTCCCAGTGCCAGGAGACCGGCTGCGGTTCAAAGTTCACCTCTTCAAAACCCCCTTTCTGTCCATGAAGGGCCGCCTCCTAAGAGGAAAGACCTGTGGAACCCCACAGAGACTGAGTCCTCATTCCTTGTCTGTGAGGTCCCAGCCCTTTGCTCTATAGAAAAGCAGCCCCAGCAGCCCGCCCAAAAGAACAGAGGGAAGGAGGCCCCTCCGTGCCCCACTTGTGAGGGTCCATGGCTCCAGGGTCCTGGTCCTGGACACAGTCAGAGCACAGGTGCCCCTCACCTTCAGATGGGGTACGGCCCAAGAAAGCCACCGTGAATTGAAAGCCTCAGACATGGGAGATGCATGTAATCCACCCAAGCTCAGGGAGCTTGCGCTGCAGTGTCAGGTGTGTGTGTGGGTTCCCAGTGTGGCCGCAGTGACCAGAGCTGCGATTCGCTGCTCTTCTAGCACCGTGCACCTGTAGGCTACAGACTACCAGCCTGGGAAGACTGAAATTCAAAGGCCACGTGCGGTTTCTACTAAATTTGTATGCACATTGTAAAGTGAAGAAGCTTCAAGTCAGGGACTGTTTGTACTTCAGTCGTGGAGGGGAAATAGGACCCAGCCAGTCCCAGGACCCAGGCAGACGCCAAGCAGGACACATCTGTGACCTACAAGTAGGGTGTTATCCCGCCTGTGGAGCACAGCGGCCTCTCAGCTTTTGCTTGGGGCATTTCCCAGAGGCACTACTCACCTTGAGTACCCGGCACCAGTAGCCACAGCCAGAGGAGCCATGGGACAGCCCTGGCCTTGCCCGCAAGCCGGACCCTGTGGCAGAAGGAAGAAGGATGGATGAGATCCAGGAATGGGCGGCCTCCAGGACTGAGCTGCTCCAATGTGCTCATCCTAGCACCACCCTGAAGGGTGACCCCACTTTGGTCAGACGCAGCAGGTGTGCTGGGGTGAATCCAGGGACAAAGGCTGTCTAGGGTTGGGGTGGGTATGGAGAAGACTAGGCTCTATCTTCAGGCCACAGACCCCGAGGGTGTTAGAGCCCAGAGGTCTGCAGCTGAGATGAACCAGGAGTGTTAGAGAGCAGGATGGAGGGGCAATGCAGGGCGTGGGGCACAGCAGGAGGAGGCCATGGAAAACAGAGTGACAGACCACAGGGGAGATGTTGGGTTCGGTGGCCTGTGGAGGGGGACAGTGGACAGAAGGGGTCCCGGCTAAAGCTCCGGCCTCTGCAACTGGGTGGGGAGGTGGCCAGGGCTGTGACCCAGGGCACAGAGACCACAGGGCCCCCCGGGCAGGGAGCGGACTCAATCTTGGCTTTTGGCCTGGAACTCTCTCCTCTGTATAACTCTGGATGCTTACTGTTTATGTCCATCTGCAGTGAACGGCCACCTCCCTACCCCTTCTTAGGTCCTATATAGGACAGCCAGGGCAAGACCCAGGGATGAGCACGGGGGGGGGGCAAGGAGAGTGGGAGGAGGAGCCAGGGAGGTGTTGTGTCTCTGGCTCTGGAAGAACGCTACAGGACCTACTCCACCACTGCAGGCCAGCAAGCAGGGGACTGGCCACTGGGCAGCACTGCTGTGAGCTCTGTCTACAGGCCCGGGGCTGGTGACCCTGAGGCTGGCTCTGGCCCCCTGCTGCCCAGAGGTGGTGGCAGCAGGGCCCTCAGGGGTAGCAGGAAGTGCACGATGGTCGCTGCCCCAGCCCTTCTGCTTGGACTCTGCACTAACAAGACCCTCAGGGCTCTCCCACTCATGAAGACCCTGCAGGACAACTCACCTCGGCCTCGCTGTGGCACTGGAGAAATGAGGCACCGGCCAGCTCCAGGCACATTCATGTGCTGGGAGTGCCACGCCCTGGGAAAGCCCTGGTCCCAGGCCAACCAGCATGGTCGGTCACCCTCTCCCCCTGGTAGAGCTGCAGTTACCAGTAGCTGGCTGGGCACTTGCTGTGTGGGCCTTGCTGCCCTCTTGGTGGCAGTGGCCATCCATGTGTGGGAAGCTGGGACAAAACTCCCTGTGCTGGTCCTTTGTGAAACTTAGGAGAAGGGTCTCTTTTTTTTCAAGTGGGTGCAGAACCCAGCCCGGATACACACTCAAGAGACAGCGGGATTGTAACCTGTGTGCCCTTCTGGCTGGTGTCTTTGTGTAATCGACAACCTGCCTCACTGCATGCAGAGACCCTGCAGGTCTAGGAACAGCAAAGATATTTCCTGGGCTAAAGAGCACCGGATTCCCATCTCCTAGCCTGGGTGCAAAGAGGGAATGGGGCGCCCCTTGATCATGCTCTGAAGAGGGGTGTGCCCACCTGAGAGCAACAGGCGGGAGCTTACCTGCCCAAATCAGCTACTGAAGGCATCCTGGAGCCTCCCTCCAGCCGCTGCGGGGACTCTGTGCTGAGAGGCCCTCACAGGGGGCCCAGAAAAATCTTCCCTGTGTGCTATGTTCAGACAGATACCGGGAAATGCTTCAAAAACAGTCTAGTTTCACTTTCCAGAAATCACATGACCAAGGCATACTCTGGGAGCTGACCAGACTACTTGGATCCCTAGTGCTCCACTAAGCCACACATACAGCAGTGGCAGATACACCTCCAGCCTGGACCAATGCCCAGAGGGAAGGCAGGACTGGGGGCAGATGGGCAGAGGTCCTGGGCCAGTGCCTGCATTTTGGCAGTGTGGCTGATGACATGGATAGGCACCCCAGACCCTTCCTGGGCCTGGCACCCTGCTTGGAGCTCTCGTCCTGCTGATCTCGTACTGTGCCATGGAGAGGCTGCATGGCATTGGCCCTAGCTAGGGGCAAGGAGCCTGAAGCTCTAGGAGACTCTGCCCTGGTAAGTGGGCAGTATGGACCCCCACGTGGTGTCTGCCCCAGCTTGTGCTCATCATCCCGACTATGCCAACCATACTCAACAACTGTCGCTGTCCTAATGTCCCCCTGCGGCGGGGCAGGGATGTCATGGCTCACACACACCCCCTCCTACAGAGAGCTAGGGCCTCGATTTCCCCCTGGGGAATACTGTCCCTGACCCCAGGCCGTGTGGTGTCAGAGGCCCTAGGTCCCTGGTGTTGTCCCGAGCCTGGCTGGCAGAGTCTTGCAGGCCCCTGGGCCACAGTTCAGAATTGAGGGACAACTGTCCTGCGCTGAGCATGCCCAAGGGGCAGAGGGCTTGGCAGGACACTGCAAGATGAGCTCTGGGTGCAGCTGGCCTGGGCAGCTTGGAGTTGATGTCCTCTGTTGTCTGTCACCTGAAGCTGTGGTCCCGGACGAAAGGTACATGGAAGGTGCTCGAGGTCTCCAACCAGGCTTCCCGACCTGGCTGGGCAGTAGAATCATCAGAAACAAACACCAACACCCAGATGGTCACACTTGGGGCCAGGGCAGACACCAGCATTTTAAAAGCCTTCGGATGGCTTCAACCTGTGACCAGCGCAGGTGCTGTGGAAGCTCAGAGCCTGAGAGAGCCAGCAGAGGTCAGACACCCCATGACTTATCTTCCCCAAGAATGGGGAATCCTGTGGTCACACGGTCATCTCATCGTCTCTGGTGAAACAGTGGCCGTCCAGGGAGTGGCAGTGGAGAACAGAGTGAAGGGTGTCCGGGGAGTTCTGTGCTCTCATCAGATTAGGGGTCTCTGCACTGGCTGACCCAGAGACCCCAGCGCCATCACCTCTCACAGTCCGCAGTCCCCTTTGGAGAAGCGAGAGCCAGGAAGGAACGCACACATGGACAAGCAGGCTCCAGCCACGGCCTGTGGCTCCAGGAATCGCACTTCTGCAAGACCCGCTGTGGTGCTCCAGTTCCAGGTCCTCATCCGGACTCAGGCACCCTGGCTCCTCCTGGGTCCCGTTGCTCCATCTCTGGAACCTGGCTGGTGTGACCCCTCTGCCCTGCATCCTGGAGGTGTGCGGGTGTGGGTCCCAGCAGGAAACTGATAGCACCCACGTGAGGGCCATCTCAGGAGGCCCCAGCAGAGGGGCAGTTTGCAAGGGTTGACCAGCAGGGCCACATGTGCCTGCAGCAGGAACAATGGCGCTATTTCCTCTGCCAGGCCAGCAGGGACTGCAGACACCAGGCCCAGCCAGAGCACACACGGGGGCTGAGAGGCAAAACTTGTGGGATTGTGACCCCTGTCACTGGATGGAGTCTGAGGAAATCCTCCAAACAAGAGTTGGGGCTCCAACCCAAACCACCCACAGGAGAGTGCAGGTTTGCTGACTTATGTCAAAGTGCCTCAGAATGCGTCAGTGAGAGGCAGGCAGTTAAAGAAGTCCACACTAGGAGCAGAGTGCAGGCCCTCAGACAGGCACGTTATAGTCTGAGGGTGGGAATTTATGTGTTTTGGGGGTGTCCTCAAGACTAGTGATTTAGGCCGCGCTTTCCTGTTGCCCGATGGGGTACCTATTTGGTGCCCACTAGCATGCAGGCCATTTCCGTGAGTTTCCAGTTTAGTGAGATGTTGCACTGTTTTACATTCTCGAAAGTAGAAGTCTGTGCAGGGAAAATCTAGGCTCACTTTACAGGGGACAAGAATAGGCCCTATTTACTGGCTTATGATATCCTGTTTGGTATTTCCTGGAGGAAAAAGGACATTGTAACCGGGGTCACTCTGTCCTGAAACTGCAGTTCTTTTTTTTCCCCCATATCCAAAGGTTTATTGACAAAAATACAAAGTGATATTATCTTGAATAGAGAGAGAACCCCGATTTGTAAAGCTTATGTGCTTTTTAAAAGCTGTCAAATATTGCAAACATCACAAAGTGCAGAAATAAAATCACAATGTTTTGATTAATAAGCCAAGAACTCCTCTAAGAAATTCTTTTTTTCCCTTCCTATAATCTGTCTTTTATTTTGCCCTTTATTTATATTTTGGGTTTCTCATATAAAAGAAACCATGCTATATTTAAGCTTGTGTGTCTGGTTTATTTCACATTATGGTCTCAAGGTGCATCCATTTTCCTACAAATGATTCAAGTTTATCCTTCATGGCAGAACAATACTCCATTGTGTATAAGTACATTTCTTTTATCCATTTGATGATGGACAGAGAGGCTGCTTCTAAGATTTAGCTATTATGAACTGTGCTGTTATATACATGGGTGTGCATGTATCATTGTAATATAATGACTTGAATTCTTTTTTTTTTTTTTTTTTTTTTTTTTTTTGGTACAGGGATTGAACTCAGGCCCTTGCACTTGTAAGGCAGGTGGCAGAACCACTGAGCCAAATCCCCAGCCCATGACTTGAATTCTTTCAGAAAGGTACCTAGAAGGGAATACCTGGATCAAATGGAATTTCTAGTTTAATTTTTTTAGGCACTCCTTATTGATTTCCACAGTGGTTATACTAGTATATGGTACCACTACCAACAGTGAAGGGTTCCTTTTTCCATGCAGCCTCACTAGTATTTATTATTATTTGATTTCTTGATGAGGGCCATTCTTTCTGGGATACAATGCAAGCTTGGTGTTGTTTCAATTGCATTTCTTTAATGGTCAGCAACACTGAACAATTTTTCGTGTATTTATTGGCCATTTCTACTTCTTCTGAGAAGTGTCATTTTAGTTGAATTTTTGGTGCTGTTGTTTGGTACCAGGGATTGAACTCAGGACCTTGTGCTTGCCAGGCAGGTGTGGCACCACTGAGCTACATCCCCAGCCCACAAAAGCTTTTTAGTAAGACAAGTTCCCAGTTGTTGAGTCATTGTGATATTTCCTGCATGATTAGGATTTTGCTCATAAAATCTTTGCCTACACAAATATCTGGTTTTTTGTTTTTGTTTTTTTTGGTACCGGGACTTTTTTTGAACTCAGGACTTCATGCTTGCAAGGCAGACAATGGTACCACTGAGTTAAATCCCCGACCCCCACAAATGTCTTAAAGAGTTGTACCTATTCTATCTTCCAGTAGATTTAGTGTTTCTGTTTTACTATTTAGATCTTTGATCCATTTTAATTTTAGTTTAGTGAATGGTGAAAGATATGGGTCTAGTTTTAATTTTCAGTGTGTGAAAGCCAGTTTTTCCAGTATCATGTATTAAAGAGGCTATCTTTCTTCATTGCAGGTTTTGGGCTCCTTTGTCAAAAATATGTTTGGAGTTGGTTCTGAATCTTCTAATCTGTTCCATTGATCCTCAGATCTGTTTTTTGTTTTTGTTTTTTAATCACAGAAGCTTTGTAGTATAATTTCAAGTCAGGGATTGTGATGCCTCCTGTCTTCCCTTTGTTGCCCAGAATTGCTTTTATTATTCTAGGTCTATTAAGGTTGCAAATGAATTTTAGAATTGCTTTCTCTAATTCTGTGAGATGTCCTATTGATCAGGATTACATTAAATCTGTATAACAGTTTCAGAAGTACAGCCATTTTCACTATACTGGTTTTTCTTACCCAAGAACAAGGAATATCTTTCCATTTTCTGATATCTTCAATCTCCTTTGTCAGAGTACTGTAGTTTTTTCTTTCTTTCTGTACTGGGGATTGAACTCAGGACCTTGTGCTTGCAAGACAGGCACAGTGCCACTGAGCTAAATCCCAGGCCCAGAGTACTGTAGTTTTCAATGTAAAGGTCTTTTACTTTCTTTGTTAGAATGATTCCTAGGTATTTCATTTTGTTTAATACTAGGTATTTCATTTTTAAGTTGTTGTTTCTCTAATTTCTCTCTCACTGAGCTTATTATTTGTAGACAGAAATATTATTGATTTTTGAGTGTTGACTTTGTATTCACCTATGCTACTGAATTTGTTTACTAAATATAGAAGTCTTTCGGTGAAGTTTTTGGTGTCTTCTATGTAGAGTGTCATGTCATCCACAAACAATGATAATTTATCTTCTTTGTTTCCTATCCTTATTCCTTTTATTTCTTGTCGAATTGCTCTGGCTAATGTTTCCAGAACTATATTGAATAAGAGTGGTGACAGTGGACAACCTTGTCTTGCTCCTGATTTTAGAGTGAAAGCTTACAGTTTTTGTTCATTTAGTATTATGTTGTCTGTTGTTTTATCATAGGTGGCTTTTATCAGGTTGAGATAAAGACTATCTCTTCCAATTTTCTGTAGGGTTTTTATCACAAATGGGTGTTGGACTTAGTCAAATGCTTTTCTGCATCTATTGAGATAATCATATGGTTTTTGTCCTTGGCTCTGTTATTGTGGTGTGTTACATTTATTGATTTGCATATGGTGAACCATCCCTGCATCCTTGGGGCGAAGTCCACTTGGTCATGGCGTATGATCTTCTTGATGATTTGCTGCATTCTGTTTGCCAGTATCTTACTGAGGATTTTTGCATCTGTGTTCATTAGAGATTGGCTTGTAGTTCTCTCTTTTGTTTGGACCCTTCTCTGGTTCTGGTATCAGGGTAATGCTTACTTCCAGAATGAATTTGGGAATATTGCTTCCCTTTCAATTTCATTAAAGAGTTTGAGAAGTAGCAGCATTAGGTCTTCCCTAAATTTCTTGTAGAATTCAGCAGTGAATCCATCAGGGCCTGGGCTTTTATTTTTTGGTAGGTTTTTAATTACATCTTCAATTCCATTGACTGATATTGGTTTAGTTAGAATTTTTATATTTTCTTGATTCAGCTTTGATAATGCACAGGTAATGTCTAGGTACCTATTTCTTCTGTGTTTTCCATCTTATCAGAATACAGGTTCTTGAAGTAGGTATTGATGATCTTCTGAATTTCTGTGGGATTCATTCCTAATTGCATAGATTTGAATCTTTTCTGGTTTTTTGTTTGTTTTGGTACCGGGGATCGAACCCAGGTCCTTGCACTTGCAAGGCAGGTGGCAGAACCACTGAGCTAAATTCCTGGCCCTCTTTTTTTTTTTTTGTACTGGGGATTGAACTCAGGTCCTTGCGCTTGCAGGGCAGGCCACTGAACCACTGAGCTAAACCCCCCCCCCCCCTTTTTTTTTTCTTTCTGTTTTTTGATAAGGTTGGCTAAGGGTCTGTCAATTTTATTTAGTCTTTCAAAGAACCAATTCTTCAATTCATTGATTCTTTGTATTGCTTTCTTAGTCTCCACTGCATTAATTTCTGCTCTGATCTTTATAATTTCCATCCCCATACAAGCTTTGGGCTTGACTTGCTTTTTTTTTTTCTAGAAGTTTGAGGTTCAACATTAGGTTGTTTATTTGAGCTCACTCTGTTTTTCTGATATGGGAATTCACCACTATAAATTTCCCTCATAGGACTTCTTTCATTTTGTCTCATAAGTTCCAGTATGTTGTATTGGCATTATTATTTAATTATAGAAACTGTCCAATTTCTTCTGTGACTGATTG
Organism: Fukomys damarensis; assembly: GCF_012274545.1. Taxonomy (NCBI): domain Eukaryota; kingdom Metazoa; phylum Chordata; class Mammalia; order Rodentia; family Bathyergidae; genus Fukomys; species Fukomys damarensis. The sequence goes on from NW_022900935.1 coordinate 62,078,972, forward strand.
TTCAGGAGGGTGCTGATTTCTATGTGTTTATGAAGTTTTTGTGATTTCTTTTGCCATTGATTTCCAATGTCAATGCACTATGTTCTGATAATATGCATGGGAGTTTCAATTCCTTTGCATTTACTTATGCATGTTCTTTCTTTTTCTTTTTCTTTTTGTACCAGGGATCGAACCCAGGTCTTTGCGCTTGCAAGGCAGGCATCACCACTGAGCTAAATCCCTGGCCCTAACTTACGCATGTTCTATGGGCTAGTATGTGATCTATTTGGAGAACACACCATGTGCAGCTGAGAAGAATGTGTATTCTGATGTTGTAGGGTGGAATGCTTTGTAGACATCTACTAAGTCCATTTGTTCAAAAGTTTGGCTCAGTTCTGATATTTCATTCTTCCTTTCTTGTCTAGTTGATTTTTTTTTTTTTTTTTTTTTTTTTTTTTTTTTTTTGTACCAGGGACTGAACTCAGGACCTTGTGTTTGCAAGGCAGGCGGCAGAGCCACTGAGCTAAATCCCTGGATCTCTAGTTGATCTATTTGTGACGGTGGGGTATTTAGGTCCCTCATTATAATTGTATTAGTGCTTTTTTGATTGTTTGTGTCTGTTAATATTTGTTTTATACAGCTGTGTGCACTGGTATTTGGTGTATATATGTTTATGGCTTTTTTTCTTCCTCTTAGATTGTTCCCTTTACAAGGATGTAGTGACCTTTGTTTCTCTTAAATCAATCTTGGCTTGAAATCCACTTTTTTCTGCAAATAGAATAGCTACCCTTGCTTTTGTCCAGCTTCCTGTCACAGAGAATATTGCTTTCCATCCTTTGACTTTCAGTCTATGAACTTTTTTTTTTTTTTTTTTTTTTTTTTTAGTGCCAGGCATCAAACTTGAGCCCTTGTGCTTGCAAGGCAGGCGGCAAAACCACTGAGCTAAATCCCTGGACTTATGAACTTCTTTTTGAAATAAATGTGTTTATTCAATGCAGCATATTGTTGGATCTTGCCTTTTGATCCATTCTGCCAGTGTTTTTCTTTTGATTGGTGGACTGAGACCCTAACATTGATGGTTATAACTGATATATATTGATTTATCCTTATCATGTTATTTTCCTGTGGTTGGTTCACTTTTTTTCCTCCCTCTGTTTAACTGCTTGCCTTGCCTGGTGGGTTCATTCTGTTACCTGGTGGTTCATTCATGGAGTTGTAGTCCTTGTCATCTCTTTCTAGAATGTCCTTCAGGGCATTTTGTGGTGCTGGTTTGACGGCCATGAATTTCCTCATGTGTTCTTTGTCATGGAAATATCTTATTTCTCCATCAATTTTGAAAGATAGTTTTGTGGGGTACATGACTTTGTGTAGGAAGTTGTTTTCTTTTAGGGCTTGAAATACTTCACTTCAAACTCTTCTTGACTTGAGGTTTTGTGTTGAGAATTCTGCTATTATTGGGCTGGGCTTTCCTTAATAGGTGATTTGTTTCTTTTCTCTAACAGCTTTTAATATTCTGTTCTTGTGTTGAATTTCTGAAATCTTGACTATTATATGCCTTGGTGTAGATTTTTTTTCATCATTGCTAATTGGAGTTCTATATGCCTCACTTATCTGTATGTGAAATTCTTTTTCTGTGCCTGGGAAGTTTTCTACCATTACTTCTTTTAAAAATGTCATTTGCACTATCTCCTGCTTTTTCACTGACTCCAATCAATCTTATGTTACTCTTCTTTGCATTATCTAGTAGTTGTTGGATTGATTTTTCATGGTCCCTATTTTAAAAAATGTTTTGTTTTTGTTTTTGTTTGTTTGTTTTGAGACAGGGTCTCACTTTATAGTTCAGGATGGCCCTGAACTCATTATGTAGCTCCTGCTGGCCTCAAATTCTCGGCAATCCTTCTGCCTCTGCCACCAGAGTGCTGGGATTACAGGTGTGAGCCACCACACCCGGCAAAAAAATCTTTCTTTTCATTATGGATAACTGCAATCCTGTCATCTATATCTGATATTCTGTCCTCATATTGGCTCATTCTACTGCATATACTTTGTTTCATGTTTCACAACTTTAATAGAATATTCTAACTATTCTGTACAAATTGAAAACACAGTATTCAATTACAAATGTGTATTAAGGTAAGGCTGAGCACGCTCTACATACCTGGTCAGCATGGACATGGCTGTCCCCAGGTGCCAGACACCACTGCCACATAATCAAAAACTTTATACACCAGCCACCGACCACTCACACCAAACCCAGGCTCTTAAGACAGGATGAGTGGTGGAGTCTAGAAGTGGAGTTTACCAGGAGAGCAAGATGGAACATTCACACACTGGATTGAAAAGCTTCACTCTGCAGACCTTCCTATCCTCAGAGACCTTCCAACGGTAACATGTGGTCCACATGTCACAGAACAAGCTCTTGCCGTCAGCTGGCTGCTAGGAGACAGCACACCCTCCTGGTCATCACCAGTATGGTTTCATCAACGGTAAGGATGAACAACGGTGTAAATGCAAAGTCCTCCAAGCACAGTGAATAAATAAATAGAAGGGTATCACTACAGCTCCTGCCTCAGAGAAGGTGTGCGCCACAACCCACCCAATCCCTAGCAAACTAAAACATAAGAAAAACACTCTAAGTACACTGCCTTACTTTATTCAGCTCTTCTGAGATGATTAGGGTACAATGGCTGAAGCAGATTCCGAGCAGCAGGGTCAGTGGTGGAAATGGATTTCTCTGAATCAAAGAGGGATTCAGCCAGTCTGTAGAAGTGGCAGAATAGTCTCCCTCCGGGAGCCCTGAAACAGCCCTCAGACCTCTGTCCTTTCCAGGAGTGACTCTCCCACCCCACGTGGTGTGTGGACCTTCTCAAGGGCAGGGCCTAGGCAGGTCCAGGGGTGCAGGCACCAAGGCCACAAGGGTGCTAGAACTAAAACTATTTCTGAAATGCATTTCGGTTGCCACTGTACAAGTTAAGCAAAATAAGAAGGAAAAAGTGAAAATCATGCACTTGAACATGCATTAGGCCTTAGAAGCACTGTCCATATGCCGTGCTGCAGCACGGCCTGAGGCCCTGCCACAGCTGGGTCCTGACAGCCGTCCTCGCGGTGGCCCCTCCTCGCTGCTGCTTGCATTCTGCAGCTTGGCTGGGCTCTTTCTTGGGGTTAATTTCAGCATCATCCTCATCTTCTCCCTCCTCATCACCTTCTAATTCCTCCTCTTCTCCTTACTCACCTTCTTCAAAACTGTGATCGACTTCTATGGCCTCCCCAGTGGAACAGAGCACAGTGCTTGGCACCATTCGCTCCAATTGGAAAAAGCTCCAACTTCAAAATGTGAGGCCAGCGTGGATTCAGAATCTTCACCCAGTGATTCATCATCCCTAGAGGCTTTGAGTGGGTTGAAGAAGTTGAAAAATGACTCATTGGGCACTTGTTGAGAAATTGTTCTAATAGTGCCCCGACCCTTTTGCTTCTGTTTTTCCTTGATGGCTTTGACTGTAACAATTTTTCTTTCTTTCAGTCAATGGTACACCCACCACAGTGCACAATTTCAGGACCTCCAGAGCAGAAGGGGTCGGCCTGGTCTGGCTCTGACTTCCTCTTGTATGTTTCTGTCAGGACTGGATTGGTAAAGCAGTCATTGGGTTCAAAGTGGAACTCTGACACAAAAGACAGGGGCCGAAAATTTTACTTTAATATCTTGCAGATGTTTCAAGATTGGCTCATCGTATTCCTGCACTAGCTCAGTGAGCATACCCACATTTCTAAAGACAGTGAACCAGGACTCTGGGATTCCTTTGGGATTTAGCTCTTCACCTGCTTCTTCTTCTTTCTCTGCTATGACTGCTTTATTTTCCACGTCTCCAGGCAACTTCCCTTCACTTTCACTGTGCCATTCTGATTCTGCATCTGTAGGCTCCACATCACCGGTGATGAATTCTCTTCTCTTGTCAAACAGAGGTCGGTAAGATGCTGCACACTTTCCCCCCAGGTCATGGGCTCCTGCATTGAACTCGGCTTCTATGTGTGCACACCTCACCTGAAGCTGCTTCAGTGCATTAATTCTTCCCTTGACTGCTTTGGGTAATATTTCAATGTAGCTGGAAGGAGTGTGAGACACTGTCGAGTTGATCCTGTGAAGCCGCCAGAACTTGTGGATTCCGCGTCACCTGATCTGTGAGCTTTTCTGTGTTACTTGCATTTTTAGCAGCTTCCACAGAATCTGCAGGAACCCCATCTGAAAAACTGTTATCTGCCATCTGAATGCTTTATCCCCTCACCTCCTATGGCGGTAGCCTACTGCATATACCTTTAGTGGAATTTTTAATCACTTGGGTATCTGTTTGAATGTGTTTCATGGATTGTATTTATTTCCTATGTTGCACATTCATGGTCTCCATCATTTTCCTAAGCTCTTCTATTTTTAAATCTGTATCTTCTCTAGAGTCACTAAGCATATCTTTCATTCTTGTCACTATCTCTGTAATTTTCTGAGAAATTTTCTGATTTGATTTTTTTCTAGAGCCTCATTCATCTGCTTTGTCACTTTTGCTGTTTTTACTTCAGAGTCCAGGTGGGTGGCTTTTGAATATTTCCACCTCATTGCCCCCTGGGTTTGCCTTTGGTGAGGTGGAAGTCTAGGGCTGCATCTTTCTTCACTGAATTCTCTCTTTTTTTAAGTTTTCTTCCTAGGTTGATGGTTTTAAATTGCATATGGCAAGTAGCTTTATTGCTAGTATTTAGAACCCTTAGGAAACAACTACTTCTCAGAGATGCCTTCCAGGTGTATCTGGCTTTTGGGTTGTGATTCTGTTGCAAGATCCTACTTCTTCGATTTACAGAGGATGAGAAGTTGCTGCCTACTTGGTCCAGCCTGTGGTTCTTTGGCACTGGTATTATCTATGACCCTGAGGCAATCTCAGTCTTGGCATACTGGGAACAGTAACTGATTAGAACAATTATGTCACCTTGGCTAGGGCAGTGCAGTCAGCAATAACAATAGCATCTAACACAGCTAGGAAAGGTCAAACTGTGGTAATTATTAATTTGTCAGCTTAATAACTATATGCTATAACAATAGCATCTAACACAGCTAGGAAAGGTCAAACTGTGGTAATTATTAATTTGTCAGCTTTAATCATATGAACTTGAACTAGACTTGTCATAACAAAGTCTAAAACAAACCAAAAAATTATATGCAGTAAATAAGCCCTCGGTATGGTGATTTTATCTCCAGGGGAGAAAATGTAAAAGAGAAATAAAGAAAAATGAGGAGGTGGGGGAGGAGGAGGAGGAGGAGGCGGAGGAGGAGGAGGAGGAGATCAGAATCAAGGCTGGAGGACACAACAGGAAGATTAGAAGAACTTCGTGAAACTGAAGACAGGAGGGAAAGTGAGAAGGAAGAACTGAAGCCAAGAAAAGAACAGAACAATAAGAACAACAATAAAAGTAGAAACAATGTTCAAACTCACACAAAAACAAGAACCATAAAGAAAAACAAAATAAAACAAGAAAAAATAAGAAAAAAAAGTCCACTTCAAGGGGTGTCTCTGCTGTCACTGGTAGATTAAGTGGGCAGACAGAGTTCAAATCTGTGTTGATTAATCCCAGCATGACAGCTGTAGATTTATGGTGGAGTAGTGGATAATCCCAGCAAGACTGCACCTTTAGTTCCACTGAAGTTCAGGCTGGTTTCTAGCTGTGAGGCTGAGACCTGATTTATTCCAGACACTCCTGTGGCTCCTGCCAGTTAGAACTACGCTCTGTGACTTCCTGCCATCTTAACTCAGCAACCTCTCCCTTACACTGGCAGCTGATAGATGGAGCCAGCCCACAGATGCTGAGTTGAGCTCAGATGGCTCCTCTCCAAGATGGCTACCAGCCAACTGCCCTCTCCTGGGAGGAATCTGAACCTGAAGTCACCAGCCACTTCAGTCTGCTCTGTCCACTGCTTTGTTCCACTGGCATGTTTCTCCATAGAGGCCTCTGGGGTCACCCTGCACCTGCAGTTTCCAGCTGCCTCTCCCACACAGTGAGTTGGAGTTCAGGGGGAAAGTGCCACTTGCCACCTCCTTATTCTTTGTTAAGTCTCTCTTTTCACTCTCCCTGTCGGCTTCAATTCTCACTTCAGATCTTTCCTGGATCCCAGGGACCCAATTCCCTCCTTCTTTTCTTCCTCACGTTGCTACATTCCAGCCTCTGGACACCAAATTTCAGACACCTTTCTCTGATGTTCACCACTCCACCCCACCATCTTTCTGGAAGAGCAGAGAAATTTGAGGGGGGGGACTGGGGATCAAACTCAGGTCCTTGCACTTGCAAAGCAGGGACCAGAACCACTGAGCAAAATCCCTAGCCCCCAGAGTACTGCAGTTTTCAACATAGTGGTCTTTACTTTCTCAGGTTAATTTCTAAGTATTTAATTTTCTGTATGTTATTGCGAAAGATATTATTTATCTAATTTCTTTCTCAGTGAGTTTGTTTTCGGTATACAGGAATGCTATTGATTTCTGTGTGTTGATTTGCATCTTGCTACACTGCTGAATTTGCTTATTACCTCTAGAAGTCTTTTGGTGGGCTTTTCTGGGTCTTCGATGTAGAGGACTGTTATCATCTGGAAATACGGATAATTTGACTTCTTCCTTTTTTGTACATACCCCTTTTCATTCTTTCGTCTGACTGGTGTGACTAATATTTTGAGAATTATACTGAACAGGAGTGGTGATGGTGGACATCCCTGCCATTTTCCTGAAAAGGCTTTCAACTTCTCTCCATTTAATATGATGTTGGTCACTGGTTTGTCCTAAGTGGCTTTTATCAATTTGAGGTAAGGTCCTGTATCTATTTTCTTCAGGGTTTTCTATCGTGGTATTGGATTTTGTCAAAGGCTTTTTCTATGTCAACTGAGACGATCATGTGGTTTGTGTCCTTGCTTATTTATGTAGTGTATTATATTTACTGACTCGTGTATGTTGAACCATCCCTGCATTCCTTGGGTAAATTCTGATTGATCATGATGTATGACCTTTTGTTGCATTCTATTTGCTAATATCTTCTTGAAGATTTTGGTGTCTATGTTCACTAAAGAGATTGGCCTGTAGTTCTCTTTTTTGGGGGTTGTGTCCTTGTCTGGTTTTAGAATCAGGTTAGTGATAGCTCTTAGGAATGACTTTCAGAGTACTCTTTCCTGTTCACCTTCATTTAAAAGTTTGAGGATACGGACATTAGATCTTTCTAAAGTTCTTATAGAATTCAGCAGTGAATCCATTAGGACCTGTTATTTTTATAGTTAATAGGTTATTATTTCTTCAATTTCATTGCCTGATAATGGATTAAGGAATTAAGATTGAGAGTATTGCTCATTTCCAAATTTGCCTAATTTCTGTGATTTCTTTTGCTTTTGATTTGTTGTTTCATTGCACCATGATCTGACAATACGTACAATTTCAATTATTTTTGCATTTACTTAAGCTTACTTTATGATCCAGCATTTGGTCTATTTTGGAGAAAGTCTCATGTGCTGCTGAGAAAAATGTGTATTCTATTGTTGGATGGAATTCTCTGTAGTATCCTTTAAGCCTATTTGTTCAAAGGCATGGTTGAACTCTAATATTTCATTATTGATTTTCTTTTGTCTAGATGATGTTTATTTGTAACAGTGAGGTATTGAGATCCTCCATTATAACTTTGTTGATCTGATTTTTTATGTCCGGTAGCATTTGTTTAATGAAGTTGAGGGTGCTGGTGTTTGGTGCATATATAATTGTTATCTCTTCCTGCTGAATTGCTCCTTTAACCAACATGTAGTGACATTCTTTGTCTCTTCTGATAATTTTGGCTTGAAATTCACAGTGTATGAAATTAGAATAGTTACTCCTGCTTTTTTTGGGGGGGTTCCTGTTGCATGGAATATTGTTTTCCATCCTTGATTTTTAATCTGTGAATCTTTTTTTTTTAATTAAATGTGTTTCTTGTATACTGCATATCAGTGGTTTCTGTTTATTGATCCATTCTGCCACTCTGTATTTTTGACTGGGAATTGACACCATTTACACTGGAAGTTATTACTGAACATATTGACTTATCCTCATCACTGCATTACTTTCTTGTTGCTGATTTCCTCCCACCCCCAACCCCCTTCTGTTTAACTGCTCACTCTGCCTGGTGTATTCATTCTGTTAGACTGTGTGTGTTTCTGTTAGGTTTTCTGACATTGTTGGTTTCATTCCTCTTTAAAGGATATCCTTGAGAATTTTTTTGGAGTGTTGGTTTGGTGGTCATGAATTTCTTAAGGTGCTCTTTGTATTGGAAATACCTTATTTCTCCATCAAGTTTGAAGGGAAGTTATACGGGACCTATGTCTGGGTTAAGGTTATCTTTTAGGGCTTGAAACACTTCACCTCTCTCTCTGTTGAAAAATCTGCTGTAATTCTGATGGGTTTACCTTTATCAGTGATTCATTGCTTTTCTCTATTTTTAGGCTTCTGTCTTTGTGTTGGACTTCTGGTATTTTGACTATCATGTGATGTGGAGGGGTTTTCTTTTGACTGGCTATTTGGAATCCTATATGCATCACTGAATTGTATGTTTCTTTCCTTATATTTCAGATGTTTTCTATTATTTCTATAAAAGGGTTTTTTATACCATTTGTACTGTCTGATTTTTCACTTATTCCAATGAATCCTAGTCTTCTTTGTGTAATCTAGCAGCTGTTGGATCCATTTTCATGTTCTCTTGAAGTTTTTACAGTATCTCTGAGTAACTGGTCTTTGAAAGCATTTTTATATTCTAATTCTTTTTTTGGTGCCAAAAAATATATATACACACACATATATATGTATTTGATTGTAAGTAACTTGTTCTGTGAGTGTTCTACAAGACAAGCAAACATTTCTAAAACATTTTAACTTGATAAGTGAGTGATGTCTTGAAAAAAATGAATAGTATGTAATGCTGATTGTCACATGATCACAACTGAATAGGTCTTCTCTCTCTCTTGCTGTGGGATTGTGAGTGACTATCTCCCAGCAGTATGTAATGCCGGTTGTGGCTGTGTGGCTTTTGCTTTCTGCCCTCTTGATGCCCCAGAATTGAGTTTGGGGAAATTGGGAGTTGGGGGAGGTATTTTGTTGCCTTGTCTTCTCAAGTTTCTAAACAGAGGAGGAAGAAAAAGATAACAAGGAAGAAAGGCAAAGGGAATTCCTCAGACCCCAATAAAGCAGTGAAGAAGAAAGAAGGAGGGAGGGAGGGAGGGAAGGACAGAGAGAGATCAAAAACAGGAGAAAATTTTTTCTATTAAAAATTTCTAAAAATTTTTTGAATGAGTGACTTCCTTCCTGGATTGGCAGTTTTGGAGTCCAGCAATTCTAGCCTTACAGCCTGCAGGTTTATGAGCTGTTCTCTCACCATTCCAGAGGTCCCTGCTTACCCCAAGGTGTTGCAGTTTCCAAGCTGAGACATGTCTTCACTGACACCAGTAGCTAAGGAATGCAATCAGACCCAAGATCAGTGCTGAATGCAGGCAGTAGGGCAAGGGCTCAAGTACCCATTGCTGGCACTTTCAGACCCAGTGCAACTCAAGCTGGGCCTTACCTGCCACTATAAGGAGCGGGGCTCACATCCTTCCTAGCCCAAGCTCAAACTCCTTAGGGTAGCAAAGGTGAAACTATGGCACAAGTACTGCAGTGGGCATGCAGAACCCTCTCTGTCAGCACACAAGGCAAGTTGCCTCAGCATTACCCCAGCATCCAAGCATCAGTTAACAGCACACATGGGGTAGTGTTGGTACTTAGCAATAAATAAGTGGGTTTGGGGTTACGGTTTGGGCACTTGGTCTCTAAAAGGCTCACCATCACTGACTTAGGGGGTCTTTTTCCAGCCTGCTCCGACTGTGGCCATCTCATGCGGTTGTCTCTCACCCAGTCACTGTGGGAAGGCAATACTGGGGGCTCTGAAGTGAATCCCTTCCCCAGCTGTTGAGAGAGTCCCAGATTCAAACAATCTCTTCCCAGAATGATGCCCAACCAAGCACTCTGGCAAAATGGCAGGCACCTGCACTGGGACCCCTCTCTAGCTGTTGCCTGCTGTGTGGAAGGAATCCCCTTGGAGCACAACCCCTATGCTGTCACTATAGATCACAAGAATTGCAGGCTTCCCCAGAGGCTGTGTCACCTGCCCAGTCCACCACTACTGCTTCTCCCTGGAGCCCTTGGAACTCATACCGCTTCTCGAGCCAGGCTCCCCACTCTGTGCTGCAAGTACGAGAGGTGGGGAGACTCTAGACAAGTGGTGGCAAACCTATGACATGTGTATTGTTTTTCTTTTAAAACAAAAGATGTTAATATGTGAGTTGTTGTTTTCTAAACTAAAACCTGGGTAGTTTTCAGGTTTAATTGCAGTGCTGACACTCTGTGATAACTAAGTGGGTTTTGGTTGCAGTTTGGGCATTTTTCTCTAAAAGGTTCACCAGGAATGGTCTAGACTGTTCTCTATCTTTCTCTGCGTTGTGGTCTGTCTCTCAAACTTCTCTGTAGCTTCTAATTTTTCTGTCAGTTCCTTCCAGATTTCTGGCAATCTACTTTCCTTTCTTTCTAACCCAAGTTGTTACTTTCGGTATTGGATTCCAGATCTCAGACAGGTTAAGTTTTGGTATCACTCTGCCATCTTCTTTTCTACAGTTTTTAAGTACTGCTTTATTTTGCATTATTGAGGAATGAACCCAAGGCTTTCACACTAAGCTATATACCCACCCACCCGCCCTTTGAGATGGGATCTCACTAAATTGCACAGGCTGGGCTTGAACTTTTGATCCTCCTGCCTCAGCCTCCCTGAGTGCTGGGATTGGAAGTGTGCACCATCATGCCCAGTTTAAGGTACAATTTAAATATTCACCTATCTTTATCTCTTCTACACTACATCACTTCCAGTCCCCTTTGGGTCTCCAGGGGGCAACTCCAGATGGTGCTGATGTGTCTGGAGACCCTGAAAAGGTGAGAGGAAAGGAGTGGGGCTGAAGAGCAAAGGTCACACGACATAACCGGCTACTGTGCCAGCTCTCCTGGTTCATCTTCATCTGGCCATGTTTCCTCTTCCTACTCCCTTCCTGGGTGCCTGAGGCCAGTGTGAAGACTACCATACATCCCTGGGAAAGCAGATGTACCATACACGCTCACAACTTGCAACTGGGCCCAGAATTCATGCCTGAGTGTCACTCAACCCCCAATCTTCTGGCCATCCTCGCCCCGATGGGCAGCAACGGAACCAGTAACTAAGTACTTGCTGTGCCTCAGGTCATTTCCTATGGTCCTCACGTGGTCTAACACATCCACTATTTGCTTCAGCCCTGGATCACCTTCCTTTTGTAGAGGAAATGGAAGAGAGGGAAGTTAGATTTGTCTTGGCCACAGGGAGACAGGGACAGAGAAGGGCTGGATCCTGGAGCCACTGAGCTTGCTCCCTCAGCCACTGCTCCGCCTGTCCTGCGGGGAGCTGGACTGGATGCTAGAGTTTCCGGGAAGGCTTCCCACAAACCCCACGGGGCTCATAGACCCAAGAGGACAGAATCCGTCACCTGGATCAGCACCCTTCACATAGCAAACACAGACCTGGAGACAAAGGACTGCCATTTCCTTCTGACACTTTATTGTTTACAAAACAAATGGATTTGACGGGATAGGAACACAATCATTATGCTGACAGTAGCAAATACAAAAGGAAAGAAAGGCTAGCTTTCAAATCTTTAAAAAATCACTGTGTGAAAATGCTGCTCAATTCTGAGCCAACAATGACACATTGGAAATGTTTCAATTTAGTGACTGTCCCAAGTCCTCCTCATTCCTAAGTTCATTTCTACATTTTAAATCACACAACCCAACATCACTGACATTTGAGGAAGTCAGAATGTCCAGCCAGGCACAGGTACAAGAGATGTAGGTCTTCTGAGCTGTGCCCAGCAGGGAGCAAGCTCTAGAGAAATGTCACTCAATAATGTGGCTTTGTTTTTACTGTTGTCCTGTAGTATGAGGATCAGATCCAGGAAAGAGGTCACTGACTGGCTGTTCCTGGCAGCCATCCTGGAGTTTCTACGTGGAAAAGGTCTCTGAAAGTCAACACAGGGCTGCTTACAGCCCAGGAGCCTCCCCCAACACGGTGCCTCTGCTATCCTGAGGGGTAATGTGAGGTGAGGTAGTTGCCATGGGGAGAAGAACTGTGATGTCCTTATCAACTTCAGTCCCGCCAGTCTTCAGGCCCCACTGCCTCTGCTCCAGAGCATCAAGAGGAGACAGCAGGGCTAAGGAGCCAAGGTCTGTGTGAAGCTTCCACTGGGAAGAGGTGGTGGTTGTGGAGATCCAGGAAAACAACAGGGATGATCTCCGGAACAAAGCAGGCCTCAGCCAGAAGTCAACTGCAGGCTATTGGAACCTACGGCCCCTGCTGGGCCACAGAGTAACACATTCAAATCATTCATGAGTCTTGAAGGACACGGCACTTTCTGCAAGCTGCTAGAAGAAGATGGCGTGCCAAGATCTCAGGCACCTCTACTATGAACTGGCTTTGCCAACCGTGGCTCGAGGCTGGGAGCAAATCTGCTGTGACTTTACTCTGTGTGATAAGATCGGTGATTTTGTTTTGTGAGAGAGGAAACTGCCTCAATAAAAATAAGTTAATAATTAAAACCTTAAAGTGCTACCCAGAATTTTCCAGAAGGGAGGAAGTGGAGTCCCGGGTGAGCAAAGTTCCACCATTTCACATGTGGTTCTCTGGGCAGTGCAGGCAGATGTGTTCCCACAAGCCACCCTCACTGTGCCCGCATCCTGCAGTGTAAACATTACCTTCCAAGGTCAGCAGGATGCAAGGAGCGCCCAAGGCTCCCAGAGGAGCACAAAGAGGGATGGCCTGGAGTCCCTAGTGGGCAGGCACACCTCACACTCATTGCTGTTCCCAGTGCAGGGCACAGTGCCTAACATCCCAGGCACTCCCGAAATATTTACTGAACAGGAACTTATGGCAAGTCAGGAAACAGAGCTTAGACAGAAGAGGAGCCGGGCAGAATTCAAGGCCAGCCCCCTACCAAACTAGTACAGGTTCAGTCTCCACCACCAGGTGGCAGTGCCGAGAGGCCCAGGCAGAGGAGCCCTGAGGGGCTGTGCTGGACCAGGGGACTTGCCCTGTCCCAGCTCCAGGACATCACACCTTCCATGACACTTCCATCTGCTTCATATGCCCTGAGACTGAATCCTCATTCTGGAAATCTGTCAGCCACGCACACACTTTGTAGTTACAAAAAGAACACGACGAAAGTGCAGTCCTCTGGTTTTTATAAAAGCGCAGTCCTGATGCAGTGAAGACTATCTCAGCCGTGCCCATCGTCGGAATGCCTTAATTTAAATGAATTCTATCCCTTCGTACTTCACACTTCCGATCTTGGTCTCGGGCAGCAGGAAGCGCCCGTCTAATGTGAAGGCCATGACATAGGTGGCCACCCTGCCGTTGTCCTCCTCAGACTTGAGAGCCACAATGATCTGGTCATCAGTGTTGGGGATGAACTTAAAGGACGAGAAGCCGTGTGTGGGGACCACCTTGCCCACATGGCCGACGGAGATGTCCCCGAAGTCCTGGGCAGCGCTCAGGAGGAGGTTGGTGCCCTTGCGCTCGTCGTCCCTTTCACTGTACCGCTCATGGCTGGCGCGGCGCGGCAGGAAGAACCAGCGCTGCAGGGTGTCGCTCCAGCAGGCCGATTCGTGGATGAGGTAGCCTGGGACACAGGATACAGCAGTCACTGCATACACCGGACAGACCGCCTGACCCTTCATCTCCAGGGCCACCCCTCTCATGACCAAGTATGCAGAGCAGAGCACGGCCTGGGGGACAGTTGTCTGCCCTCTGGACCTCAGCCTCTCAGAGGGCTTTCAATCTGTTGCTGCTCTCAGCTCCACTGGGTGACGGGCAAGCACACAGACTAGGGGACACTGCATCGAGTCTTCCGGTCCACGACCCCCACAGGCTGTCCCCAGAGAGGGCCACAGCCTTTACCAGGAGTCCCGTGTTACTGTTTCCTAGGTGCTAATCAAGAGACACAGGAAAGAGAGAGTCCAGGGATTGGACAGAATAAACAGGAGTCTGATTTGTGGAAAGATAAACCAGGTTGGGGAAGCTGCAGGAGGCACCATTCCTCTCCCTCTCTGGGACTAAGCTCTCTGCTCAGACACAACTTTGGGACTCCTGGGAAGTGATGAGGAAGGTGGGCTGCTCTGTGTGCTGTGGAGCAGTGGCCTGAGGGGTCCAGAGGCCACCTGTCAGGGTCAGTGGCAAGAAAGAGAAAATGGCTCCCCAGAATCCACTGGCCTGAGGGTGCAAAATCATCAACACTGAGCAAGATATGATACCACTGTGCTCAGGGAGCACAGAGAGTGCACAGGTCCAGAGTGACCCACTGCCGGCTGGACACCCACACAGCCCCTGGGCTGGGTCTGAGCTGGCCTTACCTGGTGGTCGGATCCCAGCAGCAGCCCGCAGAGCATTGTAGCTGGACACCCAGTTCTCATGGTCCACGCTGCCCTTGTGGCTTATCACCTTCACCCACTCAGGGTTCTCGTTCACCACCTCCCCAGTGGCCGTGGTCCACTCTTTGCCCAGGCTGCCCACATATAGCCGCTCGTCCTTCACTGCCAGCCACTCAGCTTTGAAGCCTGGGGCAATAAGAGGAGGGCATGCCTGAGATGCCACCACCACTCCATGGCCAGGCATGACTGGGGCCCTGGTGGTCCAGCAGCCTTGCACATCAGAAGTTCCTGCTCTTGAACTTCACCGGAACAAAGGACAAGAGGCAGGGGCAAGAGCCTGTACAGAGCCCCACATGCAGGGTCCCTGTCAGCAGCCACCTCCCTTCTGTTTTCTTCCTCTCTCGGGCCTTCAAAGGACATTCTGTTTCACCCTGGCAACTCATCTAGGACCTGCTATGCTGTGGCTCCACCCCTGCCTCAGTTTCCAGGGGCTGATGCTGCTCTCCTAAACCTCCTTTGGCCTCTGACCCCTCCTGGTGATTGACCCCACCCCAGGATGGTTCTCCAGTGCCAGAAGAGCGAGAGAGGACCTGGTCTGCAGGTTCATCCAGGACATCGCAGGTCGCATAGGATGTGCAGCTGTCCTGCAGCTGTACCTGTTACCTCCCTTTGGGTCAATGGATGACAAGGAGGGCTTGCTGTTGGTTGGGGAACTGCTTTCATTTCAGTGTGTTTATTCAAGGGCTAGATTTGTTCTCACTGACTTATGTAACATGGGCTAATTTTGCAGGCAAAAGCACAGCTCTGGTCAGTGGGAGCCTCGGCATATTCCTACCCATCCTAACAACCCAAGGTCTGACTTGTGCTTGTGTTCCCAGATACCCTGCAAACTTCTTGGCCCCCAAGAAGCTGGTACTGCAGTCCTTCCCTGATTAAGACAGCAGATGCTGGGACACTTCCTCACAGTTAGCTCTGTGCTAGCTCTCTGAGCTGCTTTGGCCCCAGTGACCTTGGCAGCCTCCAGAGCCATTTCCGAGATAAGATGCTTCATTTACTGGAGCTCTACTACCTTTCTGGATGACCCAACCCCAGGCCAATTCCAGAGACCTTGCTGTCCCTTTCTTCCAGCCAAGGGGGAAGAACAGAACTGCAGCAGGGTGGTAAAGACACTGAAGGACACAAGGCAAGAAACGGTGACCAACATTCTATGTGGCGATCTGGTCCCTGCCAGCAGCCCCAGCCTTGGACAAACATAGGAGAGGTTTTATCTTTGGGATGATGGGGCAGGCGGGGCTACCAAGGTCCTGTTAATACAGTTCCACCTCTGGCCTAGAAAGCCTGCACTGGTAACTGGTTCTCTACAAGGAGCAGCTCAGACAAACACAACATTGCGTCAGTCTTCTGCCGATGCCCTTTATGCCTCACAGGCCACTTCCCATGTGAGGGCTCTGGCAGCTCTCCCTGCCTGCCTTGAGGAAGCAGTAACTTACTGGGTAAACACTGGGGCTAGCCAGATTCTGCTTACATGCAGACCCTTCCTGCAGGAGCAGGTGGGCAGGTCAGACAGCAGTGGACCTGTGCTGCCAACACACTGAGGTTAAAATCTCAGCTCAAACCGAAAACCTGAGACAGGAGACTTTCGAGGTGCAGTGCCTGAGACACCACAGAAGCCACGACAAGGGACAGGGAAGGAAAAGCACAGTGTCCACAGCCCTAAAACTTATCTTGGAAGGAACTCCCCGTGTGGTGGAGTTCCAGTCTAGAAATTACTTTGTGTGACAGTACTGCTTAAGGCTTAAGGTGGGGTGCAGTCAGAGCAGAAGCGAGAGTCCCCACCCTCTGGACTACTTTTCAGCTATGAACCAAACCACAGCCAGCTGGCCCTGCAGCCCCCAGCATCTGGCCAAAGTCCCACCCAAGCAGCTCCATTTACCCTTCTCCACGGTTCCATCGCCGTCAGACAGAATCACCCAGGGCACAGCCTTGGTGCCTTCGATCTGGTAGATAACTCCTGTCCGGTCATCCACGGAGTAGAGTTTCCCATTGAACACAACCAGATCAGACAGCTCCATGCCCCTCCCCTTTTCTGCCAGGTGCGATTCCAGGACAGTGTGGTCTTTGTCCCATTCCACAGACACCTTGTCCCCACTATCTGACAGGGTCAGATAGCCCTTCTTCAGGTAACTGAACCAGGTGTTTTCCTCCTGGGCTCTGGACTCCGTGTCCAGGTCAGCAATGACGGCAATCCGGTATCGAATCCCACCCGGTGTCCTCTGGGGGGTCGACAGGGGGTACGTGTCATTGTATTGGCTGGCAGGCGCCTGGCTGAGCCTCCAGTTGTGCACATTGTGAGTGGGGGACCTGCCCGGGGCTGGACGGTGGGAGTAGAACAGCCAGAGGAGGGCAACACCTACACAGGACGTGAGGATCACCTTCCAGCGGGGGCGGAAGCGGGGGTCTGCAGCCTTGGTCATGGACGCGAGCACAGGAAGGCCCCCCACACTTATCCGGAGGGAGTGCATAGGCTCATTCCATTCCAGGTGGTTGGAGGGCTGGACGGGCATCAGACTGAGTGTCGGGTGGGACCTGCATGCAGGGAGAGAGGAGAGCGGTCAGCCTGCGGCCACTGCTTCTTCGCTGCCTGAACTGCATGGGCTGGAATCTGAATCCGGACCTGTCCAGGAGAAACAGTATTCCATTACTCCCATGGTGTGCTTACATCCTGACTCCAGCAGTATCTTTGTTTACTTTTATTCAGCAACATGTGAAGTCTTCCAAAGCAAAATTATCCCACCTTCCTGTCCCAGCTGGCCAGAAGGAAAGCTGAGTACAAGAGGTTTCGTGTGGGCTGGTGCCTCACAGTCACTGTAAAGGGAGGCAAGCAGGGGAGTCAGGGTGGTGCAGTAGGAGGCGGGTAATGGGGGGTGCATAGGACTGAACAGGGCTCAACCAGTCCCGCGACCGGCCCTCCCTGATGTCACTGTCACCACATCACACACTTGATTTGTTCATTTTACCCTGGCTCCCAGACCATGCCTAGCACAGAGCAGATGAAGGCTCATTAGGTGACTGAGTCTCTATTTGCTGGGTTAGGTTTCTGTAATATTTAAATATGAAATAAATCTGAGCCAGAAACACTTTTCTGTTGGTTTTGGCAGGACCTGTCTCTGGCGCCCTTCTACTAAGGCAAACTACAGCAGGGACCAAGGTCCCAGCTGTGTGTGCTACCTAGAGCATACTGTGTCTGCACACAGGCTCAAAAGGCCCACGGGGAGAGCCACATGGCTCAGCCTGGCCGCAAGCCTCAGTGGGCCACGTCCCAAGGCACAGCTCCAGGGCCACAGTGCTGGGAGCAGACGGGAACTGCGGCTCACCCCGCCTGCTCCCAGCACAGAGCACAATAGCTCAGTGTAGCCACTCGGCGCCAGGCCCAGGCCAGTGTCTGTCTCACTGCCACGCTGGGACACTGGGAAGCAGATCCGCTGCTCTGCTGTGGGGCACAGCTGGCTGCTCTCAACTGGGCCCTGCTCCTGTAATCAGGACAGCACTTTCCTCCTGGCCCACTGGACACCTTGCTGCCCCCATCCTCCACAGAAAAGCAAAGAACAGTGGGAATGGGGGTTATAGGGCACTGCCAGGCAGCCCCTGGGAAGAGCTGTGGGACCCCAGCATCTCCATGCTGTCTTGGGCCCTCGTGCACTCTCACATGGGCTTGAGGCTCAGCAGGCACAGTGGTGTACTTGCTCCAAGCTGCAACTGAGAGGGCAAGGCTCCCTGCAGAAGCCTGCACCTCCCTCTCCTCCTTCGGACAGACCTAGGTTTTAGCTCACAGGGATACCTTGAGGAGAAAAGTGTGTGTGGGGGGGTAGCTGCTCAGAGCTAAGGTGGGAGAAGGTTCCAAGCCCCTAAGGGGCTGCAAGCACCCTGCAGAAACAGACCTCTCGGGCACCTCTCCTGGGCAAGGCCCGGCCCTTGGCAATGGTTACAGGGCTGGTCACTGAGGCCTTCCTGCTTGGGGGCTGGAGCTCCTGATGCAGGTGGCTCCTCCTCTAGTCGAGCCCAGCTCTGCTCTCCATCTCTTCCCCAATCCAAGCAGGGTCCAAGGCTTGCAGTGTTTTGTCCTCAGCTCAGACACGGCCACTGAGCTTTGAATTCCCCTATCACCTCCTATGCAAAATGCTGCCTGCACATCCAAAATACTCCCTCAACACAGTATTTCAAAATCTTAAGTCATAATCCTTCTCCCCCAAGCCTACTCATTCCCAGCCTGCCCTCAGGGAGTGGGGGAGGGCCGAAGATGGAGGGGCGGTCCCAGTAAAACCTCTCACACCAGCAGGTGCACTTTTCTGTATGAATGTTAGACTTCAACAAAATATTGCTAAGCATGCAAAAAAAAGGAGTGGCCTTGACACTTTCTTTTTCCTTCCACACCATCAGGTCCAGTCCACTCGAAGCTGTTCTACCCACTGGCTCCTGCCCACTTCCTCGGCCATCACTAACCCGCAGCCTCCTTCCAATCCCCTTTGGCTACTCTCTTCCCTGACAACCCCTCACCACACAGGGGCCTGCACTGCCAGGTCTACGTGTCTTTCATGGCTTCCTGTGCCCCAGGAACTGTTACTACTCCTGACAGACTTCCCCTCTCCCTAGCTTGCTGACCCCAGCCCTGTGAACCCCTTGTGTCCCCTGGCCTGGGACACTCTGACCCTGCTCTTCACGTGGCCGGTTCACTCTTTCTCAGAAACTCTACCTGCTGCCCTGCACACTTGTGGGCCTTTGGTATTTGTCCCCGCGCTGCCTGGAGCCCCATGGGGCAGAATTTGTCCTGCTGCATCCCTGTGGCACACCCAGCTCACCACAGGCAACCAGAACCAGCTCAGCGCACATCCGTCTAAGGAATAATAAATAATTCTGGGGGTGAGTCATTAAGTCATTTCTTCAATAGCCCCTCAATATCCAGTGCCCCCAGGGCCTCCACCTTAGCCATCTAGGAAATCCGCAGCCCCAGATCAAGGCCCTGATGATCGAGCCACTTAGCTGCCACATCTGAGCTATAGGTCCAGGAAAGACAGCGCCTGCCAAGCAGACTGCTGTGAACTGTGACACGCTGGCCTCACTGGGGCCCTCACAATGGTCTCTGCCCAACTCCTCTGTGTCCCGAGAGTCACCAGCCCATCTTCATGCTGTCAAGTCTCCAGCACCTGCTCCCACAGTCCCCGTGTCTCCAATGGCAGTGCAGGGGGCATGGCCCACACGTGCATTCCCTTATTCTGTTCCTCGGGCAGGGTGTGGACTCCTCTGGCTCCCCCCTCAGTGTCACACATCCTGTGTCCACCTCGCACGCCATTTGCTCTCTAGACTACATATTCAGGGATGCTGTGAAGGACGGAGCTGTGAATCCTTGCGGGAATGAAGTCCTTCCCAAGTCCTGCACGTCCTGTCCTTCCTCATCCCTGCCCATTACCTCACAAGCATCGTTCTCACATGCTCTCCCTTCCCTCTGGCTGCCCTGCACTTTCCAAGTATCATCCGTGCCTGCCTCCCTTTGTCACGTTTCTCCTAGGGTCGGGGAGGCTTTCCAGGTGGGCCCCTGCCAGCCCTGTGCCGCACACCTCACTCTGCAGTTCTCCAATGACCTTAGGCTCTCTTAAGTCTTGACATCCACAAAAAAGACCTTAAGCCTCTGTGGCTTACAGCCCTCTCCTGAGAGGCAGGCCAGTGCACCTGCCTGGTGAGCCCACTCCTCCCACCTGGGAACCCCAACATGTATCCCAACTGAGCACATCCAAGCACTCAGCAGCCCCACCCTATCCTCAACAGGCACCAGGTCCACTCACTCATCCCGGTGCCACACCTCTGCCCGGTCCTGTCTCACCTGGGGGATTCTGAAGGTCCCGGATCATCCAGACCTTCCCTCTGCCATGTACCAGTTATGCGACCATGAACAGAGGACTTCTCTTCCCTTGGCCTCGGTTTCACTCCCAAGGCTATGCTGGTGGCCAAGTCGGGGGAGAGGACTTCACTCAGCGCCTGACCACTACCCTTCTTACCAAGCCCAGTCACAGCCTGCAGGGAGGGCCTCACTCAGTTTTCCAGCCTACTCTTCCCCAAGCTCCCAACCCGCACTCCACAAGACTATCTGCAACTCCAGATGCCATGTGTGCAGATCACTACACACGGGGCCGCCCCTCCCTGACCACACGGAACCAGAATCATCTAGAATTCCAGGCTTCTACTGTCCTTCCCCTTTCTGTCCTGTATCTGTGGCAAGTCCTCCCTCCTGTAGGAGCTGATATCGGCTCCACTGCCTGTGGCAGTGCGGATTTTGCAGATGTGACCAAGATCTTGTGGTGGGGAGGCTGTTTGGGTGTCTTTTCACGAAAGGGAGGCAGAGGGAGGCTGATGTGAACAGAAGAGAAGGCCACGCAATCAAGGAGCAGAGGCTGGGTTGATGAGGCAGCCACAAGCTGAGGAATGTCAGGGACCCAGGCAGTGGGAAGACAGGAAGGGATTCCTCCTAGAGCCTCCAGAGGGAGAGAGGACCCAGGACACCTGGGTTTGGGCTTACTGGCAATGACACTGGATTCAAGATCTCTAGGACACTGAATTTCTGGTACTGCAAGAGAACAAAAGCGTGCAAAGCTGTAAGTCACCACTGGTGTCATCGCGACGGCACCCTAGGAAAAGACACCTGTCCTCACAGTGTCCTTTGGGCCACCTGACCCTGGACCACCCCATACCACAGTGGTTTGTTCCAAGTCAGACTCTGAACTCCACGCTGAGCTCCTCCAGGGAGGGGCCTCTGCCTCAGCCACTTCAACTACCCAAGAACAAAGACAGGGATACTGTGCTAGTCACTTTCCTATCACTGGACTGAAACACCTAACACCCACAACTAAAAGGAGAAAAGATTTATCTTAGCTCGTGGCTTCTGAAGCTTCAGTTCAAATCTGGCTAGTTCTGAGGCAGAAAGGACACGACGGAAGGGCCTGGGTGGAGGACAGATCCTCGCTCATTCCTTGACAGCCAGGAAGCAGGGTGAGAGAAGGGAGGAGCCAGGGACAAGAACACACCTTTTTAGGTCATGCCCCTAGTGATCTGCCTCTCCTGACCAGGCCCCACCTGCTAGCAGCACTGTAGCTGCGAACACAATGGACTAATCCACTGAGTACAGAGTCCCTGTCACCTCTGAAGGTGAGACCTTAGGAGATATTTTACATCTCACCCATAACAGGCAGGATCACGCAGGACTCAGCTACCTCTACTTAATGGAGAGTGACTGTTTTCACCGCAGCAGGACTCTCACTGCTTTCCGGAAAACTCAGCTCCTTTGGTCTCTGTCCCTCCTTCAGTACCCCCGGAGAGAAAGTTCATTTGTTTCCACAAACACATCCTGGTTTGTCACCTGAATGACCGTAAAGCAAGAGCATGTATTTCCAAACCAGAGGAAAGGGCCCACCTGAGCTTGTCTGCTCCTCTCAGAGAACGAAGCACTTATGTGTCTGCTTGATTATGACAAGGAATCTGTCAAGCTTCCCTGCAGCATCATGTTCTGACTTGACAGACCAGGACAAAGAGGACCGAGAGGCTTTGGTAAGAGGTCACAGGGCCCTGGGTCACCCGAGGGTGACTGGGAGGCCTGAGAACAGCCCTCCAGGCAGGGAAGATGGTTAGCCACGCCCTGCCATGCTGCTTCCTCCTGTGCCAGCCTGCTCCATGTGCAATATCCCCAGAAAGAGCCACCAGGAGTGACAGCTATCTGAAAGCTCTGGCAGAGCTCCCGGTCCTAATTTCTTCTCCCTCTTTTCCACCCCAAAGGGGAAGGGAGCAGCAGCGAGTTCTTGTGCACACCCAGGGGCTGCTCCAGGCTGTTTCTCTATCCTGGCAGTGAGCAGCACCCCACTGTTAAGAGCCAGGGGCTCAGGAACCACCCTCCACCACGCGCCATCCCAAGCCTGAACCGGATTCTCCAAGGCTGAGCAGAGGGAGTAGCTGCACCCACACAGCGCGCAGTCAAGGCCATCCCTCCAGGAGAGGAAAGTGACACGTGGCAGATGAAGCAGGTTTAAAGCAGCTGCCAGGGCAGACTCTACCCTTTCGGGATCCAGGCAGGACTTGGACAAGGAAGGCCCGATTCTCAGTTCTCATTCTCACTCTCTCCTGCAGAGGACCTATCTTGTTTCTCTTCCTGTTTCACACCAGAGAGCAGGCAGGCCTTGGCTGCCTACCACCAAGGTTTACTGCGTGCGGAACAGTCAGGGGCACGGCTTGCTAACCTGCAGACTCTTCAGCAGAAACCAAAGTGGCGAAGGACGTCAGGTCTCAGAGAAAGGAACATGTGGGGATGCTTGCTATGGGCTGGGATCCCTGCTTTTGCTTACTAAGGTCCCTATTGCACTTGAAAATTTAGAAGGAAGCAAGGGAAAAAAATCGTGCTTTACGGATTACTGAGAACACACCTCCTCCCTTTCACCTCCCTCTTAACAGGCCATGACGTGCTACCTGATGTCTGCAGACACCCTCCTCGCCTTGTCCTGTACACAATTGAGTCAATTTAAAACACAGCTCAGGATGACTTATTCTTCAGCCTCAACTACTCATGAGGAGCATGTTAGTTTCAATTGCTGTTGTAACTAATTACTACAGAGCAGGTGGCTTATCCACCGCAAACCGCCATTTCACAGGCCTGTGGGACAAAAGTCTGTCATGGGTCTCGCTGGACTATAATCAAGGGCTGGTTCCTTCCCAGGCTCTTGGGGATGGTCCACTTGCTGGCCTTTTCCAGCTTCCACAGGCTGTCTACGTTCCTAGCCTTGGAGTCCCTTCCGCACCATCAAGGCCAGCTGTGTGTGGCATCTCCTGGTGCCTTCCTGCCGTCACTTCCCTCACTCTTCTCCTGCCTCCCCTCTTCCACTCTTAAGGACCCTGAGATCATGCTGGACCCAAGGAGAAAATGCAAGATGATCTCTCCCTTTTTAAGTCGGAGGTTAGCAATTTCAATTCCCCTTTGCCTTCTACTGTACAAATTCACAGGTTCCTTAGGGTTAGGGCGCTGCCTCAGGGCCACTCCAGTTCACATCAAACCTTTTTTTTTTTTTTAAATAGGATGGGCAACACAGCTTCAGAATCCTCTACAGCTCAAATTTGCTGTACCATAGCATGGCTGTCTGCTTACTTTGTACCACTTGATGTTATTGTTGGAGGAATTTTACCAAGAGTCATCTTCCTATTTGAAAGTGACACCCCAAACAATACCACGCTACATTTTTTCAGCGTGCCTGAAAATACAGGGGTGCAACAACCCTCTGACAGACCCACACCACAGCTCACTTCCAGACAGCGCAGCTGGACCTGCACGCAGGAACCCACCCGCTCATCTCCTGCTCCCCTCAGTGTGGGGGCCTGAGACACAAAGCAAGAACCTCCGGCCCTTCCCACAGCCCCGGGCACACACTAACCCCACTTTATCACACTACCCTGCCTGGCGCCTGGTATCAGCTCTGTGCTCACTGCTAGAGGCACGATACCCATGTGCACATGGGCGAACAGGAGCTGTGGACTCCACTTAACTCCTGGGCTTCTTGTAGACATAACAAGGAGGATTCAGAGGAAATGCAGGTGCGAAAAGGACCATCTTCCCAGATTTCCCCATTATCAGAATTTTTTCTAAATCAATCAGCTTGACATAATGAAAAGGAAAATCAATATAAAAGTTTTTAATCAGTCTGGAAGTTTTAAATTCCCATTATGTTGGCATTTAATATGAAATCTCAATTGCTCAGGGTGCACCAAAGGGAACAGAACCAACCGTCCTCTGGGTTTTGTTCCCAGCATCACGGCACCACTCCACAAACAGGAAAGAGAAACAACTTTCTTGTTACACCACTGGTCCATGTCAGGACTCCAGACAACAGTCCCAGATCCCAGCTCTTCTCTTGAAAGAGCAAATGCTACAGCACATCTGCCCTGTACAGCTGCCACGGATTATGATGTTACTCCTCGGCAAACTCCTAGACTCACACAACAGGGGCACTCTGTACCCAAGGGAGCCTGCAGATACAAAAATGCTCTCCTCCAAAGCCATACTCAGCGAGAGGAGCAAAAGCCTCACAGAGCCAACGACCACTGCTCCCCACCATACCCTGCACCTCTCCTCAGGATGCCTGTGCTCAGAGAGAAGCCACAGCTCAGGTGTGCAGATGGACAGGTGGGTAAGAATGTTATCAAGAATGGGCAGCTTGAACCAATACATTCACTGACTTAGTAAAGGCTGTGGAAATGCAGTTACAGTTGTAGAGGGAAGAAAGGAGACACTTGGCTAACAGAAGGTATCAAGTGACAAAATTTACACCTTGACTGAGGGGCAACAGAACCATAAGGGGCCCCGTCTGTTCGCAAGATTATGATTTCCTCTACCACTCCAGGCCATAACATCATCACCTTTTGTGATCAGGTCAATTTGGACAAGAAAACAAGGAAGAGAACACTGGAATTGAGGAGCGGCCTTGTGACACTGCCTGGACAAACCTACACTTCACCCGTGTCCTCCCTGAACATGCCCTGGGTTGTGCACATCCAGTGAGGAGCAGCCTGGCTCTTCCAGGGTTTCTCTCACACAGGTGTCCTACACAGAAGGCTCACTGAGGCCAGGAGGGAGGGGTCCACTGTGCCCACAGGTTCCGGCAGGACTGTGGTGCCAAGAGTTCTGGGAGGAGCCGGAAGATGGGTCTGTGGCCCAGTCCAGGGGGACAGTTGTCAGCCAAGCTCCTCAGAGAGATAGGGCTGAGGAGCTGCCCACTCAGCTGCCACAGGACAGTTGCACATGCTCACCTTTTCCAGATCCTCTGAGACCTAGCACTTTTTTCAAATTTTGGCCAGCCAGGTCTTACTGAAGCCAAAAGACTCAGGTTCCCAGGCCTAGGATTTGTTGAAAAAGAGGTAGGGAAAGATGCCAAGACAGGGATGAGAAATGGAGCTAGTGGTGCGCTGAGGCCGGTTTTCCTGGGTTATTATTAACGTGGAAAGGTACTTGGGAGAGAGAGAGAGAGGGTTTGATGGAGGTGGGTACAGAATGAGCAATGGTCCCCTGAGCCAGGCCTGGGGCCAGAGGGCAAGGAAAGACCGTTCAGATGGAGAAGCAAAGGTACCAAGTAACAAGTGTGTGTGTGTGTGTGTGTGTGTGTGTGTGTTCTTGCCAGTCCCCAGGGAAAGGAAGGAAAATCCAGGCCAGATGGGTAGGTGGTGGAAGGAAATGGCAGGAAGGGTGCAAAGTTTGTGGGAAAAAAGACGAGTGCCCTGCGCTGCCTGGTAGAAGGTTCAGTTTTGGATGAGGGCAAGGAAAGCAAGGGCTGGGGCGGAGCCGCAGGATGGCACGGGTGGGCTGCTGCAGGAGGGGAAGGGGTGGAAGTCAGTCTGTTACCGGTGTGACAAAGTGCCAGGCAAGGGCCTGCGGCCTGCCTCATCGCTGGGGGGCTGGGGGCACACAGCCAGGGCAGCACCTGAAGCCAACGAGCGGGAGGGGCGACCCGGAAAGGGTGTCCCGCCCCGACAGGCTGCGAGTCAGGGGCCCAGCCAAGGAGAAAGCCCGTGGGGCCCCGGGACGCGAGGACGG
>NW_022900935.1:62105218-62162769 GCF_012274545.1 Fukomys damarensis
CCCCATTCCGTAGTGTCCCGCCCCGCCCCGCCCCGCCCCGCAGTGCTCTCCCGGCAGCCCCTGCTGCCCTCCCAACCTCGCGGCTTTTGTTCTGCACCTACGCGCCAGGCTACTGGGCGTAGTAGTTCTGCAGGTGGACAGGCCGGCGTCAGCTTTTGGGGGAGTCTGCTTTTCCCTTGTGTGCCAAGACACTGGCCAGACAGATGGGGGTGGCAGGTGAGGAGACCTCCGGCTCCAAGCCGTCTGCCTGGTGCCCCCGACCTCGTTTTGGGGGTCGGGAGCGGGGACCGGCTCCTGCATCCTTGCTCACGGAAGGCCCCTCTGCTGGGTCCTCCCAGCCGGCCACCCTAGGAGGCTGACCACTTTCCGCAGCCTGAACCAAGGCCCTGCGGGCTGCAGGGACCTGGGCGGGGTAGGAGGGCGAGAACGGGGTCTGAGTCCTCCCTCTCCTCCGGCCCCTGCCCGGCGGAGCTCTCTGGGCCCTCTGTGAATAAGCAACCCCGGAACCCAGTCCTGGCCCAGGGCCCTGCAGTGATGGCCAGTCCGGGAGTCCTAGGAAGGCCTGGTGCCGGTGGAGCGGCCCACTAAAGACCGAGGCGGGAGGATGCCTCGGGCCCTGCATGCTCTCATCCCAGACGCCTTCCCTGAAGCACTAGGTTGCCAGGTGCACGAGGGAACACATTCACATCACAAACTATGTGAATGAGAAAGTGACCCTCCCATCCAAGTTCGAGGGGATAGCTTCTTGTGATTCCTCGGACAGATGTATTAAGATACACCAACAAAAATAAACATGCAACGATAAATTATGCTTAAAAATGGAAAATGAATGGCACCGGAAGTCATCGTGTTCCGTGAAATAGACTCGGAAAGAAGTATTACACGTTTTCTCTAATTCGTGGGATCTGAAAACAGACGGCACAAAAATAGAAGTAGTATGCTATTTGACAAGAGGGAAGGAATAAGGGAAGGGGGGATATATGAGGACAGTGGTGGGTATAGTTATGACTGAAGTTTGTTATATACTTACATGGGAAAATTAAAAAACTGTGTTATACAGTCATGATATTCTAGGTAGATGTTAAAAATTCTATTGTTGGAAATATCTATTACCTGAAACATTTCACAAAATGTTACTGTATAAAAAGCAAAACAGTGAGTACAATTCCCAGTCAAAAAGAGTACAATTCTCTTGAGAAATAAAAAGGAAACGTGCTGAACCCACTCTACTTTTTTGAGGTTCAGGAGAGAGATAAACCTTTTTCATTTTTGTTTGTTTTGTTTTGGTACCAGGGATTGAACTCGGGATCTTGTGATCTCGAGGTAGGTGTCAGAATGATTGAGCTAAATCCCAGGCTTTTTAATATTTTAACAAACCTTTCTTACACTCATTGATGTTTCTCATCTTCCTAGATTGAGTCTGAGCCACACCGTTATACTGTAAATTCAAGTCATTAATTGTGAGATCTAGATACGCTGTCTAGTTTAAGAATTAATAATTATTCCTGGTATCTTTAACGCATTCTTTCTAGTCCTGACTCCCTCCTATCCCTGGAGGCAGCTGCAGCCCAGAACGTTGTGCTTATCTTCTTGCCTTTCTGTGTAGTTCTAGTATGTAGGTGTGTATTCCTGAACAACATGTTTTTTTTTTTTTCTGCCTAATTTTATTCCCCTTTGTCTTTTGGGGGGTGGGGTACTGGGGATCTAACTCGGGACCTCGCACTTAGGAGGCAGGTGGCAGCACCACTGAGTTAAATCCCTGGCCCCTAATTTGACCTTTATAAAAATGAGTGCTGTATCAGTGAATGACAGATCCACTTGCTTCACAGATAATTCCTAGGCATTTAAATTTTTGCTAATCTAGGGACATTAATGTCTTCTCATTGCCTATTCCTGAGAAGTGATACATCTTTTCTTATGTTTTTGACCATTTATTCTTTCATGGATGTGCTATTACTATGAGGAAATAATCCATTCTTTTCCCCCATTGACTTGCACATAATGCCCTTTTGTCATAGATCAAGTTTCCACAAACACACGAGTCTGTTTGGGGCCTACTATGTTGTATGGATGTAATTTTTTGGTATCTGCTCCAATGTCACTTCATCTCTGTCTCTTACAAGCCCTTGTAGGTTGTAGGACACATGTCCCCAGCCACCCACTTCCCCTCAGCCTTTTGGGATGTTGAATTGAATTGCATTGAACCTGTGGATTAATTGGGAGAGAACTGAGGCTTTTATGATGTGGAGTCTTCTGCCCAAGACCGTGTTTGCCTTTCCATTTATTTAGATCTTCCTTAATGTTTTCAGTGAGGTTTTATTTTTCACTTCCTAATATAGCCTGTATACGGCTCGTATCATCATAGGGACAGCTGTCACATTCTCCAACCAGCTGTGTGGTGTTCCACGGTGTGGCCAAACCGTAATTTATTAAAAGGCCCTTAGGGTGTCCTTTTAGGATAGCTATGATTTTTTTGTTACTGCAGTGTATCAGAGACATCCTTGTGTTATTTGAACACCACTGTATGTGCACCTAGAAGAAATTCCTACAAGAGAGGTGAGGTGAAAGGGTGGCATGCTGGAAATGAACCACACCACCTCCGTATCAGTCAGTGGTCAGTGGCTGCCTGGAGTCAGGTGTGGACGTTGACCCCACAGTTAACTATCACAACCTCCGAGGGAGGCTATGCTATGAATTGCCCCCCTCAAGGTCAACAGTGACCCCGTGGTCAAACACAACTAGGCTTTCCTTCCATTTTTCTCTCCTGAGTACTAGAGATTAAACCCAGGGCCTTTGCACTGAGCTACACCCCCAGTCTTCTTTATTTTTTACCTTGAAGCAGGGTCTCACTAAGTCTCTGCTTCCCAGACTGGACTCGAATTTGCAGTCCTCCTGCCTCAGCCTCCCAGAGTGCTGGGGTTGCTTTGTCCTTTCTGCATCATTGGAGACTTCAGCATGGGCTCTGTAGGAGTGGGAAGGTAGCTCACTCTCCTCACCCAGCATAAGGGTCACAGCCCACATTCCAGTACAAAAGACAGGTAGCATGAGACGTACATAAAACTTGTGCAGAATCAAAGTTTTATGGGACATATATGGAGTATTCAGAAATGAATACCCCTAAACCAAAGGAAAATTATGTTTAGGCTTGGATTTGAAGAAGAATGAACTGTATAGAAATGTGACCGACAAGGGCCCGGGATTTAGCTCAGGGGTGCCGCTTGCCTTGCAAGTGCGAGGTCCTGAGTTTGATCCCCAGTACCCAAAACAAACAACAAACAAACCAGAGATGTGACAGGCAGGAGGGGTATGACCTAGTGGGATTGGGCAGAGGTGGGAAAGCCCAGAGAGGCTGTCTGCTCAGATTCTGTCCGCCTCTGGTGCAGCATTCCTTCCTCCCAAGTGTGGGGCGGAGTCCCCTTCTCTAGAATGAGGGTAGTGACTGCCGCCAGCCCCTACACAGAGCTGGGGGAAGGGAGAGGAATACTTCTGGGTTTCACGGCTGGCTACTAGTGGGGCTGTGCCAAGGGAGTCTGCTTCCGAGGCCTTCTAGTCTCCTCCAGTTCAAGATATTCAGCCTGCCGAAGTGCCGTATTTTGTAGTACTGTATTCTGAGCCCCAACGCCTCCTTCCTGAGCTCCTCTCCTTTTGACTCTGTGACTGTGTAAAACATGATACATTCTTCGCCGCTTTCGTTCATCCGTTCTTGTGTTTCCACACTGGTTTCACAGTTACACGCACAAGACTGTGCTGTCCACCAGGGGGCGCGCTCATTTTATTTATCAAGCCTACCATTGTTTCATCATTCAGCCGGTAACTCTATGTAATTTGAAAACACTCATTACCAGCACAGGGAAGTAAATGCTTAGCGGTGGAGAAACTGAGACGTAGGGAAATCAAGGCTGGATTAAAGTCGGGAGGCACATACCAGGGCCCGGTCAGTCCTCCAATCTGCCTAGAGGGGTGCTGTGAGGGTTAAAGAAAGACAGAGAGACAGAACTGGGGCTGGGAGGGCAAAGACACACTGTGCGCTGGCCAGTATTATTGGGTGCGTGCAGTAAACGGAGAGGAAGCATCGGGTGACTCAGGGCGGCAGTGATCCTATGGGGATGAGGACGGTGAGGCGGGCAAAGCATTCTTACAAAAGTAGGTGCAAGGAGCTGGCAGGGTAATACGGAGTGTGGGGCTGGGAATTTGGCTCAGTGGTTC
Source organism: Fukomys damarensis (assembly GCF_012274545.1). Lineage (NCBI taxonomy): Eukaryota > Metazoa > Chordata > Mammalia > Rodentia > Bathyergidae > Fukomys > Fukomys damarensis. Next base: position 62,109,425 of record NW_022900935.1, read on the forward strand.
TGTTGCCTACCTGGTAAAGCACAAGTACCCGAGTTCAATCCCCGGGTACCAAAAAACAAACAAAAAAATAAGGAGTGTGTCTTTTTCCCAGGTGAAACCTTTCTCTCTTTATTACTATTCGGTTCTCAAAGAATCAGGATGTCTTCAGCTGATGTGAGTGTCACAGCATCACGGGACCATTGAGGCCTCAGCCTGTGACCGTAAGTACTCAGAGTTGTTTCCCAACGCTGTACAGGAGACCTTGGGCCTCACACAGCCCTAGTCATGATTATGTAATGGCTACTCTCTATATATAACATATACATAGAAATTATGTAGAACGGCTCTCCACAGGCACGGAAATGGCAAAAGGAGGGTTGCGAATGTGTTTCTTCCCACCGACCTCCAGGAGTCCTTCTGGAGAGCGAACACTGCTGTGCTTGTTTGTGCTTTTCTCCAGGTGTGAGGCCATCAAGAAGCCAATTTGCAGGGCTGGGGATTTAGCTCATTGGTTCCGGTGCCTGCTTTGCAAGTGCAAGGACCCGAGTTCAATCCCCAAAAAATGCCAATTTACCAGGTGTGGTGGTGGCACAGCCTCGTAATCCCAGCCGCTTGGGAAGCTGAGGCGGAGGATCACAAGTTCAAAGCCAGCGCGGGCAGTTTAGCAAGGCCTGATCCAAAATAAGAAGGACTGGGAATGTAGGACCTACATTAGTTACCAGCCCTGAAGGGCAGGAAGGGGTATCAGATTAACCTGGTCTGTTCACACAGCTGCCAGCCCTGAGCCCCACCTGCCCGAACCTCCCAGGGGCCACAAGCCACGAGCATGGGCCAGTGGCCAGGAGACTGGGCCTGCCTGCCAACTTTCCACTTTTCCATCTCATAGCTTCTCAGAACCTCCGCAGAGGCTCCCCATTCCCACCCCTTGGCAATGAAACGCCACCAATCCCAGCTTGCCTGTCGCTGCCCTGCAGAATAGAATTCAAAAGTTTGCAATACAAGTCCTCAGCCTTTGTAGGATAACTGGGCAGCCCAGCCCAAAATAGCTGGGAAGGCAGGATGTGAGGGCCGCAGTGGGGAAAAATCATGTTGCCTGCCACTAATGACAGGCTGTGCTTATCGGGGACCCAGCGTCTTACAGGCTGCAGCTGAGGTCACGTGGCTTTTTCCAGCCGTAAGACAGCAGATGCACAAGCAGTGACAATGTGCCTGGGGAGGGGGAGGGATTGCCAAACGGGAGGGCACAAGGCGTACTGCCTCTTGCAGCAGGGTTCCAGTGAACTGCCCTGGTTGGAGTAAACAGAGTCACTAGGGGATACCCAGGAACCGGGGCAGGGGTGGCACAGGCACCCCGGGGAGTGTGAGTTCCTAGGAATGGCCAGAGTGGGCTTGGCTTGCAGCCCGTTTAGGAGGCCTGGAGAGCAACTTTGGAGGGGGCTCTGTGATTCTGGTTGGCTCTGACCCCCGAGCTGTCAAGGGCTCAGGACATCCACCCCAGGCCCTGCTGCTGGTTGTGGTCTCGGTTTGTCACTCTGTTATTTGCTGTGACTCTTGCCCTGGCTCTCGTGGGAAAGGTGTTGGGTAAACCAAGAACATTCTGGTTGTGGTTGTTTGGGGTGCTTGTGCCAGAGAAGAAAGAAAATTAAGTCTGCGGGAGCTTGCCAAATTTTCCATCTTTCCTACTTACAGTTTTAAAGCAGAAATAAAGTTGATGACAAAGGGCATTAGGAAGCTGGCAAGCTCTTTGGCTTGGTGACACACTTTATTTCTTTTATTGAACACAGGCTCGTGTTCTTTGGGAGCCGGCCTTGTGAATATGTGCCCATGTGCCTCTTGGCTTGGGTAGGACTGTGACGACACCACCTGACATAGTCTCAATTCTGTTCCTTGGAATTTCCCACGCCACTGAGTCTTCTGCCTCACAAAAATGTCTCGGGAAGTCCCAGGCTCCGGCTAAGTTAACTGTCATGCCACCCCTCCCATTTCTGCCTTAAGGAAAACGAGTAATCCCTTTTCTAATCTCTTAGGAGACATGGGGGCTCCAACTAAGAGGAGGGGAGGAAGAAAATCATACTTACGCTACTGATAGTTGTCACGAACTTTCTAGTTCTTGGTGTCTGCTCCACCAACCTTTTTTTATAAATCGCAAAGAAAGCTACTCATTCACGATCCTTTGTCCCAAGTTCCCCTAATACAAGAAGCTCTGAAAATGTGGCTTTCCCGTAAATTTGCATGAGCAAATTTGATAGAACCGTGTGACTTGAACTGTCATAAGTCTCTGAGTAACCTTCACTTATCCCACCACGAAATAGTCAAGGGCTGGGCCCAGGGCGGCCTGCAGCCCACTGGGTAAGATGCTCTCGGGCATATTTGTCTTTTACTCTGAACACACCTGTCTAGTTGGCTTCAGATGAGAGACCCTGAACCTATCTCTGGACAGCACACAAGGGAAGTAAGGCCCCAAGTTTCAGCTGCATCTCCAAGATGGGTCAGGGTAAGACGCAGTGCTAGGATGGAAAGACTCCTTTTAGAAGGAGACATGGCCTTCGTATTTCTACAGCTTTGTGCTGTGTGGGCCCCTGAGCGAGCATCTTGGGATGATGGTAAAGATAGTTGTCTTTCGGCTCTTCAACACCAAAGTCACTTTGGGCCAGGCATGGTGGTGCACACCTGTAATCCCAGCACTTGGGAGGCTGAGGCAGGAGGATCACTGTGAGTTCGAGACCAGCCTGGGCTACATAGTGAATTCCAGGTCAGTCTCAACTACATAGTGAGACCCTGTCTCAAAAAACAAAAAAACAGCAACAGAAAAACCCCAAAGTCACTTTGGATGGGGAGAGATAGTGAATTCGGTCAGTCTCAAGTACATAGTGAGACCCTGTCTCAAAAAACAAAAAAACAGCAACAGAAAAACCCCAAAGTCACTTTGGATGGGGAGAGAGAGAGAGACATCTTCCTCCTTGTACTCATTTTCTTCATTTGAGCTGGGTGCCCAGCTTTGTGAATTCTGGAGTTGGTCTGGTCTTCACTAAGAAGAGACTCCAGGCAGGACCAGAAGGGAGTTGCTACCCACGAGAGTCCCAGATTCTCCAGCACCAGGCAGCAGTCTCATAGGGCTGCACAAGCTGGTACCCGTTTTGGCTCTTGCCTTGCTAGCTGCTCCCCCTCGTGTCCCTGCCACACGGGCTGTCTGAGGACAGGGTAGCTAGGGGAGGTCAGTCCATGTGCTGGGTGGGAAACTTCCTCATGTTACAGGAATGAAGAAGAGCTTATCTCTGGGTTTTCCTGTGTCAATAAGCAGCCAAGAATGTAGGTTTTGCCTGTCCTCAGACACTATGCCAAAGAACATGTGCCTTCCCGTTATGCTAGGGCTCGTGGAGGCCACATCTGGAATAGGGACAAGGTTATTTAATCTCACCAAGCATCCTTAAGTAAGTGTCCCTTGGGCACCAGAGGGATGGGTGGCATTTCTTCTTCTCACAGGGGGTTGGCACTTAAATTTGGGGTCTCTGGAGGGGTCAGTAAACATGCAAGGCTGCTTCTCCCTCCCAGAACACCCCCTTCTAAATCTGTCCATCCTCAGCTCTGCCTCAGTGCTATTCTGTGCCGAGCATCGGGGTGAGACAGTGCGCCCAGTTGGCGCCACTCTGGCACACTCTGCCTCCTCCCCTGTTGATTCTCTTGGCCCCTCCAGAGGCTGGTATGGCTGAGGAGGGGACATTCCAAGACGGAATAACAAGCACAGACTTTTTGTTTTGTTCTGAACATCCCGGATCAGCACATCCCTGTTTTTCTATCTCCTGTCCAGATGGAGAGAGAGAGACAGAGAGAAAGAGAGACGGAGGGAGGGATGGAGGGAGGGAGAGAGAGAGACAGGGCGATGGGAGGGAACGGGGGAGCACAGGCAGTAAAGAAGTGAAGAAGGGACATTTTCCAGTCAGAACTGCTTGGTTCTCTGGCCAGATCCTTCCTCCCCTAGTGGTGTGATAAGAACCCAGAACAAATCAGTCTGGGTGCAGCACTTGGTACAGGAGGCAGCTCAGGGATTTGTTCACAGGCAATGTGTAAGTTGAGAAAATGTTCATTTTCATCTGGAGGAAGTGAGAGTCCTGATGCGGACAGAGTGAGTCCCCCTTTCCCCCCTGCTCATGGGGTTTGGCGAGGGGTCTAAACCTCCTGGGCAGGGGCTGCCCTTACCTTTGCATCCAGACTCTGAGGGACTGTCACCTTCCAAAAGTGCACATATTCACCCTGTGTGGCCTTCTATTACTGATTTCCCAAACCTGGCCTGGTCCCTGGACCCCGGGGGGCGCCCCCATGTCAGCCATAGTGTGGACCTGGGGTTGCTCTCAGGTGATGCCCGAGTTCCTCAAAGCCCATCCCCCTGCCAGCAAGCCTCTCGGGGTCTCAGCCTTCCCGGTTCCCGCTGCCCATGTGTGTCCCCTTGTCCTGGGCTCCCACCACCTCCACATTTGGGTGGGCCTCTGGACACACGGAAGAGGCCACCCTCACCCGCAGCCTCAGCTGGCCCCCCAGGCTGGCCAGGAAGAGGGAGGCGCGGCCAGCCGGGCACACACACAGTTAATCCTCCCTCGGAGGCTGCTGTTTGGATCAAATGCGCTGGGAGCGTTCTAGGCTCCTCAGCAGCTCACATCTGGCTGGGGTTTGCTCTCTACGTGTTTGTGCGCTTTCTTCCTCTCTTCCTTTACTTTTGAGAAACCGCGCTTCCGCTCTGGCTGGAGAGACCTTGGAGCCCACCGCTGGGAGATAAAGGTGCTGGGACGGGACTGCGGCGGCCCCGCCCTTCGGAGCCTTCTTCCCAGGGCTTTTCCGCGGCTCTTTGACAAGTCTGTCGGGGCTCCCCCACCCTCCGACCTGGCGGGAAGGAGGCTCAGCCACTGGGAGATGGTGTAACAGGCTCCGAGAAAGCCTGGAGAGGCAGCGGAGGACGCGGCGGGTACAGCCGGCTCGGTTCTGAAGGAGGTAGGTGGCCCAGCTGGCAGGACTCGGAGGGACCTGGCGCCGCCGGCCTCAGCCTGGTTGGCGGGGTGAACACCTCTGTCGCCTTTGCCGGGGAGGACAGTGAGCGGGGTGAGAAGGGCCGTTTGGCGGTTGTGGCAAGGGGATGGAGAGAGCAGAAGTTTGGGGAGAGGCTTGTGTGCGCTGCGGCTGACACTCAGCACAGAGCCCAGTTTCTTCCCGCTGTCCTGAGCCTCCCGTGTGGAGGGGTGGACTCCTTGCAGATGGGTGCTGTCTGGACTGACTACCTTCTCCCTGCTGTTTTTGCTTCTCTTCTCTGGTGCTTTTCTGAGGCTGAGAAGTTAAAGAATGGGGCCGAGGGCCACGTCTGCATGAAGGAGGGACACCCCCCCCAGGTCACCCGGGCCACCCAGGGGCACCGGGTTTGTGTTGTGCTTCAGGGTCAGCTCAGGCCTCCACCCAGTATGGGATATGTGGACCACGGCCCCTTCATCCGACAGCCTTGATGTGCTTGGCCGGCACTCAGATTGGGTAGGAAAAACAGTGTCCTTCCCCGGGGACCCTTCCGGGAAGAGAAGCCAGGATGAGAGGGACCCTGGCCTGCAGCTGCAGTCCCTGAGCTGCCCTGGACAGCTCTCCAGGCCAAGGGTGGTCCCCACCTGTTGGATCCCAGGGCCTGCCTGGCTGCTCCTACGCTTGAGAGCTCTGTTCTTCCGTGGATCTAACCTGTCTTGGGTCGGATAGGTGGGCAGGAGCTGCCGTGCTGTGATTCCTTTCTGCCTCTGTCACCTTGCCTAGTTTCTAGGAATGGAGGCCACAGCGCAAGCTTCTCCAAACTTTGGATATGAGGAATGTCTTGAGAAACAACTTCCAGGATCCCCGGGGAATGTGTGACGTCCTTAGAGATTGCCCAGGCTCTGCTTTTTATAGTACAGAAAGTACGTATTCCCAGCAGGCTGTGCAGCCCCCGTGGGAAGACCCAGATCCACACAGTTGACTGTGGCGTGAGGCCGTAGGGGAAGGGCCTTCCCTGAGAGCGTGGCTGCTACAGCGGGGGGGAAGCAGGAGGTGGACATGGAGGGTGGAGAACAACTGGGGGAGCCCACGCCCCCTTTCAGGCCTGCAGAGCCAAGGGATGACCCGGCAAAGGCAGTCTGAAGAAGAGTGGCAGCCGTGGATTTGTTGATTGTCAACAACTCTGTTACGGGAATCCCCACCCCGGAGAGGCTCAGAGGGACTCGGGCTTCTGGGGTCACAGAACAAGGGCGCAGAAGGAGCCCAGGCCTTAGCCTGTGTCTTCAGCCCCTAAGTCCATGCTTGGAACACTCTGCCCGGCTGGGGACCCTGAGCATAGCACTCCCAGCTGAGGCTGTGACCTGAGCCTCTGCAGAGGAAGAGACAGGGCAGGAAGGGCCTCAGGGCTGCATCACAGGGATGCCAGCCTTCCCCTCTCCTGTTGCCCTCTTGTGTTCCCATGATGCCAAGGAAGTGTTCCTGGGGAGCAGTAGTTCAGGGAGACAGAAATGGGCCCCCGGGTGGCCCCTGTCTACCCCCAGGACACCACAGCCGGGCCAGCCAGGGACCTCCTGCTGTTCCCACGAAGGCACAGACAGCTCCCTCCTCATTCCTAGGGCGTCACCTCCCTGTTCAAGGCAACCAGCACAGCATTAATTTTTTCGGAACGGGCTCCTCTGTGTTGTTCTTCTTGGTGCCTCCCCCCAGCTGTAATTAGCATGACTCATAAACCAAATATTCTGGCATTGAACTTCACCCATCAAAACAAAGATGAAAGAATTTTGTAGAAACTGTAGTGCCTCAGGGTGCCCTTAGTGGACACTACTTCCCCCATTTGCCTCTTGTCCCCAGAGGTCAACCTACTTCCTTTTATGGGTCCTACTTCCTGGGGCTGGGGGTGGCCAAGGCTCCAGGGCTCAGGGTAGGGTGGGGGTGACAGCAGGAGGCCAGAAGGGCAGGAAGGAGGAGATGTTCGGTTGCCCTCCTCGCCTGCTCATTGCCCAAGGCCGACTCTTCCTGGCAATTTACCCTCCCGGGAGAGAAAGGGCCGTTCATGGTTCATCGGGGAAGCAGCTTCAGCAGCCCTGAGGGCCCTGGAGATGCCCAAGTCCGGGCAGCACCCCTGGGCTCTTCATCTCTGTGGCTTAACTTCCTATCGGGCGAGCATGGTTACCGTTCCCTGCTTTACCACCGAAATCTGCTTTCTGCTCCCGTCAAGGGGCACAAGGCAGCATCTGGACAGGACCCTACCACCTCCGGGATGCCCACCTCAGAGCACAGTCTGCAGGAGGGCTGTCTAGCCCGACTCCTTTCCTTCCACATTCTCTCGGGCAGCCCAGTAGGCAGCCTTACCAGCCCTGTGTCTCGGGCCCTGCCCAGAATCCAGCTTGGTCCCTGACCTGGCCGTGCCTGTCCTGAGTCCAACCACAACATGCAGATGTGCAGAATCCAAGCTCTTTTCCTGCTCCCCAAGCCCCACAGTGAGGGGCTGAATGCTGCAGACCCCATCCTTTGGGGAGGACAGGGGCTGAGAGCAAGGTGAGGTCTCAGGGTCCTAGTCAAAGTGCAATTACGTGCCACGGATCCCTAGGGACAGGCGTGGTTCTAGCTGCATCTGCACCCCCCCCCGCCTGCTCCATCTTGCCCATACGTGATTTCCAGAGCTGCGTGTGGGCAGGGACACTAGAGATGTCCCTAACTGTCCACTGGGGAGTCCCTTGCCTTGCCTCTGGGGCCCCTCCTGGGGCACCGCACCCTGCACAGGATGGCAATTGGGAAGTCTTCATAGGGCACCAGCTGCCCATTTGCACCCATGACTGGACACCCCAGTGTCTGACCATCTTCCTGGCTCCTGTAGAAACGAGATGGAGACAAGCAAGGTGGTGGCAAGGCATCAGGAGCCCAGGGGAGGGCAGGGAAGAAGCTGCCAGGTGTGGCTGGGCTCAGGGAAGCCAAGCTCTTAGTGCCCAGGGCTGGGTCAGATGTGCTCCTGGGTGCTGCTGGGAGCTAGAACACCCCACCTCCCAGCGGGACATCTGCTCTCCAGCTGCCCTCTGCCCTGGGGACCAGGAAGGAAGAGGATCTTGCCTGGGGAAGTTGCCAGCCCTGGGTGGGTTTAGGCAGGTGCAGGCCAGAAGTCAGGCTGGGCCTGCAACTCTGTCACACGAGTTTCTGGGGCTTCAGAGCTGGGGAGAAGAGGTTCTGGGTTCTGGTGAGAGACGGGAGGATCTGGATGGGTCTGGGGTGGCCATGGGGCTCCTGGGTCTTTCGGGATTCAGTCCTGCCCTCCAAGGATCCATGAAGATCTATCTACATTAGCAGAAGCCAGGTCTGTGGGACTTGCCCGGTTGAAGGCACTGGACTGAGGTGACTCTGGATAGAGGCTGCTGAGCCAGGTTAGCTGCTGGTGGGCTGGGTAAGGCCAGAGCCGGCGCTAGCCCTGTGCCTCTCCCCTTTCTGTTCTGTCCTCTGCTCCTCCATGGTCCTTCCCAGTGGCCTCTCTGGTGGTGCCCACTCGTGACTGACCCCAGAAGGCCCCCTGAGGCATGGGCAGACCCGGCACGCACGCCTCGCCCACTTTCTTCCTGCCAGTGGGACAAGGGCTCAGATTCCTTTGCTGCAGCCACTCGGGTTGGAGGCCTTGGAGGGCGGGACTGGGCTTATAGATGCTCCTTCCTTCTCCAGAGCATCCCGACGTGCTGTTCTTTCTTCACCCTGCAGAAGCAAGACCCTAAAAATACACATCCAAGGGGCACAGGGCCCAAGCCCCTCGTGTTTGAAGGTGTGGGGTGGGGTGGGCTGCTCTTGGGTCATCTGTGTTTGAATCCAAAGGAACTGAATTCCAGTGTCAAGCGTCACAATGCCAGCGGGTTGGCACCGTGGAGATCTTAGCGCACAGTGCAGATAGTCAGTGTCCTGCAGCGAGCATACCGTGCAGCTTCACTGTAACCCTCAGTCATTACTCTGCTGAGTGAAGGGGGGCGCAAGGGTTTGACTGGTGGATTTTCCATCCAAGCCAAAGGGGACGGCTGCGGTTCCAGCTGTAACTAGGAAGCTAATCCTGTGGGTGCCCCGGACCTGAGGGCGCATGCACGTAGGAGCGGTCGCTACCAAAGGGCAGGACTGCGTTTTCTTGTCCCGTGTGTCCTGAGAACCCGGCCCCCATCCATTCAGCGAACACCGGTTGAAGGAGTGAGCGGGAGGATTTGAGGGCTCCGAACCAGATCAGTTTATTTCCCACATGGCTCTTCCTGAACCATAAATGTGTCCCAGTGTCACCAACACCCCTGCCCCCATTTTCTGCTTTTCCATGTGTAGAGTCAAATTCCCTGGAACAAACAAAACACTCCGTTAATCCCCAGGGTGGAGTTTGTCATTTTTCTAATTGGAAAATAATGTGCACTTCACTGTGAAAAAAATATGGGATTGTTATAGGAGAGAAAACAAACAAAACAAAACAAAACAAAAAAATCAGAGGGGCCAAAATAAGATGCTACACAGCCATGTTTCCATCACCCATGGATAACGTAAGCAGCAGGGGCATGGCCTCCAGATGCTGAGGTTGCCAGTGTGTGCCTGAGGGTGCGTGTTATCTGTGTGTGTGTATGTGTGTGTGTGTGTGTGTGTGTTCAGCCTGCATTTCACACATTTGTATGAACATCTTTCCACGTCAATAAATAGTCACCCATGTATAGAGGTTGCTGCTTGACGCTTACTATGGGCTGAATCTACCCTTAGTCCCCTTTCGTCCTCCCCCGACCTCTTTTGCAGTACTGGGGATTGAACCCAAGTCCCTCCACCTCTGTCACAACCCTAGTCCTTTTATTTTTTATGGTGAGATGGGGGTCTTGCTAAGTCTCTAAACTGCCCAGGCTGGGCTTGAATTTGTGATCCTCCTGCCTCAGCTTCCCCGAGTGCTGGCGTCACGGTCTCTGGGCATGTGCCACCAAACCCTGCTTCTTTCTTTCTTCAAATGCATTTATACCAAGTGGGTGTTTCCTGTCTGCCGCAGTCTCTACCCCTTCCTACTGCTGACTTTGCCTCTAATCAACCACCGTGCTTTTTTTGTTTTCCATTCTATGGATGCACTGTAATTTATCTAATCAGACTGTCTGCTGGGCAGTTAGGTGGTTTGTAACCTTGGCTAACAGAGCTGTGGACTGTCTTTGGGAAGCAGGGCACTTGCCAAGAGCAGGGTAGAGGAGCTTTTGGGAAAGGACAGTGCCGGGCAGCACCAGGATTTGGCCTTTTGGTGACTGGTGTTCCCTAGCTCCCTGCATCATGGGGAGATTTGAACACTCCAGGCTTCCGTATGGAGTGATGGCTTTGCTACTTGGGGCTGACCAAAGATGAGGGTGGAGCTCAGGCCACATTGAAAGTTAGACACCAGGTGCTGGAGAGGCATGGAAATGAGGCAGCACAGACTAGCATTTTTAAAAGCTGCCTTTGGGAGGTAGTGTAAAAGCCAGATGAGAGGCAGAAAAAAGCTGAGAAAGGTGTGGCGTTGGAGGTCAAAGGGCAGAAAGTTTACAGCGGGTTAGATATGGCAAGGGCAGAAAGGTAGGGTCTCGGGGGCTCCCAGACTTCCGGTGTAGGGCTCTGGCCCCTGAGAATGACACTTTTTTAAATCAACCTGCTGCCCTTGGAGGAGAAGTGAGGATGAATTAAATGAGAGTGCAGGGCAGAGAGGAGGTGTCCTGCAGACAGCTGGAGATGAGCCCAGACGGGACATTCAGTCATAGCAGAAGTGTCCTTCCAGCCTGATGTCAGCCACTGGCCGCGGGAGCCCCGAGACAGTGGCTCCTGCGGCTGAGACAGAATGCTTTATTTTGCTTAGTCTTAGCTAATTGAAGCAGCGCCACGTGGCTGGCGTGTTGGAGCGCTCAGGCCTGGGCTTAGCGCCAGCTGGGTGGGAACGAGTGGGTCGCTGTCGGTGGAAGGCGTGATGTGGATCAAGACAGGCAGAAGAAGGTTCAGAGCTGGAGGAGCTGGGAGCCAAGGACGAAGCCCTGGAGAGGAAAGCAGCTGCCTTTAGAGATCAAGGAGAATAAACCCCAGGCCTGGCCGGATGAAGGGGTGACCACACTGGCAGGTGTTTGAAAGCACTCACGACACAGGAACTCAGAAGGGAGCTCGGAATTGGCTGGGTCTTCAGTGGCAGACAGGCGCAGGACCGTGGGTGCCAAGCCAGTTCTTCCTGACCAGGAGCCAGTGGGTTTGGGCCAACGCTCCTTCTTTGCTGAGCTTCCCCAGGAGGCGCCTCCAAAATGTTCGGGGATGTCCAAGCCCAAGGGAGAAACCAGACAAAGGCGCTTTTGCTGTCTATATAGGGGCTGGGTGCGGGTGGGACCCCGGGCCACAGAATTCCCAGGTTCTTTCCCCCCTCAGTCTTGGGAGCAGTCAAGCCCTGAGGGTGGCACTTTACTGGTGCTGGTGGTGGGCAGTGCGCCAGGCCACCTGCAGAGCTGGCGCTGGCACGGGCTGCCGGGGCCTCTCCTCTCACACGGTTCCCAAAAGCAGGGCCAGCCTGCTGCCTGAGGCTTTCCAGCTGGGAGGTGATCTGAGGACAGCTGCTCCACTCAAGGAAATCTTTGTTCCCCCTGGGCCGCCATCACAGCTCAGAGGCGGGCTGGTCAGGTGTCCCTGGGGCCCGGCACCTGGAAGCCTTCATGGCCCCCTGTTTGCAGGGCCTGGGCAGAAGTTTCGCTGAGTCCTGCTCTCTGTTCCAGATAAGTCTCCTTGGCCAAGGTACAGTTGCCACGGAGAGCAGGGAGATGGTTTAAGACAGCAGAGTTTTTGGTCCCTCCTCTCCTCACCATTTTTCCCCCAAAGAGACCTGACTCCCATACAGGGAGAGCAAGACCTTGGCTCATGAACTAGCAAGTCACTCTGAAAGAACCTGCCTTCTTCATCCCTGGACTCACTCAGCCTTTGGAGGTAACCGCATAAACCTTAAAAAAAAAAAAACCAACAAAAAAAACCCTCCTGTTAGGGCTGTGTCTAGATGTCCCCCTCAAAGCCTCACGTGGTCGACCACAGGTGGGGCTTTTTCAGAGGTGGCTGAGTCTAGAGTATGTGACACCGGGACTGATTCACGGGGCAACGCTAGGCCCAAGGGCACTAGGATTAAGGGTGTGAGCGCTGCCCGCCCTCAGTAGTCCGGATAAGATAAAAGGGGCAGAAAGGCTGTGAGGGTCTCTTGTTGCTTTTGCTGCCCTTTGCCTGTCTGCTGTGCCACCCTGCCTTGGAGCCAGCTGGTTATGGACCGAAACCTCTATAAACTGTGAGCTAAATACACTTTTCCCCCTTTAACTTTGGGTTATTTTGGCTCAGCACAGAGAGAAAAGTAATTAATACACCTCCTTTTCCAACACGGGGAGCAGCTTCAGGGAGAGGAGGGTGATTCGGGTGAGGACACCCACCCTTCCTGAGGGGCTCAGCCATCTCCAGGTGCCCTGGGGTTTCATCCTCCTTCTATGGGGCCTGAGGGAGGAGTCCCAGACTAGCTGGGCTGCCCAGTTGTAGGGGAAATGAGATACTGAACAGCGCTTTGGAAGAGGTGAAGAATTGTCACCTAGAAGGCACTCTGCCTCCCTCTTGCCCACGGAAAGTTTGGGAGCTTGGGAAATGAGCAATTCACGTGACCAATGGCTTCCAGGGGGAGAGAGGGGCTGAGAGCAGATGTTCCATGTCAGGAAATCCGGATGGTCTTTGGGGTCGGAGGAACGCTTCAACATTGCGCTTTTTCCTTCTTGGCACGCACACCGTGCTGCAGAGGTCTGCGCTGCTCAGAGAGCCCAGCAGGCATCAGAGAGTGGGCAGACCCGGGCTTCCACAGAGCAGGAGAGGATTTCAGGAGGCAAAGGGCTGCATAGCGGGGAGAGTCAGGGGTGCGGTGTCGAGACTAGGATGGGTCCTACGCCAGGCCAAATGGCATCCGTGACCCGCAGGCCATGAAGTGTGGGGTGCACTCCTGCTGTCTGCCAAGCTTCCTCGTGAGGGGCACGGAAAACCTTGGGGTGGTGTCCAGGCCCTAGAAAAAGCCAGATGAAGATATTTGCCTTGGGTGGCTGAGGTCTGGGAGATGGCCAGAGCCCCTGGAAAATATCCGATGGCAGGAAGGAGAGGCAACAGTCGGGAGCTATTGAGGAAGGCTAGGGACAGATGTGCCACATGCAGGACAGGAAGGCAGCTGAATGACTCCCAGATTTCTGGCCTTCTGTGGGTCCATAGCTGCTACTCCTTTCCCTGCTTACTTCCTTTTAATCTAGAACAGAGCTGTCCAAGAGAGGCTGCTGCAGTGATCGAAGAGGTCTGTTCTGTGCCCTCCAGTGCGGTAGCCACATCTGCAGGTCACTGTCTAGGGCTTGCATGTGCCAGACCAGCGCCATGCCGCTGAGCTGTGCCCCGTCCAGTCCCCACTGTGACCCGGCTCTGGCCACTGGGCCTTGCTCTATGGCTAGGTACACACCTGGCTCCCTCTGGACCGTCATGTTCTTGAGGTCAGGCAATATAGTTAATTTACGGTTGAATCATTTCCTCTGCGTCTCTTGCACAGTGCCCTGCATATCAGGAGTGTTCAGTAGGACCATGCCTGGGTTAACTGGCCAGCTCAGGGGGCAGCTCAGACTTGCCTTCCAAGGCTCCTTTCAATTCAAGGAGATTATAGGCTTCTCGTCTCTCAGAACAACCACTTGCCCCATGAAAGAAAATAGCGTTTACAGAATGCCTTTGTCCAATGACACCAGGATGGGTGGGGCATCAAGGCGAAACCCAAGCAGGCGGTCCTTGTGCTCTAGGGCTCTGTGTCAGCACACTGGCACGACCCTGTGCACGTGGGCCAACAAACGATAGGACCAGTTTTAAACACATGCAAGGACCCTCGGACTTGTGGATGAATACTGTCTCCCTGAAGGATTAGGAGATGTGCGAAGGGATAAAAGCTGTGTGCTGGAAGTGTCCTCAGACTTCCTGCCCTCCTCCAGGTCCTGTGAGTTGCTGAGTTCCTCCCCTGGAAAGGGAGGTTCCTTCCTGTTGGGGAAGGTGAGGGTGGAGGTAGAGGAGATGGCTCAAGGCGGGGCCTGGTGGGAGACGTAGAAGACAGTGTGGAATTGGGTGAGGGAAAGGCAAGCCCTGGGTCATTCTGGAATTGTCTTTGGTTACTCTGATCGCAACACAGCCCGGAGATAGGACTACATGGGTCCGGATGATGAAGGTGGACCACCTTTGGCTAGGATGTCTTGGGCCCCTCCCTGGACTTGGCTTCGATGTGGGGACCACATCCCTCCAGATAGCTTCACTGGACGAAGCCACAGCCTTTGTAGGGAGTCTTTGTTTTGCTGGAAATCACTAACCGCGGTTTGGAGCCAAGTTTGGCTAGCTGTTAAGCAATACCATTGTTGCCCAAAGGCAACTAAAATGATCATAATGTCATCATGCCAACTTTGCTGTTGGATTTGGGAGATGGGTCTTCAGATCTTGTTGAAGAAAGACAGACTTCAATCTGGTTTTGCTTTGGATCTGAGCCGGAGGGTGGCCCCCCGTCTATGAGCCCCAAGATTCTGCCTGCCAGCAGGGCTGTCCCCTCTCCCAGTGCCACCGTGGTGTTCTCCTTGCTAACCTGGCTGCCTTCCCAGGCCCTGTCTCCTCTGACCAAGTTGTAGAAAATTCCATTTCCAGGCCTGAAAGATGCACCAACAGGCCAAAGGATGATTCCACCAGGAACTCAGTGCTGGTTCTTGGATGGGGACACTCACTCCTCTGCCCCCTGGGGACAGACGTGGGGCAGCATCTGGATTTTGGTTGTCACAACTTGAGGGGGGATCTAATGGCAGAGCCTGGGGTCCTGCCTACATCCTACAGTGATGGAGGCCTCCCAGGTGTCTCCCCCAAATGTCAGCCATGATGGAGACACCCCGGGGTAGGACAGTCCAAAGGCTCTCGGTGCTTCTTTTTGTTGTCACCTCCCAACTTTTCTGAAGTGCACATATATTATTTTATATTAAAAAAGAGTTCAAAGAAAAGAAAACTTCCTTTCACCGATGCAGGCTTAACATTAAAAGGAAAAAAAAAGACTAATTATTAAGGTGCTAAGGAGAAACAGGAAATGGAGAAATAAACAGATTTAGAGAACTCAGCTTGACAAATATTTGTTGAGCACAGTGAAGCCCAGGGTACTGCAGGATGCTTGGCTGACCCGTGCTGGACAGGGGGCGTCCTGGGCTGGGAGGAGCTCGCACTGCCTGCTGGGTAAGGTCGCACAGGCCAAGCAAAACTGCCGTCTCAGGCAATATTCGAGACACAATCAGGAAGCAGGGTGGGCTTTCCCAGGCAGTGGTCTGGGGAGGCTGCAGGAAGACCATGATACACTGGAATGGGGTCCTGATGAGCGAGCTGGACTCGTCTCTTCTGGGGTCAGCTGAATTCGAGGGCAGCCGGGCACCTCAAAATGGGACGGTCCTAGGCGAATCCACTTCTCCAAGCCTCTGCTTTCTCATTGAGAGATTTGTTATTGTAACAAATGACTGTTTTCTCCTCAAAGGATTTGCCGCAGGCCCACATGAGGTCTCCCATGGGATTGAAATGGGGGGTGAGGATATGTCCTCACACCCATCCCCAGCCTGCAGGGTGGTCAGGGCTCGGTGCAGTGCTGGCTGCAGAGTCAGTCCTGTTAGTCCGGTCGTGGGTAGGAAAAGGGGGACAGAAGGTGCTCCTGCCCCGGGAGGAAGAGTGCAGGACCTCCCATGGGATTGAAATGGGGGTGAGGATATGTCCTCACCCCCATCCCCAGCCTGCAGGGTGGTCAGGGCTCGGTGCAGTGCTGGCTGCAGAGTCAGTCCTGTCAGTCCGGTCGTGGGTAGGAAAAGGGGGACAGAAGGTGCTCCTGCCCCGGGAGGAAGAGTGCAGGCTGGCGGACAGGCGCCGGGCCCTACGTAGGGGTGTGGGGTGTGGCTAAAGCACCAGAACCCCAAGGCCCTGCCCTGGATTCACTGAGTCACAAGCTGCACTTTCATGGGGCTTCCTGGTGTGCACCGCCCGGTGGGAGGAACAGGGGCTGGGCCACAGGAGCAGGGATGTGCAAAGTGGGGCGGCCTAGGGCAGGCCCTGCATCACCTGCCCGGGAGCAGGGCAAGATGGTGGCGGTGGTGGATGGGACGGACAGGCAGGTGGGCGATTTGTATGTTTACTTATAAATTAGTGTGGACAGAGTTTCTTTGGCAAGTGGTAAGGCAGTGTCGGGGGCTTTTCGAGGGGGCTGGTCACCTGGAAGAGTAGGGGTGTGGGGTGTGTCTAAAGCACCAGAACCCCAAGGCCCTGCCCTGGATTCACTGAGTCACAAGCTGCACTTTCATGGGGCTTCCTGGTGTGCACCGCCCGGTGGGAGGAACAGGGGCTGGGCCACAGGAGCAGGGATGTGCAAAGTGGGGCGGCCTAGGGCAGGCCCTGCATCACCTGCCCGGGAGCAGGGCAAGATGGTGGCGGCGGTGGATGGGACGGACAGGCAGGTGGGCGATTTGTATGTTTACTTATAAATTAGTGTGGACGGAGTTTCTTTGGCAAGTGGTAAGGCAGTGTCGGGGGCTTTTCGAGGGGGCTGGTCACCTGGAAGTCCCTGGCCCTTTCCCTTCAGAAAGATGGTTGCTGGAGGTGGAGCCATGCAGTGGACAGCGGGGGACACGGGCCAGAATGGAGGCTGAAGACGTATGTGCAGCGGTGCCCGCCTGCTCACGGCCTGCACGCCGAGGCTCCACGGGAGAGCCGGCCCCGGCCACACCTCCTCCTGCCATGTTCTTATGGGTGGACACGGGGTCCCAGTAGGGAGAGGCCGGAAGATCCCTGCAGCCAGGGCAGTGAGCTCAGTCACATGTGGAGAGAAAGCTGCGGCCACCAAACCCGAGCCATGGAATGGCAGAGGGGACACCACAGCTTTCCAGGATGGGTCAGAGGCAGCATTCGCCTGGGTCCGAGATTGCTGATAGAGAAATCCAACTCAGGAGTTTAATTCCTCTCCAGTATACCAGAGGACTGAAGCACAGGGTGGTCCTTACTCCTCTCGGGGCTCACGTTACTTACGGGGTAGCACAGAGGGATGGATGAGGCACGCTCGGAAATACTTGGAGGAGTAAGCTTCAGGTTTCGGTGGATGGGGGAGGCTTAGACTGGACCACAGCCCTCTCCAGCCTGCCTGGAACAGCCCAGCATGGCGATTCGTGACCCAGACCTGTGGAGCTCCCGACTGCCCAGGGGCCTGGGTGACGCCGCTCACAGAGAAAGCAAGGGGTTGCTTTGAAGATTTCAAGGCCAAGTGCTGCCTGCGATGGGCTCACCGGGACCCCTTCCCTGCAAGTCACCTCTTTCTAGAAGGACTGTCTGCATCCTGGAGGAGGAGGCTTCTGTGTCAGGCTTGGGCCAAAAGCACCATCAGCAGGAGAGGTGGGCTTGGCGTGGGTGAACCATGATCTTTCTTGAGGACACTCACTCACACACCTTGGTGGCAGGAAGCTGTCTGCAGCCACATTGCTACCCACCCACCTGCAGACGGTGATGGAATTTTGCTCACTGGCCTGAGAGAGGTGGTAGGTAGTCATACTTCGGGGGTCCTCCTTGGGGCCTGATGGACTCCTCTTTCTGGGGAGGCTGGGTGGGCAGACATCACGGTGCTCGGTGGGACTTCAAAGACAGTCCTAAGGCTACTCTGATGGTGGAGTGTGCGTGCACAGGTGAGTGAGTGTGTTGGGTACATCACCTAGCATTGTGTGGCCGGATGACACCTCAGGTCCCTTGGCTGTGTCTCTTCGGAGCTCCTTCCTAACCAGCTGCCTTCCCCGTCTCTTTTGCATCAGGGCACGGTGGGAAGATGGGCTCCCGGGGACAGGGACTTGTGCTGGGATGCTGCTTACTGCTGGCCTCTGCCTGGGGCCCAGCGCTGAGCCATGTGCCACGAGGACAGGAGGAATGGCAGGAGCAGGAGGGGACCCAGGAGCCACCAGCCCCGATGGACCATGCCGAGAGGTGAGGGGTTGTGACAGGTCAAGCCTGGAACTTGGGGGACCCCTTGGCACTGGCTCACTCGGACGCAAAAAGGGGTGAAAGTTGAGGTTGAGGGATGGTCCCGAGGAGGCTGGAGGACAGACAAGCCAGTCCTCCTGGTGGGCCTTGGATGCAGGAATCCAGCTCCTTCCACTGCTAGAGGAGCAGGAATCTGCAAGGGTGCTGCAGTCTCAACTTTAAATGAAGAGCAAGCCCAGCCCTGGGCCGCCCCACTGTGCCTTTGCTCTCTCGCTGAGAATGTGCACCAGAGCACTAGGCTCTTCTTGGAGGCAGGTGGCAGGGTTGAGTGGGCTCGGGAGAGATGCTGGAACAAGAGCAGGTCACATGGCCGCAGTATCAGTGAGGACCAAACAGCCAAGGGTCACCTTTCCTGAAAGGTCATGAAGCACTTCGGAGTGGTGCTTGCTTTATCAGTGTACAGACTCAGGGGTACTGGGGATACAAGAATGCTTAGGGTTGCTCATCAAACTGTGACCATCAAACCGTGAGGTCCTAGAGACCTGCAGAACAGTGCCGTGCTGACTTTTGTCTCTGGCTCACCCTGATCATTGGGCCAGTGTGATGTCCTGGGCAGGGTTTGGGGACAGGAACACCATTCCTTTCGTCTTCCTCCTTTTCCCGTTCAACAAACACTGAGTGCCTGCTGTCAGTCAGGCTGTGCCCAAGGCGCTGGAGAAGCGTGTGAGCGTCAGTCCCTGGACTCTGGAAACTCCAAGGCTGTGGGGAGGCCATGCAGCAAGGCAGGATGGGTAGGACGGGTGTTCCCACAGTGCTGGCGGTTGGAGGGGCAGAAGAGGGAGGGCATGAGCCAGAAAGAGCAAGCGGAGGAAAGAATGAGGTCGTAAAGGACACCCGGAGGCTCCCAGCTGCAGAAGAAGCCAGCCCAGCTGCCAGCATGGGGTGTGCAGAGGCCCCACTACCTGAGCAGGGCAGGAGGATCGCTTGGGGTGGTGGGAGCTGCAGCCTGAGACAGGCAGTGTAGAGATAGCCAGGGGTCGCTGAAGCTAGTGGGAGGAGTCTCCTGATTTCCTCCTAGAGGCAGCAGGGAGTCACAGGAAGGTTTGCATTTGATGTGCTCTAGCGGGAAGGGTGGAGCAAGGCCTTGGCCTTAGAAAGGATGCAAGGCTGCCGCAGAGGCGAACTCCAGGGGAGCAGCCCAGATGGCGAGGTCAGAGCCACGGGCTGGGGATGCTGCAGGGCAGGTGCTGAATGTGGCCGCGCAGCCTAGCGACGCCTGCGATGAGGCCAAGGGCTCCGCGCGGGACGGGGGCTGGAACCTCGTCTGGCGGAAGCTCTTGGGGGAAGGAGCGTGCTCAGGGTTTCAGTTTGGGGCCCGTGGTGTCCGTGGAGCCTGTTGAATCTCTGGCGAGAGGATTGACGAGGTTGGTGGCTTAGGAGACGCGGGGGCCAGAGGATGCACGTTTGAGCACTCGGCTTGTGACCGAGCTGAGGGTGTGCAGATCATTTTCCCGGATTGTCTGGGGAAGGAGAAGGGGAGCAGAGTTCGGGAGCAGATTTCGGGCCTGGCTATTTGAGAAGGGCTTTGCTGCTGCCGCCCCACCGCCACCCCCGTAGGGCAAGAGGAGCGAGATCACGGTGCAATGCTCCACGGTGCCACAAGGTGGCATCATGAAGCGGTCGCCGGAGGAAGTTGAAGCCTCCTCTCATTTACAAAGGAGCCAGTTTAGGAGATAATTTTCCAGAATTATAGATATCTGAGAGAGCAGTGTGTTACATCATCGCAAGACCCCAGTCTGCGAATGGTTTCTCCTGTGCAGGTTATGCTGCTGGGTCGTTACTGTTCCCGCTACTACTGCTGCTGTTCCCAGAGGGTCGGGTCTCTTTCTGGAGTTTGGTTCGGATCTGGAATGTATCCTGTGCCTTGAGCACGCAGGCAAGGGAGAGGGAGGCAGGCCGGGTGACCAAGACTCAGTCCTCAGAGAAGAGGTGCATTTCTGCCCTGCGAGTTCATGGCTGTACTGCGATGCGTTATTCCCTCAGGGATGAAGAAAAACACGAGAAATACAGCCCCAACCTGGGCGAGGAGCTCGCTGCTTCCAGGTGCTTTCGCTGCTGTGACCCCGCGACCCCCGTGTACCAGGCGCTCCCAGTGCCCCAGATCAACATCACCATCTTGAAAGGTCAGGCGCCTACCGCCGACTGCTGGCTGGGAGGAGGTGGCAGAGTGCTCAGGGCAGGGCTGGCTCCCTGGGGACGGGGGCGGGGCAGGGCTGTCGCCCAAGGGGAGAGGGGGAAATTCTGATCTTGTGGCTCTGCCTGGTTTCCAAGAGGAGCTCACAGTGCTGAGAGCAGCAGAGGAACCCGAGGCTGTGGCAGGGTGGACAGCAGGGCTCTGAGGTCTCTGTTTTGAGGCGCATTTTCTGATACTCACACCCCCAAGCTTGCACAGTCCTGTGGGAAGCTTGCAACCTGCCCCCATCTGAGCCCGGACACCTGAAGTCGGTTTGCTTGGGGTGAGCCTGGGCCTGGCCATGGAGCCTGTTGCTTGTGGACAAACCCCTATGTTCCTTTATCTTCACCAGGGCTTTCCAGAAGGAAAAACAAAACAAAACAAACAACAACAACAACAACAAAAACCAAACCAACAACAAAACAAAGCTACTGTGTCTGGGTGAAAGTAGATCAATCCTTGTAACTGAGTCTGCTAGCTTGACTGTTTTGGGAATCAAATTTCCCTGGTTCTGGGATGGGAGCCTCAGCAGGTTGCGGCAGAGGTGAAGCCAGCCAGGTCAGGGCTGTGGTGCCGAATCAGGATGGCGCCCGGGCCAGGGACAGGAAGCCCAGGTGCGGGCCGACCACTGCGCTGCTCTCTTGACCCCCTTGTCTTCCTGTCCCTTTTAGGTGAGAAGGGTGACCGAGGAGATCGTGGCCTTCAAGGGAAATACGGCAAGACGGGTTCTGTGGGTGCCAGGGGTCACATTGGACCCAAAGGGCAGAAGGGGTCCATGGGGGCCCCCGGGGACCGGTGCAAGAACCACTATGCAGCCTTCTCAGTGGGCCGGAAGAAGCCCCTTCACAGCAATGACTACTACCAGACAGTGGTCTTCGACACGGAGTTCGTGAACCTCTATGGTCACTTCAACATGTTCACGGGCAGGTTCTACTGCTACGTGCCTGGCATCTACTTCTTCAGCCTCAATGTGCACACGTGGAACCAGAAGGAGACCTACCTGCACATCATGAGGAACACGGAGGAGGTGGTGATCCTGTACGCCCAGGTGAGTGACCGGAGCATCATGCAGAGCCAGAGCCTGATGCTGGAGCTGCAGGAGCAGGACGAGGTGTGGGTGCGCCTGTTCAAGGGCGAGCGTGAGAACGCCGTCTTCAGCGACGAGTTCGACACCTACGTCACCTTCAGCGGCTATCTGGTCAAGCATGCCGCCGAACCCTAGTGGTGCCCCTGCTGCGTGCCACAGAGCGCCGAGCCACTCTCCTCTTGCACGCCTGTACCCTGCGGACCCTGGGGTCCAGTGCCAGGTTGACCCCATCAGCTCTTCCTCTAGTCCTGGCTTCTTTACCTGCTGCTTCCCCAGCTTTGGCATCGACGAGACACCCTCAGTGGGTCGGAAGTCAAGACGACCTATGGGCCCAGCGCTGGCCGCTGCTGTCGGCAGAGAGGAACCAGCCCATGAGCAGCAGGACAGCGGCACCTCCAGCCCGCTGTGCGCATACAGCCTCAAGTGACCTGGCGTTGCACCGTCCCACAGCGTCAGGCCCCTCTCCAGCTCCTGGAAGTAATTAAGCAAATGCTAAAGGCTCCAAAGGAGTGGGGTCAACCTTGGAGGCTGAAGAAAAGTGTTGCTGTTTTTGCTTTCCTAGCCAGCTGGCTCTATGAGGGGGAGTGTTTTCACTGCAGGGTCGCTGCCTGAGATACCATAGAACAGATTTAAAGGGGAAACACAAGTGCTGAGGGAGGAGCTCAGGGGCCCAGGAGACCATGTGTGGCTTAATCACATCAGGCCACATATGAACCTTCTTGGGGAACAGCAAACTGGTGTCCCTGTCTTGCTGATGTCACTGTGGCCTTGAGAGAGGACTCAGCAGGTCTCTTTGAGCCACAACAGTGAGGGCATTAGGCTTGGGGCAGTGAGTGTCAGCTCCCCAGAGGGACAGACATACCCACTGCCCTTGGCCTTGGGCTGGTCGAAGAGGCTGCTTGCTTCAGCTTATGGACAGTAGCTGGGGACCTCAGGTACCCCAGGCCTGCAGATGTTCTCTTGGGGAGCAGAGCTCCTGGTGCGTCCAAGCACCATTCTGCTCCCCAGGCCACCTTGGGCCCTGGGTGGGATCTTCATGTTAGCAGCTCAGGCATCAGCTTCCTGTTCTGCTTCCCAGGCAGGTCAGCCACAAAAGCGCCTGTGCCTTTGATTCTGCTTCTGTCAGTCCACCTCACGCCACCTTGGTGCTGTTTCCTCCAGGCTTAGGGTCCCTGCCTCAGCTTGTGCTGCATTGGTTGCAGCCGGGTGATGGTACCATCCGAACTCCATGGCCTTCACCCAGCCCTGCTGCCAACAGCCCGAGGCAACACTGAGGGGCTTTCTCTGGGCTAAGGGGCAGGGGACAGCAGGAAGGTGCTGGAAAGGCCCCCTCCACCTGTTTCCAGGGCTCCTATTAGGTCAGTCCTGGGGCCAGGGCAAATGAAGAAATAGAAATCCAGCCACTGGGGTTCAACGCTCTCTCTGAGGGGTAGAATGGAGCAGAGGCAGGTG
Source organism: Fukomys damarensis (assembly GCF_012274545.1). NCBI lineage: Eukaryota > Metazoa > Chordata > Mammalia > Rodentia > Bathyergidae > Fukomys > Fukomys damarensis. The sequence goes on from NW_022900935.1 coordinate 62,132,179, forward strand.
CCCTGCTGGAGCCTTTTGCTGCCACACAGGTGCTCTGGCTACCACTGGCTTTGGCTCTATCTTCAGCAGCAGCAGGCAGCAGGGGCAGGTTCTCTGCTCCCTGGGAACCTGCCAGCCCTCCCCCATCTCACCCCACACTGGTGCTCAGGGGCCCAGGTTGCTCTGCCCACCAGCTCAGGCCCTCGGTCCCTAACCCAACAGCACGGTCCTTCCTTCCTGCTGCCTGAGACCCGTGGTTTTGACTTATGCTTCCTCCCTTTGGGGCCTGTCTCCTGGGCTGTGGGGTTCGCAGTGCCCGCCTTTGAAGGCCCTCTGCTGGTCAGACTGTAAAAGCCGCGTTTCTGTGAGACTCACTTGTGCCCCACATTGCTCTTTCCAGGAAGCATTAAACTTGGAATCATGATGTGAGCATCCCAGCCTCCTTTGTCTGCTTCTTGAGCTGAGACCTCCTACCTGGCCTCCCCACCCTGACACCCACCGTGGGCCTGGGACTCGTGCGCCACAGCTGGAGGCAGAGGCCGCTCTCCCGAGTTACCATGCGGTATCCTGGGAAGAGTAGAAGCCTTGGGTGCAGTGCCCTGGCTGAGCCACAACCCTCACAACTGTCTGCCCTGCAGCTGCTGTAACAGAGGAGCACAGCCTGGCTGCTGAAAAACAACAGAACTGTATCCTCTCCCAGTTCCGGAAGCCGGAAGTTCAAAATCAAGGGGCAGGCAGGGCCTTGCTTCCTCCTACGGCTCTAGGCGAGGGTTCTTCCTGCCTCTTCCAGCTTCCTGTGACCCCCAGGCATTCCCTGGCTCAGAAAGCATCAGTCCAATCTCTGCCTGCTCTTTCTTCACGTGTGTGCCTCAAATCTCCCTCCCTTTTCCTAAGAGAACACTTACCTTGGGTTTAGGACTCACCCTAAATCCAGGATGCTCTTCTCTTGAGATCTTGAACTTAATTACACCTGCAAACACTCTATTCCAAGTGAGGTCAGAACCACAGATACCTGATTATAAGACTGGTCTTTTTGGAGGTTATCACGTACCCGACTGCAACAGCCTACAGGCTTGAATACACAGACCAACAGCCCCTGTTCATCTGAGCAGTGAAGGACAGATGTTTCTCCTTCTTCTTTTTGTTGCTGGCCAACTGGGTTAGCAGCCAGGCCCTCCTCCAACTTCCAGCGTCCAGCACGGAAGCAGGAGCCAGCAGGCTGGTAAACAGCTGGCTTCCCGCCTTTGCCTGGCCCTGGGTAGGTCCACGTGGTCATGCTCAGCCTTGAGCTGTGGCCAGACACTGCAAACCTGCCATCTGTGAGAGAGAGAAGGCTCCCACCTCCATAGAACTGAGGCCACTGGGCAGAGGCACGCTTCCCCCGCAGCTGGGAGAGGGGGCAGAGAGCATTTCCCAAAGGTGCCTGGAAGGAATGAGTCGGGGCCATCCGTCGTCACTGACTGCCTCTCTCCTGACAGTCACTTGGCCCGCGTACATGGTCCCACTGCTGCTGGCCTAGCCGCCACTGGAAAGGAGGCACCATTGGCTCCAGGGCCCTTTTGATGCCCCTTTTGGTGCCCATCATTTGTGGGCCAACCCTCCCACATTCTTTCATGTTGGCGTTTACACCCCTCCCACTCTTCCTCCTCGCATTTGCCTTGGTCCTGCTTTGTGGCAGCCCATGTGCTGGGTGCTGGGGCGATAGTGACCAATAAGCAATGGCCCTCCAGAGGACCCTTCCTGGATTTTAGCGGACAGTGGGCTATGGATGCCCAGGTTCTCTGAAGCGTAGGCTTGGTACCGAGTTACTTGCTCCATCTGATGCCTTCCCCAGGAAGTTTACTTCAACAGGGTCTTGTCCCTGTTTCCTGTCTCCAGCTAGTGAGAAATTGGCTGTCTCTGGAAAAAAGTTGCAAGCTCAGTTGCAACATAAGTATTCGTGTTTTAGCAAAGTGGGGTAGAAACGGTTGATGATTGCCAAAAGGAAAAATTGATTATATTAGGAGTATCCAGAGTCTGTGTAGCCAATGTTGGGATGAGGAGGCCACAGCTGATCCTAATCCTCGGGGATAATTGTCCATAGGGTTCACTACAGAAACAGTGCATGATGGAAAACTGACTTTCCTGAGCCATCGTAAGTAGGATAAGATGAGACTTTTTTTTTTTTTTTGAGACAGGGTCTCACTGTGTAGTTGAGACTAACCTGGAACTCACTATGTAGCCCAGGCTGGTCTCGAACTCAGAGTGATCCTGCTGCCTCAGCCTCCTGAGTGCTGGAGACAAGACATTCTTGCTAAGATCATGAATAAAGCCCAGAATGTTACAGAAAACAGTAAGTAAAACAAGAAGTCTTTGAATACAAATGAATGGAGCTGGGTCCCTACCTCATACCATATATAAAATTAACTCAAGAGGCCTAAATATAAGAGCTAAAGCTATAGAACTCTTAGAAGAAAGCCTAGGCATAAGTCATCATGACCTTGGATTAGGCAAAGGCTCCCCAGGTATAACATCAAAAACAGGAAAAAAAAAAGATAAATTACATATCACCAAAATTTTAAACTTAGGTGTTTTAAAAGATGCCATTAAGATTAAAAGACACCATTAAGAAAGTGAAAAGATAACTAAGAAAATGGGAATAAATATTTGCACATTACCATCTAGAATCAATAAAGAGCTCTTGCAATTCAGTAATAAAAAGACAAACTGGGGCTGGGGATGCAGCTCAGTGGCACCGCACCTGCCTCACAAGCACAAGGTCCTGAGTTCAATCCCTGGTACCAAAAACATAAACAAAATATAAAAGAAAATGACAAATAATCCAATTAAAAGTAGGCAAAGGGTCAGAAGAAACATTTTTTCAAGGATGATATACACGTGGCCAAAACACACGAACAAATGCTTAACATTGGTAGCCATCAGGTAAATCCAAGTCAGAACCATAGCAAGCTGCAACTTCACAGCCAGTAGGATGGCTCTAACCGAGAAGACAGACGACCACACTGGGGAGGACCCGGAGACAAGTGAAGCCCTTGTCGGTGCTGTCCCGCAGGTGAGATATGCAGCCTTTCTGAAAAGCAGTGTGGAGGTTCTTCGGTGTGGCAAACGTAGAGCTCTACCTGCCCCAGCGATTCCGCGCCCAGGTGTATATCCGACAGAAGCGAGAGCGCGCAGGTCCGCGCAAACTTGTCCACGGCCGTTCGTAGCGGCACTGTGCGTACCAAAGTGGGCGCGTTCCAAATGTGCATTAGCTGACGAACGGAGAAGCAAAATGCGCTGTATCTGTGCGATGGAATGTTACTTGGCAGTAAAAAGGGCTAAACTACCGATACGTGCTACAACATGGGCGGGCCTCCGAAATGTTATTGGAAGGGAAGGAAGCCGGCCCGAAGGACCATCGATTACATAACTTCACTTACGTGAAACAGCCACCGTCGGCGAATATGCACAGACAGAAAGTAGACTGGGGGCTTCCAGGGTCTAAGGGTGGGGAGAATGGGACAAACGAGAAGTGGGTGCTAATGGATTTGCAGTTTCCTTTTTGAAAGATGAAAATATTCTAAATATGATTGAAGTAGATTTTACATTCTGGGATTATACTAAAAACCCTGAATTGCCACTTTAAATGGACGAGTTATATGGTATGTGAATTACATCTTTATAAGGTAGTCGTGAAAACAAACAAAACCTCCCCCCAAATCAGGTCCTCTCATCCCTCCCTGGAAGCTCTCGAGTTGTAGCTTTTAGGGCCAGAGGCCACTGAGGTAGGATGGGAGTGTCGGGGTTCGTTCTGCCAAGAACCTCATTCAACAAGCATCTTTGAATCAACTGATGAGTGAGATCACTCAAGCTCAAGAGGCCAACTCGGGTGCCAGGGAAGCATTCCAGAAGGGACGAGTAATTGAGGGCCATGCCTTTCCTGCTGGAATCTTTCACAGCTGTGTAAGGCCTGGAAAGGACTGGTGACCTCGAGTGCACCCCAGCTCGGCAGGCTTCAGGCTCTGGCTCCTGCAAAGGCAGGATGGGGCACAGCCTGTTGTCATGGTGCAGATGCCAGGCGAGGGCTAGGAAATTCCACAGGCCCTTGTGGTCCGGATGGTTTGAAAGCCTTTCTGCCTAGGCAGAGAAAATGCCCCTCCAACTGTTCAGTCAAGATGCCACTAAGTCAGCTGTCCGTGAGGCTTGAGATCCTACTTACTACAGATATGCGACAAGAATGCCCATGACGTGGGAAAAGCCCACAGTAGAGTCACCGCCAACTTTCAATAATAGCTCTTGCTCCATCCGGGGAGATCAAAGAAGACAAGATTGAGAGTTGTGGCAGAGGACTTTAAAAACCATCACAAAGAACCAAACGAAAAACTCCAGAACTGAAGAACTTGATGGGAGGGTACAACAGCATATCATACAGCACCGAAAAGAAAAACCAACAAATGACAAACGGGAAGACAAGCCAGAAGAACGTGAAGTGTGACTGAAAGAAGTTTAAAATTTAGAGATATGCTACAGTGAAAGCCATGCTGGCATGAATCCCTTCTCTTTGAATACGCTTGTCCCATCCTTTCCCACATTCTGAACCAGCTGTGGGAGTCCTCTTTCGTAAGAGTCTTCAGTTGAACTGTCGTGGCTGCCTTCACATCTTGAACCGATGCTAAACATTTCCCATTCATGGTCATTTTTACTTTGGGGAAGAGCCATAAATCACATGGTACCAGATCCAGTGAATAAAGTAGGTGGGGACACACTGCCATTTTTTTGTTAATTTTAATTAATTTTATTGATACAATTAAGGTATATGACAGTCATCGTTGGAAATTTGCACCTTTACATAATCCATCTTGTTTCTTATTTTTACTCCACTCCCTTGCCCTCCCTTGTATCCCTCCATCCCTCCCTTTCTACAAAGACACTGCAATGTTTTTATGAGCCTGCTTTTTTGTTGGACGGCACCCAGCAGCAGCATTCACTGTATTTTTTGATACCACTCTGTATTTCCATAGAGAAAGGTGTAAAAGACAAAAAGGTATAAAATACAAGGCAGAAGACACCATCCGCACAAAGTGACGTTTCAGGAAATCCCAGTCTTGCTGTGTAACGACTCACCACCAAATGTAGCAAGTGCTCCGAGGTCAAAGAAAGACAGGCAGATCCAAGATTGTACAAAGTACAATTGGTTGGAGGCTTTTGGACAGAAATTTGTCTTGGGTGGCGGAGAGACTGGTGAATCCTCACACCCCAAGCTGAAGGAAAGGGCTTATATGTGAAGCTAGACAGAGCTGGGCTGCCTTTCTCAAAAACTAGTAACATGTCTAACGTCAGTTGAAAAACCATCTGGGCGTTGATGGTCACACCCCACTCTTGGCTGACAGTCTTTTTTAAGGGTGTATTTTTTTTTTTTTTTTTGAGACAGGGTCTCACTATATAGTTGAGAATGATCTGGAACTCACTATATAGCCCAGGCTGGTCTCGAACTCACAGGAATCCTCCTGCCTCAGCATCTCGAGTGGTGGGATTACAGGCATGTGCCACCATGCACGGCTGGCTAACAGTCTTAATGTTGTTTGTCCTACGGGGTTTGGGATGTGTGTCAGGGCCGCCCAGCTGGCTAAAAGGTGGTCAAGACTGAGATGGCTGCAGTGGCATCAGATTGGATCCCTGTAAGTGTCAATAAGAAAGCCCATCATTTATGTGACCGAAATGCCAGAAGAAATGAGAGAGAAGAAAGCAACAGAAACCATATTTGGAGATAAAATAGCTGAGAAATCCCCCACATTGATCAAAGTCACTGAGGTACCGATTTAAGAAGACCAGCGAATACCAAGGAGAGCCCTGAGCAGGGTCCATTGTAGTATAACTGTTAAGAAATTAGAGACAAAACATTTCCCCCTCTTTCTTACAAACAGGCTGAAAGGAAAATTCTGTCTCTCAAAGGAGCTATGATAAGTATGACCAGGTGATTGCTCCACAGAAGAGCCAAAAGCCAAAAGACAGTAGAATGGTATATTCAAAGGGCTGCAAAAATAACTATCAATCTAAAGTGTGATTCCCAATAAAGACAAAGATATTTGCAAAGGAACAATAATGGTAAGATAATTCCAGAGGAAAGTAGAGATGTAGGAATAAATGAGAAACAAGAAAAGGGCTGCCTTTGGTAGTAATTCTAAATGAACATAGCCTGTAAAGAAAACAATAGTCTTGGAGAACTTCTAGGAAGATCCTCAAAATGTTAAATGTGGAGTTACCGTGTCTCAGAAATCCCACTCTTCAGCGCAAAAGGAGTTAAAATGTGCTCCCACACAAAAACTTCTACACAAATGTCCAAGGCAGCATTTTTCATGATAGCAAATGGGTGGAAATGCCACAAATGCCCATCAGTGAGTGGAGAGATAGATAAAATGTGATGTACCCATACAACGGGACACTAACTGTCAAGGAAAGGGATGTGTCAGGATGCACGCTATGGCCTCGATGAACCTCAAGAGACTATGTGGGCAAACCGAGCTGGTCACAAATGACCTCATAGTGTATGATTTTATTTATATGAAATATCCAGAATAGGTAAATCCATAGAGACAGAAAGTAGATTGGGGTACCTAGAGGTTGGTGGCGGGTGTTGGAGGGAAGAGACTCTGGAACGACTACAAAGGGGTTTCCTTTTTAGGGGTGATGAACTATGCCAAAATTAGATTGCAGTCATAGTTGTACAACTCTGTGAACATACTAAATGTCACTGAACTATGCACTTTGAATGAATTACATTATATTACATGTAAATCATATCTCAATGATACCCTTTAAAAAAATATCTTTGGAGGTTTAAAATAGCTACAGTCAAAGGTTCCAGAAGGTGACAGAGTAGAAAGCACCTGGGATCTATCTCCCCATTTGGGCGACAGCACTGTAGTGTCCACATGAGGGAGCCACTGTGGCACTCCAGAACCTCTGGAAGGCTTGAGGCTCTTGGAGGAAGGCTTGGGCCCTAATCGTGCTTAGTGTGTGCCAATTTCAGCTCAGCACAGCAGCAGCTACCCTCTTCCAACTCAGTCTCCATAGCAGGTAGTTGTCCACACCCTTGGAGCAGATGCCATTAGTTTGTAGAAATCAGGGTGAGCAAAGGGGACTTTGTCCTCTAAGCATTAGAGTCCTAGGAGAAGAGGGAAGAAAGAGGCAAAGAGAATATTTGAAGAAACAATGGCCAAAAACTCCTCAAATTTGACTAAGGACATGAATATAGCATCCAAGAACCTTAACACAAAGGGACTCACACGGAGACACATCATTAAAAACTTCAAAAATCCAAAGACAAAGAGTCTGTCTTGAGAGAAGCAACTTGTCACATACAAAGGATCCTCATTAAGATTACCAGCAAATTTCTCATCAGGAATATTGGAAGCCAGAAGGCAGTGGGATAATACACTCAATAATACATGCAAAAAGAAAAAAACCCCTATAAACCACGGAAACTGTATCTAACAAAACTGTCCTTCAAAAGTGAGAAAGAATTTAAGATATTCCTAGATCAATAAATGAGGGACTTTGATACCACCAGACATGTCCTGCATGGAACGCTCAAGAGAATTCTCTACAATGAAACAAAAGCACACTACACAATAACTGGATGCCGCCACAAGAAATTAAGATCTCTCAGTAGAGGTAAATACGTGGGAAATTATAAAAGACAGCTTATTTTAATAATGTGTGGTTTTCTGTGTGATTAGAGACTAATGCATTTTCAAAATTATTAGTCTAAAAGTTAGTATTTGCAACTGCACAGCTTTCTCACATAATCTGAGATGCTAGTGCATTTAAAAGAATTATTAGTACCAGATTTTGGAACACAATGTATAAGCATATCATTGTGTGGCATCGACAACTGAAAGTGGGGTAGGGACAGAACTGTAAGAGAGCAGAGTTTTTGTATGTTACTGAAGGTGGTACAAATTCAAATTACAATTTTCGTGGGGTTTTTTGGCTTTTAGGGGGTACTTGGGATTGAAGTTGGGACCTTGTGCTTGTGAGAAAGGTGGCAGAACCACTGAGCTAAATTCTCAGCACCAAATTAGTTTTTATAACTTTAATATCTTAAATATAACCCCCAGACCATAGAGAAAATAGCTACAGAATGTACACTGGAGAGATGGGAAGAGGATTGAAACATTTCATACAAAAATTCAACTAAGGCCCTCTTCTGCGGGCGGGCGTTCTACCATCTTCAGCGCCAGAGACGTCTTCTCGGCCCCGCCCTCCCCTGTGCGTTCCCGCCATCTTTAGCGCCAGAGGGTGTTTTCAGCCGAGCCCTCCTCGGCATAGTTCCCGCTATTTTTAGTGCCTGAGGACCTGCTCGGCCGGGCCCTCCCCTGCTGGTGCCGCTGCCGCCATCTTTAGCACCAGAAAGGTAGCCGTGTGGGCACCCCCGAACGCCCCCCCAACCTTCCCCCTTGCGCTTTTACACCTCCTGATTGTACCAGTCTTTGGACCTACTCTGTAGAGGCGGAGGTGTCATCAAGAGTATTTTCCGGAGCTTTTAACTTTGAACATCTTGAAGTGGTGGGGGAAACTTATAGTAGAAGTGAGTGGAGTTCAGCCCTTCAGGAGGTCGGGGAACTCAGTCTGGGCCTTGCAGCCTGAGCTCAGTCTGCTTTGTGGGGTTCTGCCACCAACTAGCTGAGATCAGGGGACTCGGCTCTGCACATGGCAGCACATATTGTATATTATGATGGCAGTGATATAGTCTGAAAGAGGCCCTTCAAACTCATTTTTGTTTCTTTTTTTTTTCATTCCATTCTGAAAATTCTTTTTTTTTCTTTTCTTTTTCTGTCTTCTTTCTCCAACTCAATTTCTTACTCCACTATAGTATCCCTCATCTCCCTTTCTGTTTTTGCTCTTGTCCTAACTCAGATTTCTTCTTTTATTATTTTTTCTCTTTTCTTTATGTTCTTTTCTTATGTTATTCTACCTCACTCAAGGGTTATTATACTTCTATTTTGTTTTTTCTTTTTGAATTTAACAGTTTCCTGATGATTGTCTGGTTATTCTATGTCTTTTGGCTTCATATGAAACCTTCTCTAATTCTTTTACTTACCTCCTCTTCTTGTCTTAATTCTGTCTTAAGCCCCCATTCTAAATGGCAAATATTCTTACGGAAAAGTTTATTCACTGTAAGCATATTTTGGATTGCTTCTTGATTTTAATTTAATTCATATGGTTTGAAGGTGATAGACTGATGACTACCATAAGTGGTCAATTTGCAAATTATGCTTCATTATATTGTGGTGCTGATTGTATCAATTAGGATGAAGGATTGTGATTGATTCAATGAACTGTTTTCTTCAGTAGTATGAAAATGAGAATGTCTATGAGTCATTAGAGACCCATGGGCTGCAGCCCAACTATATCAGGAAGATTTAAGTAATAACCTAAAGGTTAAACTAAGGACAACCCAACAACAATAGTAAAAATGAGAAAATGCTTAAGCAAGATACAGGGGCAGACTTCCAGTTCACCAATGGCAAATAGTGGGGCAAATGAGGATGAAAAGTCTGACAATGAATCATCAGGACACCCTGAACTCAAAGCACAGGAAGTAACAAAACTGATCAATCAGGCTCTAGAGAAATATAAAACAAATAATTTCCCAGATAATCATAGAGATGATAAGCAAAATGAAAGTTATAATTCGTGACTTTAGAACAGAAACTGAGAGGAAAATAGATGAGCTCAGGACCATGATAAAAACCATGAATGCCCAGCATAAGAAAGAATTGGAAATAATAAATGCCCAATACAAGAAAGAAATGGAATCCATAGGACAAATTTGAACAGATATCCAGGAGATTAAAAACTCCACTGAGAGTGTTCACAAAAGAATAAAAGAGTCTGAAGATAGAATCTCAGATATAGAAGGTAAAAAATTTCAGTCAGTGACTGTGAAAAGAGAGGTCTCTTAAAAACAGTAGGGGATCATGAGAAATTGATCCAATAACTCTTAGTTGATACAAAGAAGAATAACAAATTCAAGAAGTAGTAGGAGAAAATGCAAATGACTTAAAAAAGCTGTTCACAGAATTAATTACAGAAAACTTCCCAAACAGAGGGGAAGAATTTGACATACAGATAAATGAGGCATATAGGACTCCAACTAGCCTTGATAAAAAAAAATCTACACCTAGTCATATAATAATCAAGATCCCAGAAACCCAAGGAAGAACAAAATACTACAAGCAGTAAGAGACAAGAAACAAATCACATGCAAAGGAAAGCCCATCAGAATCACAGCAGACTTTTCAATACAAACCCTTAGGTTAAGGAGAGTCTGGAATGACACATTTCAAGTACTAAAAGAAAACAACCTCCAACCTAGACTGATGTATCATGCAAAACTTTCTTTCAAAATGGATGGGGAAATAAGATATTTAGATGATAAAGAACACCTGAGAAACTTTATGAATACCAAACCAGCACTACAATGAATTCTAAACAATATTATAGAAAAAGATAATGAAGGTAACAATACAATGAGGCCCAATAGAGCAAATCAAATAGGCAAGCCAAGAAACTAAAAGGAGAAGGCAAGAAAAACATGACAATAATAAGTTAGTACATATCAGTTATAATTATCAATATCAATGGCCTCAATTCACCAATCAAGAGAAATAGACTGGCAGAATGGATTAAGAAGCAAAATCCAATAATATATTGTATACAAGACACATTTAGTGCAAAAAGAAGCCCATAGACTGAAAGTGAAAGGACAGAAAAGTTCATGTAACAGCAGCCCAGAAAAAAAGCAGGGGTAGCAATCTTATTCACAGACAAAGTAAATTTCAAACCTAAACTGATTGAAAGAGACAAAGAAGCTTACTACATCCTTGTGAAGGGAACAATTCAAGAGGAAGAGATAACAAATAATTTATTTTTAATTCATTGAGTATGTCAGAAAGTACATATGCTTTTTTTTTTCCCTCTTTTCTTCTTTTTTTCTTTTTTCTTTTTCTTCCTCTAATTCTGGAGATTAAACTCAGCACATTGTTCTGGCTAGGCAGGTGCAGCACTACCGAGCTAAATCTCAGGCTTTACATTTCATATTTTAAAAATTTATCAACAAATTAATCCTTGTCTTTATATGTTGGTCTACCAAATTGATGAGTTATTTTGGTTCTCATTTTCTTTGCTTTCTTATTTGAGAATTTATGAAATCTGTATATATGAGTAGTATGAAAAGTATTAAAGTCCATCTGTCATTTTCCTCTTTCATCTCTGCTTTCTACAAACTTCCTTTTCTGTCACTACAACTTGTTTGGTTGGAAATTTGTTAAGACAAATGTTGTTATGTTATCAGTATATCTTTGTATGTATTTTCTACTGATGATGAATATTAATTTTTAAGTAAATTTTACTATAACTATACTTACATAAATCATTAGTATCATTTAGTACCTGGTACATATTACAAATTCTCCACCTCTCTCAAAGATGATATTTGTTTTTTCCTCGAATCACACAAATCACCAACATTCCACACATCACTGCACTGTTTTATTATACCAAAGTATATTGTATTGTAGAAAACATGTATTGTGTATATCTGGGGGTATATTTTTACACATATGTGTGCAGTATTAAATGAGAAACATGGGCATGAATGTGGTAGGATTGTGCACATTTGGCATATTGATAGTTTCTCTGCCAACCTTATGATTTCTCTAAATTACATGCTTGATTTAATTTATAGTCATTCATTTGGGAAGAATATTACATATGTATTGGTGTTAAATTCTATCATTATGCTTATAAAATATAATAAAAATAAGTATGGGATATAATAAAATAGAAACGGAAAAATCTGATCTTAAAAATGTGAATTATTTTAGTTGCTTTTGGATTTCAAATATAAGTATATTTTCTTTCTGTGGGAAGTTTTGTTAGAAAATGTAAGTGGTACAATCAACAAGCATATGATATTTATCAAAATAAAACTAAGGAGTTTATAAATCATAAAATTTTGAGGACAGTTTCTCAACTATAATATGTAACTTTGTTTTATTTGTAATTACATTATTTCAAAAAATTATATGATAAGAAAATGAGAAAGAACATAATGTTTGAAGATCATGTCAAACTAATAATGTATTTCGATTATTAGTCTGTTACATAAATTTTTATTTCATATCCTTTTTTTGCTGTCATTTATATGTATATTTGAAATTTTTATTTAGTATCTTCATTTCTTGTTATTGTGTATGTTTGCAATCTTTAATTTAAAAAAATTCAACAAAACACACAAAAAAGACTAACGCAAAATATAAGGGGCAAAAAAATCTAGTCATATGGAAAACAAATAAAACACAGAAGTAAATCCTACATTATATTTTCCATGTGATGGATCAAAGTCTCCAGTCAAAAAACAGTGATTAGCCAGTCGTGATACTGCACGCCTGTAATCCCAGCCCTCGGGAGACTGAGGCAGGAGGATCGCTGTGAGTTCGAGAGCAGCCTAGGCTACATAGTGAGTTCCAGGTCAGTCTCAACTACATAGTGAGACCCTGTCTCAAAAAGCCAAACTAAACCAAACCAAACAAACAAACAAAAACAAAAACAAAACAGTGATTAGTTGAATGGATAAAATATGTTTCAAGTCTGTGCTATCTATAAGACACTCACTCTAGATCCAAAAACACAAATAGTTTCAAAGTGAAAGGAGGGAAAAAGATAATCCATGCAAACAGTAACCAATAGAGGTTAGGGTGGCTATACTATCAGAAAATAAACTTGGCAAGAAAACTATTCACAAGAGACAAAGAATTTTAAACATGCCTTTATCAGGCCATCAAAATATTTGAAGCAAAAACTGAAAAGGGAGAAATGGACAGTTCTACAATAGCTGGAGACCTTGAACCTTACTCTCAGTAATGGAAAGAGCAACCAGGTGAACGAGAGCAGGGAGACGTGGGACTTAAATGCTGTGACTACCTGACACATGGGTGAGCCGTCAATACCAACAGAATATATGTTCTGGTCAAGTGCATGTGGGACGTTTTCCAAGACAGGCCATGTATTAGGACACAATTTAAGCCCCAACCAACCTTAGAAAGTACCTTCTCTGACCACAAAAGGATGAAGATAGAAATCTATCACAAAATCAAGATGGAGACTCACAGAGTCTTGCAAATTCACAAAACACCTAACCAATAGATCGAAGAAGGGAAATTGGAAAATAGAGACAGGTGAAAATAAAAGCACGATAAACTAAGACTTACTGAATTCAGCAAAAGCAGTGCTTATGAAGAAGTTCATGGCTATCTACACTTATGTTAGAAAACGAGCAAGGTATCCAATCACTGACCTGTGCTAGTTTTGCGTGATCAAAATAAATCCCTGAGCCATGCAGCTTATAAAGAGCAAAGGTGCATTTTGGCTCAGGGTTTGGGGGGTGTTGCTAGCTCTGTTTCTCTGAGGCCTTTGGTGAGGCAACACATTGAGCAGAGCCCTGGCCTCACGGCCAGGAAGCAGAAGAGACAGGGAGAGGCAGAAGGGGGCTGGGCTTCCAATAACCTAAAAACCTCCCACTAGGCCCCGCCCCTTATGGCTTCACGAGCTGGGGACCAGAGCTTCCCCACATGGGCTTTTGGGGGACCTTGTGGACCCAAACTATAGCACTAACTTAGCAACCTGAAGAACCAGAACCAGATGAACGAATCCTAAAGTTAGCAGAAGACAACAAGCAAGGTTAGAGTCAGAAAAAAACAAAATAGAAAAACAGCAGTGAAAATCAATAAAACCAAAAGTTGGTTCTTTGAAAAGAGCAACAATATTAACAAATATTTAGCTGGATGGGCCAAGAAAAAGAGGAAAAATTCCAGTGACTGAAATCAGACATGAAAATGAGGACTTTACTATTAATACTACAGAAATGAGAGGGATTATATGACACTACTGTTCAAATTATATATCAACAAATTAGATAAACTAGATGAAATGGTCAAATTCCTAGAAACAGCAAACCTATCAAGACTAACTCGCAAAGACATAGAACATCTGAATGTACCTGTGATTAGGAGATTGGCATCAATGATAAGAACAAAATATAACCAAACATGGAATAACAGTTGTCAGTGAGGACGGGGACAAGCTGGAACCCTCAGGCACTCGTGTTAGGAATGCGCAATGATGCAATCACATTGGAAAACAGTAAGGAAGTTCCACAGGAAGCTAAACATAGAAATGCCATGTGATCCAGCAGTTCTGCTTCTGGGTAGATACTCAGAGGAACTGAGACAAGTGTCTCCAAAGTAGCAGTGTTCACAATAGCAAAAGCTGATCTGTTAGTGGTTAAACAAAATGTGGCATATGTGGGCAAGGACATTACTCAGTTGTAAGAAGGAAGGTGATTCTGATTCAGGCCTCGATAGACGAATGAGAGGACATTCTGCTAGGTGAAATACACCACAAAAAGTCTTTTCTACGTACATGAGGCGCTTAGAACATCAAAACCATTGAGACAGAGAGTAGGTCTGTGATTGCCAGGGCCAGGGAGAGGGAGGTAGGGAGACACCGTTAAATGACAATGGAATTTCAGTTCAATGGGATGGAGATGGGTTTAGGTGGCAGCCAAAGGGTTAAAACTCACCCACCAAAGTCCTGTGCTGATGTGATCCTGCCCAGCACATAGCAGGCAGTCGTGAGGCACTGCACTATCGCTGACTGGAAATAACATAAGATAAAGATACATAAAAGACCCATTCATCCCCGCAGTGAACCCTCATCCATCCTCTCTCAAAGGGTAAAGGTGCAGATGTCCTTATCTAAAATAAAGGGGCCTCTGTGGATGGAAGGAAACAAAGTTTTAAGTTTGCAACCCTCATGTACAACTTTAGTTATAATGCAGGTGTTCCTGGAAGATTAGCAAGGAACAAGATGTCCTGAGAAATGCATTTCTAAGATAGCTACATTTGCCAACTCGAACTCTTTGTCAAATTTCATATATATACATAATTTCAATATATTCATATATAATTTCATATCTATATATCTATATCTCCAACCTCTTACCCCAGTGGTGCAATTCTTCTCTTGGAAATTTACTGTTGGTGGTGTCCTCTGATCTGAATAAACGCTTGTCTTTTCTATATTCCTCCACTGTTCATAGATCCTTTCACTGCCCCTATCACCAGCCCTCCATACACCATCCGGCACTACACCTAGCACTATGAATGCATTTAATACCACTGATCGTGAGTTTGTTTATGTGGTTGCTGCCTTGGGACCTGCTTGTAGAGTTGCTTAGTTGTTTTAAACTCATCGTCCCTTGCCAACTTTGGCCTGGTTAAAATTTCCCTTCCCTGGCATTATAAACCTGTGTTCCTCACCACACTGGTCCAAACCCAATACCCCACAGTGCTGATCATGGTCAAACCCAAGGGGGAGCATAGCATCAAAGAACTAAATTCCCCTTTCTATGTGTGTTTTAGTTACGTTTCTTGTTGCTGGGACAAAATACCCATCACCCGAGGTTAAGGGAGGAAAGATTTATTGTAGCTCAGTTTATAGAGAATTCACTCCATAGTTTGCTGGCTCCAAGGCCAATGGTGGCATGGCAGAGGGGCCTCACAGAGGAGAAACAACTCATGGCAGGCAGAAGGCAGCAAAGCAGCAAATAAGCAGCAAGTGAGGATAGCAGTCCCTTATATTCTATCCAGTCTCCATGCTCTGAGGGCATTAAGTGCTCACACCCAGGGCTTCCCTTTATCCACACCCAGAACTGTGCCAAACCGATCAGTGGACTGATTTAGTGACCATACACCCTTGATCCCAGCACCACACACTCTAGATCCAGCCACCTCTGAAAAAGCCCCAGCTATGACTGCATGAGTCTTTGGGGGGACATCTAGATACAGGCCATACAATGTGTTTTCTTTAAACCAGGATTCTACGGCCCTGCTGGAAGGCTGATGGATACGTTGCAACCTCACTAAAGGTACAGTCCTCCAGGGCTTCTATCTCTGTCTCTGTCTCCCTTTCTCTCTGACTGTCTCCCCTCTGTGTGTTTCTGTCTCTTCCTCTCTCTCCTCTTTTTCTGTCTGTCTGTCTCTCCTTACTCCTGGTTGAACACCCCACAGCCTCTGCACTTCCTATCAATCCCGGAAGGTGCTCCTTTCTGGGATCTGTAGGTGATTCCATGCTTCTGTTATGTCTCTTCTCTGGGTCTCACCTGCCCCTACACCGCTCCTCCCGGGCAGTGGGCTGCTTGAAAGAGTGAACATCCTGGCTGGAACACAGTGGATTCGGGTTAAGTGAGAGCCTTGAGGGTGTTTGCTGGTATAGGGAAGTTTCTGCAAGAGGGACACCTGGTCACAGATCAGACACTTAGGCACATGTGTCTGCCAAGATAAAGAAGTCTCCCAGGTAAGGTCAACCGCAAACAATTGCGATTTCCGAGGCAGCTCCGTCAGCCAGGGCTGGGTTTTATTGCAGAGAGATGGGGACCAAATTAGAGGCAAACCCTGCCACTACTGAACATGCACTGGAAAATGGCTACGGGGGTAACTTTCCTGTTAGTTGTGTTTATCACAAGAGAAATTTTAAAAGAAGACAGGCAGGAGAGAGGGCAATGGTTGTTAGAGCCGGGAAATTAGTACATTTGTGTTTTGAATGCCATATAATACATTTTTGTGAAGTGCATATGTAACCTTTTTTAATGTAAAAAACAACTGAGCATGAAAAGCTATATCTCTCTATTATTATGAAAAATATTCAAATAGAAGCTGGTTATTTTAGCTCAAAAATAATATCCCTTGGATAAAATTTTATATATATTTATATCTATATATCTCTATCTATATATATCCTTATCTATAGATATATATATGTAGTTTAAATATTCTCAACAACTCTGAGATAGTACATAAGTCTGGAGGAGGGTTGTGGCAGATTGTATTCTCTAAACAAGGCCACAAATATATCTCCCAACCCACAGGTTCATTTTACGCCATGACCGTGACATTTGTCCTACCCAGAGGTCGGCGTCTGTGTTTCCTTCCCTGGAGCACATGTGGCTCGTGACTCAATGCAGCAGTGCCACTTTGTTTCCAAGGTCAGGGCAACGCTCTAGCTCTTGCAACACCCACCCTTGGCACCAGCCTCCGCATCCAAGCCACCACCTGGGGAAGTCTCGACCAGGACATCAGCAGTGTGCAGGAGACAGCCCCGGCTTGGGTGCCAGGCTGTGGCCAGTATCCATGATCAGGCTTGTGTGGGCAGCATTCAGATGACTTCAGGCTGGGCCAAATGCCACTGGCCTGGCCTTTGGCATTTCCCGGCCGAGTCCCAGACATCTTGCCGCAGAGGCAAGAGGTCCCTTTCCAGGTTCCCAACCCACAGAATCTGTATGTATAATGGAAATGTGGTCATTTCATACCACTAGGGAGACTACTTTATTCTGCAAATAACAGAGGGGTGTATGGCCTCTAAGTGTAGCAAGATGTATGCATTATCCTGGAAATAAGTAAAAATGCCAAATAATAGAGGGGTGCCTCGCTTTACAAACTCCATTTGTGTTTGTGTGGGGAAGATGGCCGGGGTAATATCTTTCACCAGATGTGGAGTTTGTGAATGGGAGCAAAATTTCATGAACCGAATTGTTTGTAAACTGAAGTGTTCCTGAACCGAGGTATTCCTCCATTTGACTTTGTTAAGTGTGTTGCAATCTCTAGGGTTACTATGAACTCATAGTAAAAGAGCACATTTCATCCAAGCTAAGGGAAGAAAGGGATGGCATAATAAAAAGCATCCAATCAGTCTTTCGAAAAAGGAAAAATAGAGAAAAGCAGGAATACAGATTAAGGAGGAGAGACACGAAGTGTTTCATAAGATGGTAGATTTAAAACTGGATGTACTTGGGGTCACATTAGGTGTACATGGACTGATCGCTCCCATTAAAAGGCAAAGACCGCTATACTGGGCACAAAATTCATCTATGTACTAAGGATGTCTGAAAGAGAAATCTGAAAAGGTGAAAGTAAAATGATGGGGTAAGATTTACCCTGTGCATGTTGAGTGAAAAGAAGCTGTTGCAGTTATAGTCTCAGTCCCGGAGGATAGGAATGTATAGATCACAACCAGGCACAGGGTGGCCGTTCATGACAGCTACTAGGTCAGCTCACCAGGAAGGCACAGGGCCCAGAAAACAGGTAAGGAAATGAGGAGAAAACAGCAAGAGCAAACATCATACGCATCTCTCTTAGCAACAGATGGAATGAATTAGATTAAAAAATCAACCGCTATATGGAGGAGTTGAAGGGATGACGAGAAAATTTAAGTTAATAGGGATGCGCTGAGCACTGAGCGCAGAGCACACAACCTTTTCAGGTGAGTGTGGGCTATTTCCTAGTCGTGCAAATTTCAACGGACTGCAGTGTATTCTCACAAAGTGCATTCTCTGACTGCAATTTAAATTTGCTTAAAATCAATAACCAAAAGTAAATTGGGATATTCTTGTATGTCAGGAAAATAAGAAATATATTGCTAAATACCCTATGGATGAAAAACACATAAAATAGAAAATATGTGAATTAATTATAACAAGAAAACTGCGTATCAAACCTTGGGAGAAAGGCAGGGAGAGCTCAGCTGGCAGAGGGTGCGGAAGGGCCTGAGTTCAACCCCAGCACTAAGGAAACGAAAAAAAAGCTTAGGGTTATAACTAAAGCTATCCTCTTGTTCCAGTATCTCAGAGAGGCTGAAAAATCAATGAAACAAACATCCATTTCCAGACATTAGGGAAAGAACCAGCAAAACCCAATGAAAGTGAAAGACACAACAAAGGTTTGAGGGAAAAGTTAATAGGAAAGTAAGTGTAAAATAAATATCATTACAGATCCTCTAGACATGAAAAATAAGTGAATAATAGGGATAATTTTATGCCAATCTATTTGAAAAATGAGATAAAAATAGATGCTTTTCTTCCCCCCGCCAAAAAACATGACTTTCAGTGTTAATACAGGAGAAGAAAGCTCTGAATAGTCTTTCAAATATTAAGTGGCATCTGTAATTAAAAAGCTTTCCACAAAGCACACTTCTTGGTTCTGTTTCTCTTCTAAGTACAATTAACCAAGTAGTTATGGAAAAGTAACCCTAATCCTGCACAGACTCCTCCAGAAAAGAAGAAAGAGGATGATTTTCCAGTTTAAATGAAGCACTCATAATCTTGATTCCAAAACTAGACAAGAAAAATTGCAAGAAAGGAAAATTGTAGGTCAGTCTCACTCACTGGCATAGAGGAATCCTAAATACCATATTAGCAAAAAGAAGCCAGTAATAATAGAAAAAAATTTTGTGTCAGGAATAAACTGAGTTTATTTCAAGAATATAGGCTTCATTGATATGGTAAAATCAGCTTATCAAACCCAAATAGAGAATGAAGCTCACGTCATCATTTCTACATGGATACAAAAACAAGCTTGATGACATCCAATATCCACTTAGGAGCAAAAATTCTGGGCAAACTCGGCATAGAAGGGGATTTCCCTCTTAAATAAACTTTGTCCAAAAAAAAACCCACCGCCAGCATCACAATTAACAGTGAGATGGTGAAAGCTTTCCCTCAGAGACAGGGAGTGAGCCAGGGACCCCTGCAAGGGACACTTAAATCGGCCTTGGTTTGGAGGTGACAGTCGGTGTCAGAGGGAAAGAAAGGGAGTAAATGACACAAGGATTGGAAGGGAAGAAATAGAGCAGCCACGATTCACGGTTGAATACTACTATGGAGAATCCTCAAGAATCTACAGGTGGGTTACTCGCATTAGTTGTTAATGAATAAAAAGTAAAAATATAAAAATCATTTCATGAGCTACCAGCAGAAAAGTACATTTAAAAACAGATACTGAGGGCCGGGGATTTAGGTCAGTGGTGCCACCACCTGCTTCGCAAGCACAAGGCCCCGAGTTGGATCCCTGGAACCTAAAAAAAAAAGATACTGAGCTGGGTGTGGTGGTGCATGCCTGTGATCCCAACACTTGGGAGGCCGAGACAGCAGGATTGCTATGAGTTTGAGGCCAGCCTGCGCTACATAAAGAGTTCAAGTCTGGCCTGAGCTACTTGACAAGATCCTGTTTTACAAAACAAAACAAACAAACAACAACAATAACAAAACACCAAAAAATACCCCAACCCAAACCAGATGCCCGATTAGTTATAGTTGTTGCTTAACACACCATCTCAAAAACTCAGTAGCTTGGAGGAGAGCTTCAGTGCATTACTGTCGTGACCCTGGGATGGCTGATGGCACTCGGCTGGCTGTCTTTGGTGTGCTCCTGTGGCTTGACACAGCCGATAGAGAAGCTGGTCCACCAGGCAAGAAGTCCAGGGTGTCAGAGCTCTCGGTCACGTGGTCTTTCACACCAGGGTTCTCCACTCCATGGGGTCAGCGAGGTCCTCAGCAGGCAGGGGCAGACACAGAAGATCTCTTGAGTCTCATCATGGCCACTTCCACCACACTCCTTTGGTCACAATCCAGAGAAGGGGTGGGAAACAGACTTTTCCTGTGGCTGGGAGGAGGTGCGGCCTTGTCTAATCCCAGGTAGGAATTACAGGGCTCCATCTCCCGGTGGTGGTGGGGTCTACCACCTGGTATGTAAGATCTCTGGTACTAGGAAGTTGGGTCCTAACACCTCTGGGATCTGGCAACACATCTGGATTCTCTGTGTCTTTGACAAAGCTTTTCAGAAGAGACACACAGGCCACTGTGTGGAGTATAGACAGAGTTTGTTGCAAGACGACGGAATTTCAGAGTGCAGAGTGAGAGAGAGAATCTACCTTCAAGTGCACGGGTGGGTGAGCTCAGTCTCAGGTTACATTTCTGTAATTAACTGGGTCTCCCCTCCACCCGTACCAGGGATTAAATTTGGGTCCTTGTGCTTGCGACAGCGGAACCACTGAGCTAAATCCCTGGCCCTTAACCGGGACTTTTAGAGCATATCGTTTCCTTCCTCTGAGGTCATTGCTTTTGTGCAAATAAAATGGACTAGGTTGACCTACTTCAGAGAGAAGCAGGCCCCTGTTTACCCCACAAGTGGATGTCCCTAGGAATTTTTCTAATCCCCGCACCCACGGTCTGGGCTTCATATGGGCCCTGAACCTCAGCAGCACACTTACAGGATAATGTTACATTCTCTTGAGCTAATGTTTGAAACTGCAACCTTTTGTGGATTCTAGCTATAGCAAGGACAGGGGAAGCATCATGTTTTCTTCGCCCATCTTCAGGACTGCTGATGACTAACTTTTGGCCTGACACTCTATGCAGAAAACTCTGGAAAAGTAGACAGCCTAGATCTGTGGACAGTACGTCGATTGCCGCCCTCCGAGAATCAGCAGCGCCCACTGCCAAGACAGCATTGATGTAAATGAGATTTACTGAGAGAAATAACCAGGAAGGATACAGGAGGGAGGTCAGAGCGGGCCTGGGATTCCCAGACCACTGTAGGAGCCCTGGAGCACAAGGCGTCTTCTGCAGGATCCCGCGGCTCAGCCAGGAGCAGGTACAGCCTGTGGGGAGCATGGTCCCAGCTCAGCTTGGCTGAAGGTCCCCTAGGCAGCAGGAGGTCCAGAGATGTGTTACATGCCCCGCTCCTGAAAAATACTGCAAAGTCCTGGGGTACAAAACCCACCAGTGTAAAGATGGCAGTCCCCCGTCTGGAATTCCAGCGACGTACACAGAATTCCAACAGAATCCCCAGAAGTCCACGGTCTGATTCTAAACGTTATTAAGGGCCAAGACCAATTGCGAATCTTAGAGAAGATCAAAGCAGCAGGCCTCATTGTGCTAAATACCAAGCTTTATTCAAGGTTTATTTTAAAGCTACAACACGAAACTGGTGGGATTTGCACAAAGATAACAAATACATAAATGGAATAGGAAAGAGAGCCTGGAGCAGGCTTGAGCATGTTTGGCCTTTCTGGTTTTCCAGAAAAGAGTGCTGTAGGGTAGTGGGTAAAACACAACCTTTCCAATGATTGTGAAACCGATACTGGAGATGAAATAGGAAAATATTATCTCTCCCGAGCTCTTAGAGGTCTGATACGCCGAGCTCATGTTCTCTAAAAATTGAAGAATGGGTTCTAGGAACAATGTGGGTTAGGGGTAGGAAAATATTTATTGAGAGGATAGCACCTGAGAGGCGGGAAAGGGTCCCAAATGAGCAGCTGGGGACCCCACTTTTCAGGGAAGTTTTATAGAGCAAAAACCATGTGAGTACAATATGGGTTACAGCTATGATCAACCAATAAACTTACAAGTACAGTCGCTGTGGTCATAGTGATCCAGCCGGGGAACAAGTCACATAACAAGCGTGCATGGAAGGAACAAAGAACTTCTCAGGTACGTAATGGATCTGGGGATCTGGGTCACCCCCTGCAGCGACTGATGCCTATCTAGACTTACCTCATCTCTCCTGGAAGTATTCAGGCCTGGTCTTTTTGTTGTTATCTTGAGGCCTGGCCTCTGGTGAATGTGTCTCCACCACAGTTGTTGTGGGTTTTTACCTTTTGCCCTGACTTTCTTAGAGCTCATCCCTGTCTAGCTGCTTATAATATGTTATCTAACTTGGCTGTCTATAATAAAATGACTGCTCAACATCTTTATGATTAAGAATAAGATAAAAATGAAATGACAAGTCCAGGGCTGGGGTGTAGCTTATAGGTGAGGCTGAGGGTCCCATTTCCTGCACAAGGGACAAAATCCAGGTGAGCTATCTATTTGGAGATTAAAGGCAAGCAACCAAGGCTCTGAAATAACTGAGGACGGGGTTCTCCTTACATTCCTGACTGTCAAGTAGGGAAGTACTTTTAGAAAAGACACAGAAGTATGAATCATAACAGAAAAGGCTAGTGAGTTCTACAGTAAAGGGCTTTTTTTAAAAAAAAATGGGCTAGGGAGGAACTAAAGGTAGAAATTACCAAAGTATCTAGAACATAATGAAAACGAAAGGGCCACACTTTGAAACCCATGGGAGGACATCAAAAGTAGCTCTTGGTGGGGACTGTTGTCCCTTCGGATGTGTTCGGCTGAAAGAAGCTTCGTAAAATCGAAGGGGAACATTGTCCACTTCTGAAATCAGAGTTAGAACAACAAGATAAACCCAAAGAAAGGAAGAAAGTAGGAAAGAAAATAAAAGCAGAAATCAGGAAGCTGAAAACAAACAAAAAACAGAACAAAATAAAGAGCCTGTTTTTTGGAAAAGATGAATGACATAGTCTGTCAGAAAAAGCATGAAGAAAAAATAGGACACAAGTAAATAACCTCAGAATTAGAGAGGTCTCAAAGGAAGAGGAGTGCAGTCTTTTAAACCAGGGGATTAAAAAAACGTGATTAGGAACAACTTAGTGTCCTACATTTGAAAACATTGATGAAATGGACACTCTGTGCAGAGAAACATCTATTAGCAAAATTGGCCCAGAAAGAAAGAGAAAAATCTGAATAGGTCAATAACCAAAAAGGAAGATAAATATGAAAGAGCCACCTCCCAGGAGGCATTAAGGACACCAGGCCTGACAGTTGTCTCTTCTCTGACAGGGCAGCTGTGCCCCATGGGGAGAACAGTACTCATCGATATGTTCACCCACCCTGAAGCGTTAGTCATCCATAAAGAGTTCAGACAGCAGCTCACACTCACATTCACATGGACAGGAGTCAGAGCGTTAGCACCCAGAACACGTACCCAGCTCTCTGCTCAGTAAGAAGACTCGTCACGCAGGAGGAAAGAAGGATGACCTGGCCATCCGGGGAGACAGAACACACATTCACAGGGCCGATCAACAAGTGCAGGTGTGCAACCCAAGGGTAAACCCACTGTGGGACCCAAGGTCCACCCTTCAGGTAGGCAAACACCTGTAAGTCTCAGGCTCATTTCAAAAGGCCAGGGGAAATTCACACTTGTCCCGAGCTGGGGAGAATGTCAGCCTTGGAGCCACTTGGGATGACAATTTGGTAGTGACCGTTCCAAGGGAAAACCTGTAGATTCGACATCTATCAACTCTACTCCCGTATTTTTACCATAAAAAAGAAAACAGTGAGCATGTGCCTATAATGGTTTGGGTCCAGATGTCCCCCCCAAAGCCTCCTGTGGTCACAGGCTGGATGTGGAGTGTGCGAAGCTGGAGTTGATTCACGGTGCAATGCTAGGCTCAAGGGCACTAGGATGAAGGGTGTGAGTGCTGCCCACCCCAAGGAGTCTGAATAAGATAAAAGGGGCAGGGAGACCCTGTTAAGGCTCTCTTGTTGCCTTTGCTGCCTTGTGGGCACCATCTTGTTTCTCCTTTGTGATGTCTGTTTGGCATCCCTGCCTAGGAGCCAGCCGATGGACTGAAACCTTTATGAACTGTAAGCCAAGTAAACCCCTTCCACTCTAGCTTTGGGTGTCACGTATTTTGTCTCATCAGAAAGAGAAAAGTAATGAACAACCATGCCGGAGAAGGGTTATATGAAGTGTCCATTTTAGGGGGCTGAGGATTTAGCTCAGCAGCTGCACTGTGCCTGCCTTGCAAGTGCAAGGTCCTGAATTTGATCCCTGGTACACGCACAAAAAAATGCAAAGTGTCCATTTTAAACATTTAAAAAATAACAGGAAACACGTGTTTACTACGGGAGGTTGAGGCAGGAGAATCATAAATTTAAGGCCAATCTGGGCAACTTTGGGAGACCCTGCCTCAAAACAAACAAACAAACAAACAAAAGCCAGGGTCCATTGGTAGCTGGATGGGTAAGTAGATTGATCACAGTGTCTTAAAATGATAGCATACTAAATGGTAGTTGAAATGAACAAGTAAGAGCTATATAAATCAAATTTAAAAGATATATCTGGGTGACAAAAAGCAAGATGTAGAATAAATTTTTCTATGCCATTTTTATAAAACATGGTATCATACAGGTACTATCATGTATTTTGAAGCATGTATGTCCTTTCTGGGGATGGGGGGCACTGCTGGGGATGAACACAGGGCCTTCTGCCCTCCTTTTATTCTCAGCTTCCTTTCTACAAAGCAGAATCCAAACTCCTGAGGGCCGAGAGCAGGACAGTGCTTGTGTAAGGTGGGAACAAGGAGGCAGAAGAGGAAAGGTCTGATTGGCCAGCATCAGGAGGAATTCCTTATGATTCGGACTCAAGCAGACATAATTCTTGCCCTTTTTTTTTTTTTTAACTGACCTGTTTTGGGATCTTCCTGCTTCCTTGATAGATGATGTGGCACTTGTCATGAGAGACTCCCTTCTGGTTTGGGCCTGGGCCCCCAAAAGTGACCTCCCACCAATTTAGCTCAGAAAAGCTTGCACAATTTCAATAAAATAAGAAGAATGGCAAGGGTGGGAACCCCAGGAGGTCCCTGGGAGTGGGGAGCAGCTGGCAGACAGGGCTGGGCACGAAGGAGCCCGCAGGCATGGACGGGAGGGAGGCTGGAGCAGGTGCCATGGCCGTGCACAGCTCCTTTCCTTCAGGTAGCCTTTGCTGAGCACCTAGAGAAACGGCTACCACCTCCCAGCTGAGTCCTTCACCTCACAAAGCCAAAGACAAATTGCAGACAGAAAGAAGGTTAAAGGCAAATGTTTATTGGAAATAGAAGAAAAACAGCTCCTGGAGGTTTTCAGGAGGGACGCCTGTGTGGGTCCCTTGGACTTCCTTCACGATGCTTTTCTAGAGATGAGCAAGGGCAGGCACTTTCTTGTTAACTGTCCAGTGATCTGTGGGTTTAGAACAACCCCTTGGGGTTTAGGCTTTGTAACGTAGTCTAAATAAAATCAGCTACTCAGCTGGTCCAGTTCCAAGGAAACTGGTTACTCTGCATTTTAAGTTTCTGGAAGTCCAGCCAGAAGTAGGGGTTGGGGGTTGTGACCTAATTTAACATACTCTACTGAGTCTCTTTCTGGGAAGAAGGGTTCTTATCTGCCCATCCTTATACTAACGTTTCACCCCTTTTCCTGTGTTGGCTTTACGTTTTTACGCCTAACTAGCTGCCTGGCTTGAATTAGCCCTTAACTCTGATTGTGAGCTAGTTTTTTGTATCAGCTGACTACCTCAGGCCCAGCCCTTCCTGACTGCCTACTCACAAGCTAACTAATTTAAACTGGCTTGTGTGCTAGGAACACCCCTTAAGCTAAAGCAACACTTTCAAAGTTGGTTTGTTTCTTTTAGTACTGCAGTGTCTTGGGTTATTTTTCTCCTTGCTGAGATAAAATACCTGAAACCCAAAGCTAAAGGAGGAAAGTTTATTTCATCTCACAGTTTGCAGAGGGTTCAGTCCATTGTGGGCTGGCTCCAAGTTAGGCTGGCATGGTAGAGGGGCATGGAAAAGCAGGGAAGGCAGAAGGCAGCAAGCAGCAAGCAGGTGACAGCAGCAAGTGACAAGTGACAACCCGATTTTTATTCCTTATATTCCCAGTGTGGGGCGCTCGTAGTCCTACCAAGAACCATGCCAAGCCAATCAGTGGGCTAATATAGTAATCACACACCTTTGATCCCAGCATCACACACTCCAGATTCAGATACCTTCGAAGAGCCCCACCTATGACCACAGGAGCCTTCGGGGGGCATCTAGACACAAGCCGTGACACGAGGTTTGCACCCAGGGCCTTTACGCTGAGCTACATCCCCAGCCTCTTCAGCGTTTTATTTTCAGACCAGGTCTCACTAAGTGGCTAAGTTGCTTGCGCTGAGTTTGCTCCTCCTCCCTTTGCCTCCCAGCATTCGGAGCTCACAGTTGAGCTGCCACAACCATCAGTTTGAAAGCTGTTAATGTGCTTTTGCCTGGTGGCTCTGAGGCATGCACCTGAATGAAAGGAAAATGGGGTTTACTGCAGAGAGAACTCAAAGAGAAAGCAAAGGTAATAGGATTTTAGGGGAAAAACTTCCTTGAAGGGGGGCCTGGTATTTTGAGAGGCTTCCCTAAATATGGATGGTCCCTGACTCATGACTTAATGATTTTTCTCTTTATCTTGGTGTGACAGTGCATCTGCTCACCCATTCTGTTTTCCACGTTCAGTACAGTGATCACTGGATGACGGGAGACACCTGGCAGTGACAAACTGGGCTTTGTGTCGTATGGCTCTGCCCAGCTGAAGGCTGATGGAAGTGTGTAGAGCACCTCTGGGGAGGCTGAAGTGAGCTACGATGTTCTGCAAATTAGCGCTATGAGACGCATTTTCAATTTCCCATGGTTCTCCTGACACCAGGCTCTTCAGGGTGAGATGCCGCAGTAAGCCAAGGAGCATCTGCATTACCCTGCTCTGACGCCCATCTCAGTTTAGCTTCAGAGACTTCAATAAACACCGAGAAGTGAGTGGGCTGGGAGTGCTGGTACACGCCCGGAATCCCTGCCACACAAGGTGTGGTGGCATGTGAGGCCCGTGCCATCGGTGGTAACAAGAATTTACCAGTAGTCAAGGGATAAGGGCCGGGGATGTAGCTCAGCGATGCTGTGCCTGACTCGCAAGTGCAAGGTCCTGAGTTTGAGCCCCGGTACTGGAAAGAAAAACAGTCAAGGGATATAGGAGAGTTAGGAGATTACTGACCCCACGCCAGAGAGCAGCAGGCAAAGGGGTCTGTGCTGTCAGGGGAGAGGCTGAGGTTCCTGCATTCGATGTACTGTGAAGAAATAGGAGCGGGCTGTGGTCTGGGCTGGGTATATGCATGCCGTCTTGGGGCTAGGGTAGAATGAAAACCATGTCCCTGTGTTTGAAGCTGAGACAGGCTGCACAATAATACTGTTGCTTCCTTGAAGATGGAGGTCTGTAGAGGATAATGGGGGTGATTTACAGGGGAAAGCACAGGTTCAGAGCCCAATTCAATCTTCCTTGTCTCCTTCTACCTGTCTTTTCTACACTACCTCAGCTCTACCTCACAGTTTCAGATGGCTGCCACAGTCCCCACCATCATACCCTCACACCAACTGGGCACCCCATGGTCTCATAAACCCGAACTCATTCTCACAGCTTTTCTAAGCTTCATGGACCACTGGAATGACAGTCACACAGTCACCTAAAATGTGGGGCTTCTATACCCAGAAGGGATGCTGGGAATCTCTAGCAGTTTCTGCCCACACTCCTTGGCATGTCAGCAACCATACCTGGGGAGCAGACAAAGCCTGCTCACCTGCCTTCTGCTTCTGGCTCCTGGGGCATTGTGGGAGGCCGAGAGGGGCAAAGCCAGTGGGTGTAATCCAGCAGTTCTACTCTGGGCGTGGCTGAAGGGCAAGTAAATGAGGTCACCCACAACATGAAGCTGGTGGGCCAGGTAGGTCTCAAACTGCCCTGTACCCAGCAAGGTAGAGTAGAATTTTAAGTTATGTGTTTTTTCTTTTCTTTTACAGAGGAGCAGCTTTTGCTAACTTCCTCCTGCTTAGAGCATAGCCGTAGCCGTCATGCCCTCCTCTCCTTGGCCAAGATAAGCAAAAAGAATGCGCAGGTGCCGGCCCCCAGGGTCGGAGTCCAGGGGAGGTGGGGCCAGTCTGGGGCTACGCCACACTGTACTCCTACTCTTCTCTGTTCTTTGCTATAAAAGACCCTTGCACTCCTGGGAATGGGGAGATGGTAATTTGAGGCCAATGAGGGCCTTGTATTTCCTTGGTGCTGCCTTTGAATAAGGACTTTTCTCTCCAAAAAGAAATGTCCTCTTTGGTTTGGTTAGCAGCGAGCAAACGATCCTGAGCATATGGACCCACGTAGCCAGTTACGGCAAAGCTCAGCTGTCTAGAACCACGCGGTGTCCTGCTCTGGGGCTGGCAGAGCCCAGGACAGTTGAGAGTCTTCTAGGACCCGGCTTTGCGGCAGGCGGAGTAGCGGAGATTCACAGGAAGGACTGGCAGATCTACCAAATAAATGCACAGGACTCTAATTCAGTTTGACTTTTAAATAAACAAGGAATATGGTTTTAGTTTAAGTGTGTCCATGTTCCAGTCATCATTCATTTGGAATTCAATGTCACTGGGTGGGCTGTATTTTTTTCTGGAAACCATACAAGCCTAGGGGCTCAGCCAGGTCCCAGAGGAGTCTGTAGCCCCAGTTGGAGCCAGTGCAAGTTTAAGGCAGGCGTAGGGACCTGCAGGCTTGGTCTGATCCCCAGAGAGATAAGGAGCCACAGCGATCACCCAGAGACCACTAAGTTCCACTCTTCTCTGTGCAGGGTGACCCTCCCCTTTCTGCTTCCCAAGACCAGAAGCCAGTTCTCTGGAAAGAAGCAGAAGAGAAGGGAAGCCTGGCACATTTTTTCCCAGAGACTGAACATTACCCTAGTGCTCTTCAGAGAATCCTTCAAACTGCATTTAACCCAGGTAGAATGAAGATTTTAAAAATCACTTATTATTATTTTTCAATTGCTGAGCCACAGGTGAGGGCTTGAAAATTTCCAGTTTGATGCAGACCAAATCGAGATCATCCCTCTCCTGTGGTCCCCTGAGCACCTGGGACTGAGATTGGTGATGCTTTCACTGTAATTGTCCCACCTGAAGTCCTGCAAGGAGTCCCTGGGGTTGGGGGACAGCATCCGGTCAAGTCTGTCCTCTTTCCGAGTCACCACCTCCCATTCTCCCGGCCTGATCGGCAGGGCCAGGCTGCTACAGATCTAAGGCCAGTCTTCCAACAGCCTTAGTCACCCTCCACGCCCCGCATTTATGGGAGCTTGAGGCCTCATAAAGGTCGATGTGCAATGATAATAAACAGGCCGGTTGGCTTGGCTGGGTGCAGGATGCAGTCCAGCACGGAAGCTGTCATCTGCAGAGCACACCGGCCTGGGGGGACAGAGAGCAGGTCCTTCTCCCTCCTGTCCTTACAGCTCAGAACACTGTGAACTGTGCCGCATTGTGCAAGCTCCGGCTGTGCCAGGACACAGGAAGCGTCCCCTGTAATGGGTGTTGTGTGCGTGTGTACGTGTGTGTGTGTGTGTGTGTGTAAGTGTAGGAAAAACTGTGTCAGAGGTCAGCTACGCCACCACAAGCTGATTCCAGCCTTTCCCTGTCCACAGCTGTCTGTGAGAGGTAAGAAGCTGAGAGACGTGGACTGGCTCCCCCGTCCAGCCCCGAGTCTCCTTTGCCTCCACTTTCTTGTTACTTTTCAGGTCCTTCAATAGATGAGACTTTTTTACAGTCCTTTTGGAACTGATTGTAACAGCTCTTTCCTCCCTTTGTTGATTAACTAGTAGAATACAATCCTTGACATTTGTTGATATTTACATTGGTATGAGAATAAAGATGTTAACATTTTCTGAAATTTTTCTTTAATGGGGTTAGCAGGACTGATTTAAAAATCTAATTTCTATCGCTTACTGACTTTTAGCTTCTGGCAGATCACTGCACCTCTCAGGGATGAACCTTAGCTTGCCCTAGAGGATATAGTGAACGGCAGTAGCAAGGCTCTCCCCCAATACAGGGCTGAGACCCCGCCCCTCACTAAAGCCGCGCCCAGTTCCGCTCCGGCATCGTTAAGCCCCGCCCATAGCCCCGCCCCTGCCCCTCTATGGCTATAAAATCTCCGCCTGCTCGCCAATCGCGATCAGGAGCCCAATCGGAGCGGGGCGGTCGTGCCGCACACTCTCCATTGGCTGCGGGTGGCGACGGTGTCGGGCCCGGGCCTGTGATTGG
>NW_022900935.1:62162960-62181449 GCF_012274545.1 Fukomys damarensis
CGCGGGGCAGCACTTGGCTCCCCACGACCCAGCGCGTCAGACCACGGGGCGAGCCGGCAGCGGGATTCTCCCCTCCTCCGAAGTGGGTTGCGAGCCCGAGGGCCAGGATCTCCGTGGCCACCGTATTCGCCAGCTCGCAGCGAGGCATTTGGCGGCTGGTAGAGGGAGGGGTGGCTTTCCAGAGGGGGACATCTGACCGGAGCCGCTGGGGAGGAAGGGACTTCAGCAGGGGGAGAGAGGGGTGGTATCCAGTTAGGAGGAGCGGGACGGGCGCAAGCCCCGAGGCAGAGAGGGATGGACATGCCCTTGGACCCAGGCCTTGTTCCCTTCGGGGCGTTTGCGCTTGCCAGGCTGCTGGGGGGAAGTTGGGCGCACAGAGATGGCCTCCTAGGTTGTCCCTAAACCTAAAGCAGCGAGCCTGGGGGCATGGCTGGTGGGACTGGTGTTTCTGGATAGGAAGAATGTTGGGTTGGCCCCTTTCCCACCCCCTGGAGGAACAGATGGCAGCACAGGTGGACCACTGTAGGTCAGATCTGTCCGCGAAATCTTTTGGGGGGGCAACAAAAAGAAGAGTGAAGAATTCAACTAGGAAGGAGGTTCAGGAAGAGGAGGGGGAGAAAGCAAAGGAGCATTTCTGCAGCAGTTCCACTTGTCTGTCCTACCTCCCACCCCCACCCTTACCCCCGCCGTTTCTAGGGTCCCCCCCATGCATGACAGCAGGCAGCAGGCCTCTGTGTGCACGCGGAGTGCTGGCAGGTGTACCCGGTTGGCAGAGGGCAGCCTGAGGTATTGGAGAACTTAAGAGACTTTCAGCTTGTTTCTGTGGCCCCTAAATGGCCCCAGCTGTGTCTTCTCGCTGTTTTTTTAAAAGGATTTCTTTTAAAGCCAGGTGTGGCAGCGCAAGCCTGTAATCCCAGCCGTTTGGGAAACTGAGGCAGGAGGCTTGAGAGCTTGAAACAAGCTTTGGTGACAGAAAAACTGTGTCACAAAATAAAAAATGAAAAGGTCTGGGAATGTTGCTTAGTGAGAAGGCCTTGGGTACAATCCTCAGTTCTGCCGCCCTCCGAATAACACTGTTTAATTCAGACTTATTCAGGGTTTCCCAGCTTAATGTGCTAAGGGCAGTCTTTCCCCTTATCACCCACCTGTGAATACTGAAGAGTTAGTGTTTTGTGGTGTCCACGTGGGAAACCATGGACGGGAGGGAAAGCCTGACCCCTGCTTGTAGGACCTTACCTTTGTGAGTGCTTTGACTGGCCCTTGTCCTTCAGCGGGGGGCAAGACGTGTGGACTGTGGTGTGGGGCATGTGATTTGGCTGTGTTGGTGGGGAAGGAGTTTATCCATCAGAGGGCTGGGGAGGCCGGCTGCTAACGCAGGTGACAGGAAAGAGCCCCCTTCCTGAGAGCCTCTCTCGGGTACTTGCTTTTGTAGTCTCTGTTAAATAATATGAGCCATGTCTACAGGCACCTAGCCATTTGCTTCCAAGCATTTGTCACTCTTTTATTTAATTTTTTTAAAAATCCTCTTTGCTTAGGACCAAAGAGGAGCCAGAAGAAGCAGTCTTTCGAGAAGTGGTCAGTTTTAGTCCGGATCCTTTGCCAGGTGAGAAGATGGAGGCTCTGAGTAACACTTCCGTGACCACTCTCGGGGTTCTGGGTAGGGTGGCCCCCCACCCAATCTCAGTTCTGTCATCATTGTCAAGGCATTTCTGTGAATCCCCTAATTTCCACTAATTCCTCACTGTCTCCCTCCTCGGACCAGTTAGATATTATGACAAGGAAACCACCGAACCTGTCAGCTTCTACCTGTCTTCACTGGAGGAGCTGCTGGCCTGGACTCCCCTCACGGAGGACAGCTTCAACGTGGCCCTGCAGCCCCTAGAGTGTCGCCAGCCCCCGCTGGGCAGCCCTAGGCCCCGGACCCTGGTGTGCCATGACATGATGGGTGGATACCTGGAAGACAAGTGAGGACATTGATCTCGTCCCTGGCCATCCTGGGGACGGGGAGGAGACAGGCAGAGTGTTGCGGTGTCCCCAGAGCTCTGGGTGGCAGTCAGGAGACTGGAGTCTTGGATAGGCTGTGCCGCCGCCTTAGTTTGGCTACACCCATGGGGAGAGCACTGGCCTGGGTGGTCTTCTATCTCGGCTCCAGCATCCTAGCTTGGAGTCTGGTAGGTTGGAGAGGGTATGTGTGGGGCTGTTTCTCTGAGCTCTGTCCTGGTCCAGATCTGCTGGCCCTGGCTCTGGTGTACAGAGTGATTAGACTCTGCATGTTCCCTCCAAAGTGGAATTTTATTTTTTAGGTAGTATGGTGGATTGAACTCAAGACCTTTGCACTGAGCTGCATTCCCCAGCTCTTTTTTTAATATTTTATTTTGAGCCAGGATCTTGCTAAGTTGCCCAAACTGGGTTTGACCTTGGGATCCTCCTGGAGTCCTAAATGTCCATAAAACAGCCTTGGATGTGGTGATTGACAGGAAGGCTGAGTCAGAGCTGGCTACCAAGGCTCAGACAGGCTGGGGATGAGCCTGGGGTGAGCCGGCCTTACAGACTGCACCGTGTCTGAGGCTGCTTCGGGAGCATCGCCGACCTCCCTGTACAGAGTGGAAGCTAGAGACATGGGGCTGGTACCTGAGCCTGTCTGCCACCACCTCTTTCGCTCATCTGCTCAGAGGCTAAAATGCTCAGTGCATGCAGATGCCCGCTGCTGTGGTGAAAGCGGTTCCCTCCTGGGCACTCTGGGGCGAGAACCGGAGCTTGTGCCTCCTGCCCAGGGCCTGCACATGGCACTTGCATGGTTAGAATGCACCACTAGAGCAAAGGGCCTCTCCTCAGGGTTGCTCTCTACCCCACAGTCGCTGTGTCCTTGCCGTCTTCTGTAGCCCTGACCTTGTTCTGCTTCCCCACCCAGGTTTATTCAGGGCTCAGCAGCACAGAGCCCATACTCCTTCTACCACTGGCAGTACATTGATGTCTTCGTGTACTTCAGCCACCACATGGTCACCATCCCCCCGGTGGGCTGGACCAACGTCGCCCACAGGCATGGGGTCTGCGTGCTGGGTAAGAGCCAGGTCCCTGCCGGGAGAGGACCTGAAAAGAGAGATTTTCGGTGTTGTGGGCCGTTGGTCACTAAGGTAATGACCAGCAGGAAAGCAAGCATGGACGACGGGTCAGTGAGGGCCAGGCTGTCTCCCAACAAAGTCACACATGCAAGGTGGCTGGGTCTGCTGGCCTCTGGCTGTGTAAGAACAGTGCCTCTCCAGGTCTGGCCTGAGTCCGGACCATTTGTGGGCCTCTGTGACCCCACTGCTCGGCCCCATCCAGGGTGTCTGAGTCACAGGGTGTCTGGGGGGCAGGGCGAGGGTCTGAATGTGTCACAAGCTTTCTGGTGGCACTGATGCTGCCCATCCAGAGGCAGAGCCAGCCACGCTTCTGACCTCAGGCCCCTCTGTCTCACAGGAACCTTCATCACCGAGTGGAACGATGGGGGAAAGCTCTGCGAAGCCTTCCTGGCTGGGGATCCGCGCTCCTACCAGGCAGTGGCTGATCAGCTGGTCCAGATCGCGCAGTTTTTTCGTTTCGATGGCTGGCTGATCAACATCGAGAACTCCTTGAGTGTGAGTGTGGCCTCCGTCCTGGCACCCGCCCTCGCGCAGCCCTTGTTTTGCCTGCCCTCTCTGTTCGCTTGGCCCAGATCACAGCAGCACACTGCTGGCTTCCAGGCAGAGCCGGCTCTGGCCTCTGGGTGACCTGGCATTGAGGCGAGCCTTCCCCACTGAGCTCGGCTTCGCTGCTGCTTCAGCATAACCACATCTTTCCTCTTCCTCCTCTCTGCTTCCTCTCCACGGTCACCCTGCCCTTCCATTGCATCGTAGCTTTTCCTGAGTTCTTGTTCAACGCAGACGCAAGCCATACATCTCGGTGGCTGTCGGGTTTGGGGTGCTGGGGACCAGGGTCTCTGTGTGGTCCTGTGTGTCCTGTGCTGGCTGCTTCTCATGACAGATGGGTCTCACCTCGCCAGAGGTCTGATCTCCGTTCCTCTCTCCCAGGTGGCCGCTGTGCAGAACACGCCTGCTTTCCTGAGGTATCTGACTGCTCAGCTCCACCAGCACGTCCCGGCGGGGCTGGTGCTCTGGTATGACAGTGTGGTACAGAGCGGGCAGCTCAAGTGGCAGGATGAACTCAACGAGCACAATCGGTGAGTCTCGGGGGATGGAAGGCAGCCCGGGCCAGCCTGCTTCCCGTAGAAGCGGGGAGCCTCTGGTGCCCTCTGCTGTCCCAGGCGTTAGGAGGCTGGTCAGTGCCTGGTCTCCCTGGTTCGGTGCAGAGACTGCAGGTGACCACTCATGCTGGGCCCTGCTCTGGGGAGCAGACTCTAGCCGGGGCCATGAGCTGTGAGAACAGCGATTCTGGAAGGGCTCCCTGCTGCCCCCAGGCCTGGGCCTCAATAGCTTCCTGTCACCTCTCAGGATCTTCTTTGACTCATGTGATGGCTTCTTTACCAACTATAACTGGCGGGAGGAGCACCTGGAGCGGATGCTGGGCCAGGCCAGGGAGCGCCTGGTCGATGTGTACGTGGGTGTGGACGTGTTCGCTCGGGGGAACGTGGTCGGAGGCCAGTTTGACACAGACAAGGTGGGTGCCCCCCTTGTGCCAGAGGGCATTAAGTTGCCCAGGCTGGGTTTAAACTTGCAGTCCCCCTGCCTCAGCCTCCCAGAGTTCTGAGATTGCAGGCAGGCATCATTGAGTGAGATGTTGTCCGGGTGTTAGTGGGCAGAAGCGTCCTGCTCCCATGCTGGTCTTGTCTTTTGCTCTGACTTCCTTTTTGGACTGTGGGCCTTGAAGAGACCTGAACTTACCTGCTGCCCACCAGGTAGATGCCGAGCCCACAGGGGCTGCACTGCCTCTCATGGCAGGCTAGGGCCAGAGGTGGAGGTGAAGCACCGCGGTGGGGGACCTGCTCACGTAGCGGCAAGTGAGTTTTCTGGGCGAGGCGAGTGGCATCAGCAGTGAGGAAGGAGGGAATCAGGCAGCACACCTCCATGGGGAGAGCAGGCACTTGTCTCCCACCTGTCAGTGCTGCCCCTTTCTAGGCAGCAGGGATGTGCTTAGTTGCTAGGTTTTTTTTTTTAAATAAGCTTTTTGGTCCTAGAGATTAAACCAGGGCCTTGGCACTGAGCTGCATTACCAGCACTCCCTTCCCTTTTTGAGACAGAGTCTCACAAAGTCGCTTATTTGCCCAAACTGGGCTTGAATTTGAGATCCTTCTGCCTCAGCCTCCCAGAGTGCTGGGATTACCACCAGAGTGCTGGTGTGTAGCACCATGCCTGGCCCAGTAAGCTTTAAGTAATAAATTAATCCAATAGCTGGAAAATCTCTTCTCCTCTGAGCGGTATATGATCAAGGGAGAGAGGAAGTCCAGAGCCAGCACTGTGGATGGTGTCCCAGGCCTGTGCCCTCTGGGCCTTCCTCCTGCTACCTCTCTAGTGCCCACCACTTTCCGGTTTGCAGGATGAGGGGGATAAAGCTTAAGTGGACTGGATGGGTGTGGACAGCTGCTGCTGATCCGGCCCGAGAGGCCTGGCCCCTGTGACCCGGCAATGTGCTGTTCATGGGGCCTGCTGGACGCTGGGGTCCCAGTGTGGCTGATGCCAGCGTCTCCCTAACTTCTGTCCCCCAGTCTCTGGAACTGATCCGAAAGCATGGCTTCTCCGTAGCTCTCTTTGCCCCCGGCTGGGTGTACGAGTGTCTGGAAAAGAGCAGCTTCTTCCACAACCAGGACAGGTGAGTCTTGTTGCGTGCAGTGGCTACGAGGCTGAGGATGGGGGGGCGGAGTGTGGGGGCTGACGGTGGGTGGGGAGCTGCAGTCCCCCTGGAAGGCCTGTCTTGGGGATGAGGGAGAAGCTCCAGTCACAGCCATGGGTGAGAAAGGCCTGCCTGTGTCTCTGGCAGGTTCTGGAAGCTGCTGGAGCGTTATCTGCCCACACACAGCATCTGCTCCCTGCCCTTCGTCACGTCCTTCTGCCTGGGCATGGGGACACGAAGAGTCTGCTACGGACAGGTGTGCAGACCACCGTGAGGGTGCCCAGGGTGGGGAAGGAGCCCTTCCTCCTGTCAGTCATGGCCTCAGCCGGCCGGGTGGGTGAGAGGGAGCCTGAGGGTCCAAGCAGGCGGGCCAGTGGCCTTTTCTGTCCCCTCCCCGGCACACCTGCTGTGCCTGCCTCTGCAAAGGCAGCCTTCCTGCAACTGTCTGGTCCTCCCCCTCCCGCAGGAGCAGGCTGTGGGGCCTTGGTACCACCCGAGTGCCCAGGAGACGCAGCCTCTGTTTGGTGAACACAAGCTGCCCGGTGACGGCCAGGGCTGGGTGAAGGTGCACTGCTGCCTGGCAGACTCCTGGCACGGGGGCAGCTCACTGCTTCTGCAGGGGGTGATCCCGCCTGAGGTCGGCAGCGTGGCTGTGAGGTGGGTGAGTGAGGGGGTGGGCATGGGCCGCCAGCTTCTCACCCCGGGTCGGTCCCAAAGCCGGGCAGTGTGGCCGCAGAGGACAGGACCCAGATTGGTGTAAAAAAAATGGTAAAAAACACATGATGGGAAATGGTCAGAACCGTTCTCAGGTGTCCAGACAGCGGTACCAGCTGTATGCAGGGTCATGCAGGAGATCTCTAGAGCTTTGTCGTTTTCAGAATGAAAACGACCACCGTCGTTGGCCCCAGAAGCACCGTTCTTTCTGCCTCTGAGTGTGACTGCCCAAGACAGCTCATGTGAGGGACATTGGGAAGTGTGCCAGAACTTCACCCCCGGCCTGCAGGAGAACCTGGCCGCCCTGCCCTGCTGGGCTCCCTGTCCCTGGCAGACTGGGGCTGGCCCACGCAATTGAGAGCAAGTGCCAGTGTCTGTGCAGAGTACCCACGGCCTCTCACAAGGTCTTTCTCCTCCAGGTTGTTTTCCCTGCAGGTCCCGGCACCGCACAAAATCTTCCTGTCCTTGGTGTATAAGCTTGAGGGGTCCACAGATGTCACAGTTGCTTTGGAACTCACTACAGGGGATGCCGACAGTTGTCACGTCGGCAGCATCTCCGTGATGAATGGTGAGGCGCTGGCTGCTGGGGACCCTCGAGGAAGGAAAGTCTAGACAGGCCCAGGCGGCAGGGGAGGAGCTGGTATTGGGTACATCCTGCCTTGGTGGGAGCTGCGGCAGCCTGTGGTCCAGGCTTGGACGCATGGACTCATTTCAGGGCCAGAACCTCTGCCCTGTGGCCCTATTGGGCATTGGCGGTCTCCTAGGTGGGTAGAATATGGATTTCCTGCTGGCTAGGGCATTTCAGAGGTTAGCCAGGGGAGGGGAGAGGACAAGTGGGGAAGAGCCAGGGTGAGTGAGCTTGGCCAACCCAGGCGGGGACTCATTTATTCTACTCCAATCCCTCTCTGGTAGTCCCAGACCCTCCGCTCCACAGTCTGATCTGGGCCCTGGAATTTTTCTGCTGAGGGTACATTCCACTTCCTCTGCCCCATCCCCACATTTTCTTTTCTTTTTTTTTTTTTTTGGTTTTTTGAGACAGGGTCTCACTATGTAGCCCAGGCTGGTCTCAAAGTCACAGTGATCCTCCTTCCTTAGCCTCCCAAGTGCTGGGATTACAGCGTGCCCGGCTCCCACATTTTCCTTTGAGATTCTCTTTCCTCAAGCCCTTGTCTCCCCCTCCAGCAGAAACGGGTTCAAGGCATAGACCCCACCCCCTCCGGGTGCCCCCCACCAAACTGGCCAGATGGGCCGGCCGCTGTGGCCAGCAGCTCAACGGGGGCTGGATCCAGCGGTGAGTCCCTCTACTTCCTGCCAAGCCCAGGAGGAGCAGCCATACTTGGGGAACTTGAGCAGGCAGGGTTCCCTGTGAGAGTCCCTAGGACTGGAGGAATGGAGATGCCTGGGCTGACTCTCTGGGTTTGGGGTGGCACTGCCACAGCCCAGGACACTTCCTGACAGCACTCAAGGTCACTGTGGTCCCTACGGTCCCCGCATCCCGGAGTACACTGGGGCGTCCTCCCTCCACTGTGCTGGAACCACTGCACAGCTGGCCTGGATGCTGTTGAGCTGGGCCGGCTGTGATCAGCTGTGTGCCTCTCCCAGGTGCTACGAGGTGAACCTGCATGGGTGCCTCCTGCGGGACCTCTTTGTGAACTTGTCTCGGCCACCAGGCAGCCAGGAGGAGGAGACCTTCATCTGTCGCCTGGGAGAGATCCAGGTGTGCATCCGGGAGGGGTGACACCTCCTGCCGGAGCAGAGCGGGCGGCGGGTCCTGGAGGAGCTGGAGCAGTGGGTGCCGGTGGGCGCTCAGCCTCCCCAGTGTCAGCTGTCCGAGCCTTCTCTCCTGCCAGGTGGTGGATGCCAACAGCCTGCTGGCCCCCCTGCCTCAGGTACAGAATGTCACCGTCTCACAGGTCCGCTGGCAGCGGCCCACCTCTGCGGTAGAGGGTCCCCAGGGCCGGCTGAGACTCAGCTGTACCCTGCACTGGTCCTACCTCGTCCTCCAAGCCCGCTGCTTCAGAGTCCACTGCTGGGAGGGGGCGAGAGGCAGGGAGCCGCTGGGGCCAGAGCCCGCATTCCTGGGCCTGGCTTTTGTCAACCAGTACCGCGTGGTGGACTTGGTGGTAGAGGCTGCTGGGCCCAGCCAGGAGGGCCGTGTGGAGTTCCTGGTGGAGCCCGTCCCCAGAGAGGGCTTCCGGGTCCCTCAGGCCGAGTGGGGCAGGGCAGCCCTACTCTACTCCATGCCTCTGTGAGCCGACACTGCCTCGCTTGACTCACCTTGCCCCTTGCTGGCTGTCAAGGATCCTCTGGGACCCTGCTGAGTAAGGCCAGGGGTCCCAAGGGCTGGGACCCAGGATGCGGTGGTGGCTGGGGGGGCATTGGTCACAGGAAGCCAGCTTGCCGAGGAGCACCTGGCCTCGCGTTTGCATGTAACCCTCAACACAGTGTGCGTACAAGGGAAAGGGAAAGGATGTGGGAGGTTTTGTCCAGAAAACTCCATAAAGGATATTCTCAAATAGGTTGAAAGGTGTTGATGCTGAGAAGAGTGACCTTTGATTCCTGTAGATTACACAACTAGAAATGACTGTAGGGCCGGGATGCGGCTCAGTGGTGCTGCGTCTGCCTGGCAAGCACAAGGTCTTGAGTTCGATTCTTGGTACAGGGAAAAAAAATGCCAGAAATGAATGTAAATCATGGCAGGCAGCTTTGGAGCAGGGCTGGGGGCCATCAGAGGATCTCCACAGACTGGGATGCAGCAGCCTGAGGGGAGGGGTGGAAAGGAGGGGCCCCAGAGTGGCAGGAGATGGTGCTCTGGAGCTCAGGGCCAGGCTGGCACCACATCATACCCCAGCCTGAGCATGGGCCACCTCCAGGGTTTGCTGGCCAGGGCATCTCGCTGTCCCCATAGCTGACGTCCCCTGCCTCTGCTGCAGCTCCTCAGCCCTAGGCTCACAGGCTTCACGTGTGCCAAGGTGGGAGGGTGCCAGGATGGGCACCTGCCCCTCTCATGCCCTCCTTCTGTGCCCACTTCTGCAGCCCCTGCAGGCCCCCTTGACAATGTTGGGCAGGGAAAGCTTCCTGCCACATCTCTGGGCCAGGAGTAATGTGGCTTCATTTTTCCCTGCTCTCCCTTCAGGTGCCACACAGGGTCTGTCACATCCTGCACGGGGCAAAGGTCATCAGGTGTGTTTCATCCTGGGCCACATAGTCAATGGTGGGACGTACTTGTCCAGCCCTCCTGTCCTGTCCTGTCCTGTGCTGTGGGTGTGGTGCAGAGGTCTGGGACACTGTGACACCAGCTGGAGGTCACACAGAGGAGCTGGGACCTGTGGACTTTGCCCTGTAGGAAGGTAGGGCTGTGGCATCCCTTTTCTGTCCTCTGAGGGAGGGGACGGATGGGCTGGTCCTGCTTAGTGCACAGAACACCCATTCTGGAGGGCAGAGGTCTCCTGTGGGGCCCGAGTGCTGCCCGCTCCCACCTCCTGCCCTCCAAGGGCTTCTGCCTCTTGGGTGGAACAGGGCAGACCCTGGGGCTGGGTTCTGCACCCCTCCCTGATTGGGAACCTTTTCATGTCTTAGGTTGACAACAAGCACCCCTTGTGCAGGGCAGGGCCATGATCCTGCTGACTGCTCTAAAACTCAGGCTACCGGCCCTGGGCTTTTCCTAAGCTGGGGACAGGGCGACATCTGCTGTGCTCACGGCTACTCCACTTTCTCTGCCGTGGTTCCATTCTGACAGTGTCCTGCGGTGCTGAGTCTGTCTTCCATCCGGAAGTAGGGGGACTGGCTGAGGGGGGGTGCTTCCTGGCCTTGTACCTTGTGTCCCCAGAGGAGGTGGGGCAGGTGGCAGGGCAGGTGGGGCAGGGCGGCTGCTTACCTGGTCTCCCAGCCCCAGCACCTCAATATTGGGCAGAGAGCCACTATTGCCTGCTTCCGTTTCCTGAGGTCTGTTTCTTGAAATATTTTATGTGGAGAATGAAGGAAAAAAAATTGTTTTGGGGGGTACCAGAGATCGAATTTAGGCTCTGCTTGCAAGGCAGGCGGTGGAACCACTGAGCTAAATCCTCAGCCCTAAGGAAAATTTATAATGGCAATTATTTCCTCACAGTCTGGTGAGCAAGCAATTAGAAATAAAAGGGTGCAGCGGAGCATGGTGTTGGGCAGAGCCACGCCATGCCACCCCCCTCCCACCCAGAGCACAGCCCGGCCGACAGCACAGGCTTTATCCCATGCAGGAAAATTAATCAGCTGGCGTTTGAGCTGTGCCCCTCTGGTGGGTGTAGCTGCTCTGAAATAGATTATCCGACGTGGTGAGAAATGAGAACGTCAGTGTGGGTGAACTCTGGCTCCCTGCCCCAGCCCAGCTCTTAAGCTCTTTGCTTGTTCTCTGTCCACCCTCCTGTCCCCAGGAGCAGGGGCTAAAAGCATGCATTTTCCTTGAAGTACTGCAGCTGCTTCTCTGGCCAATGTGCCAGGGAACTGAGGGCTGCCTGGGCACCAGGGGCACCAGCTGCAGATGCCTCTGCAGCAGCCTCCCCCTCCCACCAGCCTACACTAGGGACCACCTCAGCGGTGGGGTTTCCCTGCCCAGGAGAGGTTCTGCACCCAGCTGCCACTTGGCAGAGGCAGCCAGCCAGGCGGCCAGTCTGGAGAGGAGGTTGGGACTCTAAAGTCTTGCCCACAGGGTCTTCCTCTTCCTCGTTGCCGCCCGGTGCCTGTCCTGCACTAGGCCACAAGCCTGGTCTTGTGCCCTCT
This sequence comes from Fukomys damarensis, assembly GCF_012274545.1. Classification (NCBI taxonomy): domain Eukaryota; kingdom Metazoa; phylum Chordata; class Mammalia; order Rodentia; family Bathyergidae; genus Fukomys; species Fukomys damarensis. The sequence continues at coordinate 62,174,235 of NW_022900935.1, forward strand.
ACCCTCAGTGCCCGGAGCTGCCAAATCAGAAAGAGCTGTCCTGGCTTGAAGAAAGAAATCTTTATTAATAATCTTAATAATAATACTGTTAATTTGAATGGTCACACCTTGGAAGCATACAGGATGGTAAGAAAGGAAGCCTGGGGCTCGGCTGCAGTCCTGGGGATGGGGGCCCGGGGCGAGGGGGTTCCGAGCTGCTGCAAGAAAAGGGTCCGAAACAGCAGAGGGCACGGGGCCCTGCAGAGGACGGAGCCTGAGGCAGGCGCGGGGCTATGTACAACAGGAATAGAAAAGGAGGATTCATTTCCAGAGCGTCAGCAGCTGATGCTGAATAGAAAGTGAGGTGTATTTTTTATTTTTGAAGTTTTCATGAGACTGGAGCCATGTCAGGAGCCCGTTTTTGTCCCTTTTTTGCTGCTTCCCTACTCCAGCTACCCCTGCCTCATCGGGAGCTCTTGCCTGCCACCTGCCATCCCTCCCTCTGCCCGCCGCCTGCCCAGGGCCTGTGCTGCTCTTGACTCTGACCACTTCCATACCTGCCCAGGGAGCAGGGCCAGCTCGGCCTCCTCACCCCTTGCTCTGCCTGCAGATCTGTGCTGGCTGGCACCGCCCAGGCCCGTAGCACTGCTGTGACCCCCACCTTGGAAGTGCAGTCAAGCTGGCCATCCCTGTGCCTCTGTGCTCCCCATCAGGGAAGGCGTGGTGCAGGCCAGGTCCCGGCAGGTAGCATGAGGTCAGCCTCCTCCAGGAACGGAGATGGCCGCTATGTGCAAGTCCTCTGCTTCTGGGCCTCTGCCCACGCTCATGCCACTTGGGGCGGCTCCTGGCCAGCTGGGCCCCCTTTGCTGTGCCCTGCAGCTGGCAGCCCTCTCACTTGCGGGGAGCAGGCACAGGCACCCCAGTTCTGGGGCCACATCAGCCCTTTGCACTGGAGTTGGACCCCAGGGCAGCTGCTTAGACAGACAGCCAAGGGCGCAGGGGTACTGAGGAGCCTAAGGCGGTTGGTGCCCCTCCCTGCCCTCAGCCCCTCCAGGCACAGCCAGCCTGTGGGTTGCTCCTCCCTGGGCCAGGCCTGCTCCACCTCTGAGGCCTGAAAGGAAGACTGGATAGAAAACGGAGCCCCTGCTGGCCACACATCCGGCCCCTTCCCTCCAACTCTCCCACTGGGCGGCCAGCCAGGCAGGGCCGCTTCCCACGTGCCCGGCGGGACGTGCTCCCTCGGTGCGGGTGTGCGCCAGACGCGGACTTGGACTTGGTTGGATGCCTCTTGGTTTGGTTGGTTTTTTTTTTTGTTGCTTCGATCTTAACATCTTTTTTTTGTTGTGTTTTTTTGTTTTGTGATTTTTTTTGTTTTTTTGTTTTTTTCCCTTCATGGTCCAAGAAGGAAACGGTGGAAGGTTTCACTACAACAGAAACAGAAAGGCAGGACTTGCAGTTTCTCTGCAGCAGCCCATGACCTGGGCCTACAACCCCTCAATCTGCCCTCAGCTTTGGGGACCCACTCTCCCCTGCAAGCTGAACCCAGAGCAGACACACTTCCTGGCCTGGGTAGCAGCGAAGGTAGGTGTACGGAGAGGGCCAGGATGGGGCCGAGGGTTCCAGAACCAGTGAGAATCTGGCTGGCAGGAGCCACGTGTGCTCTGATGGCACAGGTGAGGCCAGGCCAGGCCTGGCCAGCCCAACAGGATGGGGCAGAGGCATGGTGTGAGGAGAGGGAGTAGGACACCCCTCTGCACATCGTCCCTGCGGGACCCCACCTTGGTCCACCTTGCGGTCCACAGACTGGGCTCTTTCCTGTGTGCACCAGCCCTCACCTGTTTCAGTGGACTGCCCAGCTCCCTGGGCTCTAGGCCTGACCAAGTCCCAGCCTGCATCTCCTCCGGGGCTCTCTGCAGGGGCCTGGGCGTGTCCCCCAGGCACACGGTCTAAGGCTGGAGTGGCTGTGGGAGGGCATCACCGTGTTGGTAAGGATGCCCCCTTCTGAAGTGGAGCCTGGTAGAGGCGTGTTGTTGCCTGGGGAAGGTGGGGCAGCGCTGCAGCTAAAGCACAGCCACACCTAGTATTGAGGTGTCACCTATGGACTGGCGGCCCAGGCTGTGCCTTGGGTACCAGGTGCAGGGAGGACCTTTGTGCTGGGCGGGGTGGGGTGGCAATTTCCTTCCTCATGTCCACTTCTCGAAGCAGCACTAAGGAGACCCCAGGACTGGTGTGACTGTGGCAGTCTGCACACTGAGCGATGTGCCGTGACTACTTTGGCAGGAAAGGTCATCAATACATTTAATTAGAAATATTAGCTTCAGCTGAACGGGGTGGAGACGGCTACTCCTATGATTACCAGAAGTAGGTGGACAGGAGTCCCATTGGGGCTGGGGAAACCCACTGGTCAGGGGCCCAAGCCCCTTATTCCCTGCATTACTGAACACTAGGGGAACGAGGCCACTTGGGAGGCCCAGTCAGAGTTCCTAGAGTTCTGTGCAGCTGGGGCCACCAGGAGACAAGGGTGTCATCCTAGGGTGCCAATGCTAGCCTGGGGGAGGGTAGGGCTGCCAGCTCTCCAGCCTGGCCCCTACTCTGTGCATACCGTACCTGAAACGGCTTGGGTAGTACAACATCAACAAAGGCAAGATAAGAAACCACGGTTCAGACATACAATACAGGAAAAACCAGGGTCAAAGACACACACACCGTCATGGGCGGGGTGGGGAGAGCAGCTGGCTGGAAGTAAAAATCTATGGATTTTAGAGTTGCAGAGGGTCAGCGGTGCATGTTGTTGACCGGGAGGGGTGCACTGTCCTCCTGGTGGCTGTGCCTGGTGTTGGGGCTGTAGGGTTTGGTTTGGAATAGGCAGTGGTGTGAATGCTGTTAGGGGCGGGTCTCTTGCTAGTAGGGGGTGAAGCGGCTGTACCCTCCTCGGCAGAGGCTAGCCTGCAACATCAAAGATGAAAAACAGCCAATCAGTACCATCTTTTGGTAGGGAGGAAAAAGTCAAAAGGGAAAAAAAAATAAGGAAAAACAAAAAGAGAAATAGCTAAATCCCATTTTCTTTTCCCCTTATAGTTTCCGTGGGAAGAGTGGACCTCAGGTTGTCATGGCAACGGGGGGGGGCACAGGGGCCTCACTCCTATGTGACTGTGGTCTCGGCCAGGAGGGGTGCTCCAGGGTCTTCTGAGTACCCTTGGGCCACTGCTCTGGGCTAGCCTGTCATGCCCCATTTGTTCTCAGGTGCCCGAGGTCCTAGCGCAAGCCTCACTTCCTCGTGCCCTGCAGGGGGCCCTGTGTGGGCCACTGTAGCCAGCTCTACCCTGAAGGGCACACTTGCTGAGCACAGCCCCGAGGGCTCTCTCTGGGGGCACCTGGGCTTGCCCATCCTGGAGCTTTCTTCCCGGGCTCAGCTCTGTGTCCTGCCCTTTCATGCCCCAGGGTGGCTCCTGGACAGGGGCCTCCCATCCACTCACCGGTTCTGTCAGTAAAAGGAAGAAAATGGCAATGCCAGAGAAGAAAAGTTGGGAGAAAAATAGAAAATCTTAAAAATAGAAAAAAGAAAACCTGAGAGAGGACCCTTATAAATTAATGAAAGCTTTTAGCGAGCAGCTACACTAAGGGCCAAGCTGATGAGGGGTCTCCAGGCTTGTGAGCCTGGGCATTGGGCCCTTGGAGCCTACACGCCGTGGCTGCCCAAACCTCTCCTAGGCTGCCTGAGGCTTGCTCAGAATCTGCCAAGACACAAATTGGGAGGGAATAATCAAGACCAAGAGAGGTGGAAAAAAAAGATCCACGTTGTCTGTACTCCTCCCTCCTGACTCCCCAAAGAGTGTTTTCATCTTTGATGCCGGATGCCAAGCTAGCTAAAAACAGACATTAACACCTCCAGAGTGGGGTGGGTGCAAGGGGGTGTGCACAGGAGCAGATCGGGTGTTGCAGAGTGGGTGGGGCTGTATGTGTCCACAGCTGGCCAAACACACACACACACACACACAGACATGCCACCCCGCCAAGGCCACTGGGAGCTGCAGAGCCCTGCAGGAGTCTGGAAGGGGGGCGTGGTGAGGAGCAGTGGGTGGCCCTTGTCCCCTCTCCATGTGAGAAATGGCCAGTGGGGGGCATGGCTTCTACAGCCCACGGAGGGGAGACTAAGGCTGTCACCATGGCTCTTGGATCCTCTGCTGGGGACAGAGGGGTCTGATCAGGGCTGAGGAAATTCCCAGGGGGGCTGTCCACCTGGTCAGGCCCACCTCCCCTGAAAGGGGCAAGCCCTCACCTCCCAACTCAAGCCTAGACCCCATGCTTTGGTTCTTCAAGAATCGCCAAAAGAGGTGGTGGCTGGAGGTCTTGGCCTCTCCTAAGGGCCTGCCCCAGCAACCCGTGGTAAGATACCACCCCCAGCATCACTGGCACCCAGGGCCAGAGGAGCCCAGCCTCCTTACCATGGTTCCAATGCTATAGGTCGCTGCAGGGCCAATGGTGTGATGGTAGGGGTCAGCAGCTGCGTAGACTCTGCCATAACTAGGGAAAGAGCAGGGCAAGCACAGGGTGTGGTAGGGCAGGCAGGGGACGAGTGATAGGCCTCTCACCTCCCTTCAGGCCCCCTTTCCTACAGTCTGAGCCACAAAGCCCCTCCCTCTCCCATGAGGCCCTCCTCGCAGTCCATCCTTCCTGTCTGGAAGGAAGTTCCTGTGGCCTCAAGGCCTCTCCTTGCATCCAGTGTGTGCAGGCCTTGATGATTGGCCACACACCCTACTCACTGCTACTTGGAAGGAAAGGAGTCCTTGGTGAGCAGGTCTGGAGGAAAATCAGACTCCATGCCCAGCAAGAGGAGGGACAAAAGTTGAGAAAAAGACCCAAGAAATAGGGACCAGGAACGTTGGCACAGCGTTCCCAGATGACCTTCCTCTCCGTCAATCTGTGCAGTGACAGATCAGCTTCTTGGAGGATAGGGCTGGACCCTGAAGCTTGTGTGCCACGAAAAAGGCCAGAAGGAGGGTACAGACCACCGTTGCTGGGATGGCCTGGGGAGCCCAGGCTAGATGGGCATGTGGACGAGAGGCACAGCCAGCCGGCTGCAGTGCCCAAGCAGGAACAATGAGGTGCTAGGCTCAGCTACTCCATCGGAGTGCACTTGAGCTTCCTAACCCCTTAATTAAAGCAAGCTGTCCAGGGCCATTTTTCCTGGGCCTGCATGGAACTGGAAGAGATGGCACACAATACCCATACCACGGGAGGCTCCTGATAACCCCTCACTTAGGGCCTCGAGAGCTGGGGTGTCAGACCCCAGGGTTGGGGGGCAGCGATCTCTGCTGTCAGAAAATGGGGCTCCCCTGGCCCCCTCAGACTTATAAGCAGGAAGTGACTGAAGTCGGGGGCTTGCTGGTCACATCTGAAATCGCTTTCTCATCCAGGCCCTGCCCCACTGGCAGAGGTATAGGCAGGCCCTGAAGAGGGGGTAAGACTTGCTGTCCATCTGGACCCAGCCCGGGGGGGCCCTGGGCTATCTTCTCCCAGAACAGCTGGCTGCCCTGAGCCTCACCTGTCACTGTAGGCTGCCGCTGCTGCTGCCGCTGCTGCTGGCTGAGTATATCTGTAGGCTGCATAGCCTCCCTGCAGGATAGGTGGGAGGAAGAGATGGCACATGGACTCAGTGGGGCTCGCCCAGGGACCTGGGGCAGACACAGACTGCGGGGCTGGGCACTGGGGAGGGACTGTGACCTTCCCAGTCCCCCACCTTCCTCCTTCACCTCGGCCTGGTGAAGTTGGGTGGTACCTGACCTGGGTACCTGGCTGCTGGTCTAGGGGAGGTCTGAGGACTCAGTGGCTTGGGTGGAGACCAGGCAGGGCCGTTCATTCGTTCTCACCCATTTGTGCATTCAGCACACACTAATGGGTATCGATTATATCTCTGGGTGGTTGCTGGCCCTTGGCAAAAAGTAGGTTCCCACAGACCTGCCAACAGCCCAGCAATTCCTGGGCTGGATTCTGACAGGCACGGGGAATCCCTGAGGCCTGGATGCGATCCTGGACCCTGGGAAGGGTCAAGGGCAAAGGACCCCAGAATGCCCTGGCTCAGATGAGCAAGTGATGGTTTATAGACTGCCCAGGACCAGGGTGCAGTCGGGCATCCTGGATGGGGTTGTCGTAGAGGGCTCTGGGCCAGAGGAAGCAGTGGGTGCAGCCCCATGAAGGGAGAGAAAAGCCACAGGACCCCATCCAGGCAGCCTGAGGCCCTGCCTCCTGGTCTCTCTCTTGTGCTGGACAAAAGTGTTCCTAGGGGTTCACTCAGTGACCCCACTGCCTCCCTTGGACAGCGTCTGACAAATGGACAAGTGGCCTTCAGCTTTAGGGCCGGGCCACTGCAGGTCTATTAGCAGCTCCCTAGTGAGCAGGGCAAACCTGGGCTGGGCCAGGCTCCCCAGGGATGCCCTTCTCTGCTGAGTGGGACCCTCCCCTCGGTCCCAGGAATGGGAGGGAGGCTGGGGGAGGCGGACACACAGAAGGGCCGGCCCACCCTCCCCTCCCCAGGGCGCACTTACATAAATCTCAGCACCATAAAATCCATCCTGATACACGACCCTGGAAGCAAACGGACAAGAGAGTGGTGGGAACGCTGGAGAGGTGGGGTAGGCCGGCTCCGGAGTCTGCTGAGGAGGGAGGGGGCACGGTGCCAGCCCCGCCCACGGGACTGGCATTTTAACAAGCGTTTGCTCCAGTGCCCTGTTTGGTATAACAATAGAGTAACACCCTTGCTGGGCAGCTCCTTTCTCTCGAGACCCAGGAGACAAGAGAGTGGTGGGAACGCTGGAGAGGTGGGGTAGGCCGGCTCCGGAGTCTGCTGAGGAGGGAGGGGGCACGGTGCCAGCCCCGCCCACGGGACTGGCATTTTAACAAGCGTTTGCTCCAGTGCCCTGTTTGGTATAACAATAGAGTAACACCCTTGCTGGGCAGCTCCTTTCTCTCGAGACCCAGGGGCCCCGTGGGCCCAGTCCTGCTCCCCTCCCCCACCCTCCCGCAGGCAGCTGTCCCCCAGTCCAGCGGTGGAGAGCATAGGGCCCCAGGGGAAAGGACCAGGACGGGCTCCGGGAAGCCCCTCGCTGGCCCCAAGGGCCGATGGTGCCCCCTTAAGGCATCCGGACCAGGTGCTGGGCTAACCGTCCCTTGGGGGGTGGGGTGCTGAGGACGCAGCAGGCAGCAGCGACCCCCGCCCTCCGCCCAGGGCCTCCCGCG
>NW_022900935.1:62181480-62181739 GCF_012274545.1 Fukomys damarensis
CACGCTCCATAAGTCGGGATGGGGGGCGGAGGCGGCGCAGCCCGAAACGTGTTATACACGGCCCGGCCCCGGCCCCGGAGGTGCGCGCCCCGGTAGGCAACAGCGGTGCCGGTGGTGGGATAGGGGAAGCCGGTCACTGCAGGAAGGGAGTGGGAGAAGGAGTGGGAGAGGGAAGGCGCGGGGAGGGCAGGAGAGAGCCAGGCTGCCCCCGCCCCCGCCTCCCTCCCCAGGCCGAGCCCACCTGTCTCTATTTTACCTG
>NW_022900935.1:62181964-62247607 GCF_012274545.1 Fukomys damarensis
CTTGTGAAAGAAATTAGGCACCCCCCCCCCAGTCCTGAAGCTTGAGGTGTAAGGGGAAGAGGAAAGCTGTCTACTGACTCGACTCGGGTTACAGCTGGGATGAGGGATCGTGTCTCAGGGGCTTCTCCACCCCGTTTCAGCCCCCAGGGGCTCCCTCCCCCAGAGTGAAGGCCTCTCACTCTGCTCTCTAGCCTCTCACCGGCAGGGATGCTGGGCCTGGAGGAGGTGGGGGGAGGGCAACGGTCAGGGACAAAAATGATGACCATTAACAGTTCTGGGGCACTAAACCTCTGGGGTGTTTGCCATCAACAGGGAGGCATCACTCTCTCCCCATTTTACGGATGGTGAGGTGGAGGCTTATGGGGGCAGTGCAGGACCTTGGGTCATGAAGGAGCTTGAACTGCAGCCTTCCTAGGTCCCATCTGGAAATCTATCTGCTTGTTGCTTTCTCTTCCTGTAGGTGGGTCAGTCTTCTCCCCCTGGGGATCCAGGAGCAAAGATCTGACTCCACCTAGAGGCCCAAAAAGGTGGCTCTGAGTGGGCTCGGGCCAGAGGAGGGCTACCGTCCAGGCCACTGTCCCTGCCTCACCTGCTCGGGTCTTATCTGTGCAGCATGGTTTGCAGGCCCAACGCCTTGTGTGAGGAGAAAGGGGGGCCTGGATCCACTGGCTATCTGGCAAGATCTCTCCTGGGGAGGGCGGCATGGACCTCAGCAGGGAACTCCACGTGGGAGCCCCAAGCCCAGATACTGTCAGCCCCCCGCAGAGTGGTGGGTGGGAGGTGTCCAGGATGCTGTGTCCAGCTCTGCCCTCTCCCTCATTTTTTTTTTTTACACATTTAGAGCAGGTTCTCACTAAATGACCCATGCTGGCCCTGAACTTGTAACCGACCTGCCTCAGCCTCCTGAGTAGCTTTGGTTACAAGCTTGTCCCACCGTGCCTAGCAACAGGGGGATCTTGAGTGCAGAGTGGGCAGAGGTTCCGGTGGTGTCTTAGCCCCTCCGTCACCCTAACCCTGTGGATATGTCTACCACTCTGCAGCCAGTTAAACCAACCAGCTCCTTCCCCGGTGGGCAGTAGATGCAGTGACTGCAAGTAGCAGCCCCCTCAGTAGTATATGCAGCTGTCGCTTGGAAGGGTTAAACCAAGGGACCATGGGGACACACGTTCCAGTGGACGGACGTCCACGTCTCTGCCTTGGTGCTGCCCCAGTCTAGGCTTTAGACGACTATTTGATGTGGCTTTGGAAAGCCCAGGGCACAGTGCCCATGGCTACCCAGAGCATGTCCATCCGCATCAAGATGCAGAACAGGAGCATGTGCCAGAGGGCCCACGCCAGGCCACATTCAAGTTCTCTGGCTGCCACAGACCTATATCTCAAAGAAGGGTTTTGCCACGTTTAATATATATGAATTTGAGGACATGATGGCTTGGAAGCGGCTCTTTCTGGGTGGCTGTGGGGTCAACTACATCCCCGGTCATGGTCTCTGGGACTAATGGCAAGACTTCTACTCATGAGGGCTTCCTATCATGCCCACCCCTAAATCCTTCCTTTTCTTGTCCATCTAAAACAGTATGTGTGTTGCTTTTATTTCTTGTGCCAGAAGCCAGTTCACAGGAATTATGGCTAGGGTGGACGCTGTACTATAGCAAAGTGGGGGTACCCCCGAGTTCTTAAAACTAGAGATTTGGGTCCTCACTAGAGCAGGGCAGGAGTATTCAACTCTAAATTGGGCCTGGTCAGAGCCCTAAATCCACCCTAGGACCTGAGCCTCAAGGAGATCAGATCATGCTGCATGGGACATGGGACAGATCTGCCCGTGTCCTACCACAGGCTTCCCGCATGGCCAGTCACCTGACTCCAGGAGAGGGCGACTGATACGGCGAACTCCATCCCCACACAGGGACGGCTTGCTCCAGGGAGACCTGTGCCATCTACACTGCACTGCTAGCCACAGTTTAACCACGTTACCATCCAGCAGGGCTCAACCTGGGCATCTCACCCATGTAAAAGGCTTCCAAAGCCCAAAGGACATGGCTGTTCTCCTCAGCATCAAAACATGAAGGACCTCCACCCCATGCCCTAGGCCATCAGCCCCAGGGCGATTGAGTGTATGTCACTATCCTGTCTTGTCCATGAAAAGCCTGGAGCCTGGAGAGGTCTGCAAGCTTGTCCAAGGCCCTCTAGTCCCCTTCCTGGCCCTTCCCAAGCATATGCATAGGAGTCAGGGCAGCTGGTCTGACCACAGCATCCTGTAAGCACGAATCCCTGGGAGCACAGAAGCAGTCACCCAGGAAGTCACCACGGTTTTGCTCCACCGGAAGTCTGTATGCATGGCCTCTGAGTGCTGTGGGTACTTGGGAAAACCCAGGGGCCTCCAACGGGAGATACCAGCTGTGAGGACGCTGACCAGCCCCTTCTTCGGGACAGAAGCACGACAGCTGGGGCACCGGGAGGGCAGCACCTACCTGGCCCTGGGGCTCTGGGTGTTCTGGGCCTCTTACCATTGGTGTAGGGGTTTCCGGTCTTCTTGTTGGTCATGACTCGGGCCGTAGCATTGTTGACCTGTCCAGAGATGGGGAGACAGAAGGTGAAGGGTCTTGCCCGGCCTGCTCCTGCTTCCCTATGGCCTCTAGGGAGGGGGCTGGGGCTGGGAGGAGGCCTGCGGGGGCACCTAAGCTGCCGTGCGGCCTGTCCCAGGGCCCCTGGCTCAGACACACTGGCTTGTGCCTAGAGCAGTTCCAACAAACCTAGCCCAGCCCCTCGGGCACCCCAGACCTGTGGAGAAGCTTGCGATGGGCTGCCAGGCTGACCCCGGAGATGGTCTCTCCTCCTGCAGCTGCCAAGGCCCTCCTAGTTGTGTGCCCAAGGGGGCCACTCCCCAGCCCTATGCAAGTACCCCTTTCCTGGTGGGGACCCTCTGCTGTTCTGCAGAGCTGGAAGCTTGCTGATGGGTCTGTACATCCTGGGGGCAAGGTGGGTGGGTGCTTTAGATGGGCAGGGCCAAGGGGCTGGGTCCCACGCCACACCTGTACATCCCACACCTGCCCGAGGGAACACAAAACGAGCGGCCGATGTGGAAGGGAGTTGGGAAGAGGGCAGGTGGGACTTGAGCACTGGGTCCGGAGACCACGGGCACCAGAACAGGCCAGTGCCTCTAGCTTCCGAACCCTCCAGCCACATGCCCCACGGGCTCCCCCTGAGCTGTGGGCCCTTCTGCCCCTTTCTCAGCCCTGCTGTTATGGGACCAGCTCTGGGTACAGAGCTGCAGCACCAGAGTCACGACATGAGGCAGGAGGGGGCCAGGAGGCCCAGGCTCCTCTGCCTGCTGCCCTTGTGGCCGCTGGGTGCTGCCTCTGCTTCCGCCAAAGCTGGCACAGAAGAGAAGGGGACCATGGGCACATTGTTAGGCAGAGCGGAGGGGCGGGCAGCCGCTGCTCCTGGTGAAGAAGGGATTCACGGCTCCCGCCTGGGGTGGGCCGGGCAGGCTGGCTGTAGTCCTTGATGTTGCCAAAGCCCGGAGCACAGTTTTGAGGGCCCCTGGGTGGGGAAGGGCTCTTCCAGGAAGAGGTAGAAGGTGGGGAGAGTGGAGGGACCCCTGGGTGAGCTTGAGCTTAGCGGGAAGCAACGCGCTCAGACAGAGACAGCCCCGTGGTGGGAGGGCAGGGTCTGGCCTTGACATGAGCTTTCCTCCCTCATGGAGGACCCTGGTGGGGCTTTCTGCAGGGCAGACAGTGCTAGGCTGGAGGGGGACCCAGGGAGGAGGACGGGGCAGGTGTTGTCCAGGTCCTCCCTGCCGCCGCACACTTATCTGAGCACCTCAATTTTCCGTCCCTCTACGATCGTCCCATTCAGCTTCTCCCGGGCTCGGTCAGCATCTGAGCTAGTTTCAAAAGTTACAAACCCAAAACCCTGCGAGCAGAGGAGGACAGACACGGAGAGAAGATAGGTTGAGAAAAAGGGGCAGCAGGGGAATGGGGGGGTAGGGCAGGGCCATGGGGACAGGGAAGGAGAGAGACAGAGGGAGAGAGAGAAGGGGCCGAGTCAGGGGGCTCCGAGGAGAGGCTCAGGCAGCCCAGAGGCCTTCTGGTGCTACCGGCAGGGTGCACAGGGTGTGGGCCCCAGGGTGGGCAGCTGCCGGCCTCCCAAGCCCAACCTGAGCTGACAGCTGGCAGCTCGGAGGGACAGGCCAGAGCTGCAGAGATGCTAACCTGCTTAGGGGCTGAGGCTGGGCTTCAGGAGGTCCAGGGGACACAGCCCCACCTGCCTCCGCCCCAGCAGCTGGGGTCTCGCTCTCCTGGACGGGGAGCGGGTCTGCTGGGCACCCCGCAGCCCCTCCCCAAAGCCTGCAGGCCAAGTCTAAGGGCACCCGAGGGCCTGGGGGTGAGTGAACAGGCAGGGTCCCAGGCCCAGGATGGGGCTCTGGAGTGCAGGCAAGAGGTCCCGGCAGCTCAGAGAGAAGCAGCAGTGTGGCAGCAACAACACAGACAGCTGGGGTGGGGTGAGAGAGCGGGGAGTACAAGCACCCGTGTTGCTCAGGGGTCCTCGGGCACGAAGCTCTCCAGGAAGGAAACGCACATGTCACACGTTAGCCTGGCAGGACCTACAGCCGGAAACGGTGGCAGCCTCTGCGCGGCACCCACCTTGGAGCCCCGCTCGTTAAAAATGATCTCCACGTCTAAAATCTTTCCAAATTGCTGCAAAGACAGAGACAGAGAGGAGGGTGGGAGACAGGAAAAGGTGCATCAGAAGGCGGCCAGTCTGCCCCTTGTGGTGGTCTTGGTGCCCCAGGAGTGGGGATGAGAGCCCTGGGATGCCCTACTCCCGCCTTCGTCACCTGGCATGGACCTCTGGGTCCTCCTTAGGGAGTGTGTCCTGCCTGGGCCCTGGCACATCTGCCGGCCGGACTGGGGATGGAGTGGGTACTGTATAACCGGGTCGTCCTCCCCCAGCCACAGTGGGGATGGGCTGCCACCCACATGCACACCTTCTCCAAGGGATATGGAGTGGCACGAGCCGGGACTGGGAAATGGGGACCTTCAGGCTTCCCTTCAGTGGGAGGAAGAGAGATCCAGCCAGGAGAAGGTAGGTGGGGAGGGGCCGAGCAGAGGGATGAGGATGAGAGAGGCACCGTGGGCCTGCACCACCCATCCTGTGTGCTGGGTGTGGCCAGCTGTGCGCGGGGTACAGGCCGCAGTGTCCAGAACCCAGGCCTTTTCAGGATGGGCGACACAGTCCGGGTACCCGCTTCCTGTCTCAGGGTAGTGTGAGGCTGCGAATCTGAGAGCCAGGGTCCTGAAAACCACCTGTGAAGTCCTCAGGGCCCTGATCTGAAGCTCCTGCACCAGCCACCCCCGGAGGCAGGAGAAGTGGGGACTCGAGGCCTAGGGAGCTGGCAGCAACAGAATCCCAATCTGCCAGGCTCTGGAAAGGGGGACCTGCCCTCCCATTCTACGACCCCAGGACCTGATGTAGGCTGGGGCCTGCCCCCCGCCCGTGGACCCAGGGAGCAGGCCCACCACACACTGCCACCGAAAGGGGAGTGGGTCAGAAAGGTCTGGTGCACCTGAACCCACGGGGCTGAGGGGACACAGCCTTTTCCGCTGATGACTCAATCATGCCAGCTCTGTGGTGAGTCTGAGCTCCAGACCCAAGGACCCGACCCCCGGGACGGGGAGTGCATTTCTGCTGGGGCTAGCCTAGGGATGGGTGCTGGGACTGTCCATCTTGGGCTGCTGCACCCTGTTTCCCTGACAAGTTCCAGCTGTGTGGGATGAGCCTGAGAGGCTGGCTGGGGCTCAGAGCTGCCCCACTGTGTGGCAGAGGTGGGGGCGGTACAGTGGTGGGCAAGAGACACAGGCCAGGCTGCACTACACCCAGCCCGTTTCTCCACCGCAGCCCCAGCACCATGGGTGTTCGCACCTTCCAGGTGCTCCAGTCTGGGGACAGAACTCAGGGGCAGCCCCGCACGTTCTCACGGCGGCCTGCAACTACTGGAACCCAGGGTGCAAAATCGAAACAGACTCGAGATTCATGTAGGGAATCCTCACTTGCTTCAAGACAACTGTGCATTTCTAGGTCACCTCACCTGGGGACCAGGAGGACTCAGGCCCACACAGGGGGATGACTGGTCCCCAGGCACACAGAAGGCTATGTGTCCTCCAGTGTCCTCTGCAGGGGTCAGGGGTCAGGAGTCAGAAAACAGTAAGCAGAGACTGATAACCCAGTGGACTCTAGGAAGCCCTGGAGGACAGAGGACACAAGGTGTGGGGGGTTTCTGCCCAGGGAGTGGGGCTGCCACAACAGACCTCCTGCCTTACCCCACAGGGTCCCCAGGGAGTCACGGGTGTGGGCAGGGACTGGCCAGCCCGAGCACACTCACCCCGAACATTTGCCGTAGGTCGGGGTCCCTGAACCGGAAGGGGATGTTGGAGACGTGTAGCCGCTTGGGCTGCTGCTTCTCCGTGGGGTCGGAGGGGTGGAGTGGCTGGCTGTCCGTCTGTGCCGCCTCATCTGTCTGCTGTGGGGAGAGGTCAGGCTGTGGGGCCACCTCCAGATGGCCGGAGCCCACCCATCCCCTCCACCACAGGTCTCCGCATTCAAATCGGTGCTGACAACGCTCACAAGGTTTGCAATCCGGCCTCTGAGGTGCCAGCTCCGAGCTTTGCCCAAGAGGTACCAGTGAGGCCATCCCGCTGCCACCCCAGTGCTCACTCCGTGCTGGGTCTGCTCTGCGCTGCCTCACTCAGGCCCATCCACGGAGGTATCAGCCTCAGTGATTACTGTTGTGCTCAAGGAGGTTCCAGGACCCAGCAGCCATTCTGGTGTCAGGACCAGACAGACTTTGGGATGGGCCTCTTGGGCACACATATCTACAGGATGCCTGTCCCCCACGACCATCCACAGCGGAGGCTTCTTACTCTAATTTTGCGGCCGCACTCCAGGCTCTGGGCGGCCAAGGTCAGTCCTGTAAAGGCCATCTTCACTTAGACCCAAACACTGGCTGAAGGATGGCCCCTGAAGGACCTGGGTTACAGAGAACAGAGCTGCCGTGCACTTGCACACCCTGCACAGGCCCTGGTGAGGAGGCTGAGCCTCTGGTGGACGTCTCCGGCGGTCCTGGCTCGGTCCCGGTTGCGAATGGATGGTGGATCGAGGTGGCTGGGGAGCTCATGTACAGGCTTGAGGCCGCACCCAGAGCACGGGTCGCCAGCCGGCCTGCACATTTTCTCCTGCTTAGCCTGCCGGCCGGGCAGTGGCCCATACTGAGTAGGGTCCAGAGAGGTCTTCAGCACAGCAGAGGGCACTCCTTTGAGAGGGGTCACTGTCCCTAGATCCCCCAGTGGTGCTGAGCTTAGCTGCCATGAACACACTTTCTGTCAGCTTCCTTCCCTTCCCGCCCTGATTCCCTGCTGGCCCTCTGGGTGGGAGGAATAAACCCCCCAACACACCGCTCACACTCGAGCCCTTATCCTGAGGCTGCTTCTAAGACACTGGGAGGAGGCGGTATCTGGCTCCAGCCATCCTGAGCCATTCTGGAGCTGAGATGGGGCAGTTAGGGTCCCTGTGCTGGAACTGAGACAAACCAAGGTGCTGGTGGCTTGTGGTCTCTTGTATGGTCCCAGGAGCAGAGGCATACAGCGAGAGGTCCCAGGAATAGGAAAAAGCTGAGTTAAGAGACACAGGAACAATCACCACGGTGTCCAGAAAGGGCCTGGTTTGCATAGTTTTGTGTGTGTGTGTGTGTGTGTGTGTGTGTGTGTGTGCTGTTCACTGCCTATAGCAGCAGGAGCAATGATGGCTAAATCTCACTCGGGACAGTGAGGTGCAGCCCAAGGTCACCATGCTCAACGCCTTATTCTGCAGCTGTAGGAATGGAGCCCACGGGGCAGAGTCTTTCCCAGGCCACACTGTGGCTAATGGAAGAGGCTGGTCTCTGGACTCCAGCTGGAGTGGCCATCCAGTTCTCTCTGTCCTTTCTGGAGGCCTCTTATCAGGCTTCTGCTGCCCCTAGGCGACCAAAAAAGCTACCACCCCATGGGCTTGCTGAAGCCTGATGACAACCCAGGTGGTGACTAGGCACAGGGGTTGGGTGGCCTGGAGGAGTATAGAGCTTCCTGCTCAAATGTCCTCAGATGTAATGCTGCTTTTCTGTGCTGGAAGGTGGGCTCAGGCTGTCCTTGTATCGCTTACAGCATTACATGGTCGGTCTTGACAAGCTGACCATCCTAAGCATGTCCGGCCAAGTCTGACAACTGTTCTTTAAACAAAGCGCCACTGCGGTAGCCCAGCAAGGGGGACTGGGCTCAGGCAGGAAAAGCACGGGTGGTAGATCTGCTTGCTGGTGGGGGCCTCTAGAGAGCCGTAGTCTGGCTGGCATCAGATCCTCACCTCTGATGGAGAGTGCTATGGCTCCACAGGACACACTAGGGGCTCCTCCATCCACACCTGGGGCCTGGAGAGGCCCAGTAGCCTCTAGGTTCAGCTGCCATCCTTTTTAGTCCCAGTCCTTGTTCCAGAAAGCAGGCCTGTGCTAGACTCCAGAGGGTTAATCACATTCTTGCACCAAGAAAAAACTGTCCAAGCATCCTAGGTCCTTGCACAGGTCTTAGCTCCACTGCCTTGCCATGGCAGGTACAGCTCCTTTCTCTCCTGTGGAATCCAGGCAGTGATCCTCACCCTTTCCAGTGCTTTCCCTGTGTGCTTGGCTGCTCTTGGTTACAGGTGTCTAATGGAATCAGTCTGGACTGGGAATCGGGCCTGGTATGGGGCATGCAGTACTGGCTTTTGATCACCAGAGGGCAGTGGTCATCACAGCCAGGTGGCCACCTGGAGGAGCCCAGGGAACCTTGGCAGAGGGGCCAACAGGAAGACAGTCATGGGATGGCATCGATAAAGTTGGGGCGCCCCACATCCCACTTTAAAGACCCTAAAGGGGCTCAGCCAGGGGGCGGGTGAAAGAAAAGGGTGAGGGGCATGTGTGGGCTGAGCCACAAGGGGCTAGGACACAGGAAGGAAGAATGCCCGTGCCTCCTCTGCCCCTGGTCCAGCAGGGGACAAAGGCAGATAAATGGGTTCAGTGACTGTAAACTTGTAAGATGTGCTGAGAAGCCCCAGAGCAAACTGCATCCCGTTGCCCCTGAGCGGAGATGCAGACCTGCCCACCATCTACCCCAGCAGTCCAGGCACCTCCACTGCCCGCCGCCTTTCTTTTCCAAGGGGCTTTCTGTCCTTTTTTTTTTTTTTTTTTTTCAGAAAAAGCAATCTTCCCTTCTTCCAGATTTCAAATACAGAGAAAAAGGAAACACCAACTGTAGGGAAACTCCCTCCCTCCCCTGCCAGTCCTGGTGGCTAGGCTCTGGTGTCTCCACCCAGCCACTGCAGCCCTCCCACCATGCAAGTCAGCGGCCAGCTCCTGGAGGGCCTGGGCAGGTCCAGATGCCCAGGGCATCACCCACCTGCAGAGGAGCCTGCATCTCCTGCACCTGCGCCCAGCTCAGCACAGAGAGGTGAAGGGTCAGCGGGTGGAGGGGGTCCAAGTGGGCCTTGGGAAGCAGGCAGGTGACCATGTATGTGGCCAGGCCAGAGCCAATCTTTGCTGGTGATGCACTCTGCATCACCAACTGGACGCTCTGCAGCCCCATCTCTGCTCATCCTATTCCTCCAAGGACCACCGATGGCCCAGCTGTCAGTTCTGGTAGCCAAAGTGGATCATTCTGGCAGCTCTCTGGCTCCCCCTGCTGGAACCAGCGCTCTGGACAGCCCCTCCTGGGGCTACTTGGATTGTGAACGACAGACAGGCTACTTTCAGCATCTTGCTGGCGACTGAACACACCCGAGGCATCTGAGGCTGATGCGCCACATCCCCACCTCCACCCTTGCAGCCTCGGACACCATGGCTGAGTGACCATGGCATGATTTGGTGCCACCTTTCTGAGGATCCCTGCCTTTTACTCAGCAACCTTAGGCATCTTTCCCTGGCGGTGGGATGTCAGGAGGGAACCTAAACTGGCTGGAACAGGATTCCTCCTGATTATCAGCTGGAAACGCTCCTGAGGCAGGAGGACAAAAAGCCCAGTGGATCCAGAAATCCCAGGAAAGTCCTTTTCTGAGCTGGAGCCCAGTGTGTGTTTTGGGGGTGCTGTCTAGGGGTGAGGCAGGAGAGGATGTGTGGGCTGTGGGGCTACCACTCCTTCCCATCCATCAGCCTCAGGCTCAAGCCCAGGCCAGGCCACTGGTGTCACCCTGGGCCAGGCAGGGCCAGCCTTGCAGAGGCCGACTGTGTGCTATGAGAGGGAGGCTGAGGGTGGAACTGCACTGGCCTTGGGTTCCCTCCCTGCTGGTCCTGGCCACAGCTCCTGCCAGGCAGCTGTGCTTACCAGCAGAAGAAAATCCCGTGGAGAGGACAGGAAGGCTGCAGGGCCTTTGCAGCAGTGGAAACATGGAGGCTTCGTGCCCTGATCTAGTGCTAATAGCAGGTGTCAGAGGGGCCCCCTAAAGGGACTTTGTGTGTGCGCGTGTTGTGGGCACTTGGTGGCTGCACCCTGGGAGATCAGTGGACCCCTGACCCAGGTGGGGGAAGCCAGGTCTAGACCACAGCGCAGAGGCCACCTGCCTGCCACCCGAGTGCCCTCTGCTCCTAACCCCTGGCTACTCTGGGAAGGTCCAAGAGGGGGCTGAGTGAGCTGAAAGAACCCTCTTAATGTCTGCAAGGACAGGACGGTGACACCTGACCCAGCACACCGGAAGGAAAGTGGCTCCGGGAATCTTAGAACATCTTCCTTTCCAACTCCCTCTCAAGGTGGGAAGGCTCTGCCCGAACAGGTGCCTCAAGGTCAGAGAGATCTCTAGATGCACCAGGTCTCTGCAGGGCAGTCCTGATGTCAAGGTCTTCTCACTAGCGCCGGCCCAGAACCTTCCACCCACAGCCTGCATGTAGCTCCAGGCCACCAAGAACAACTGTCTCTTCTCTGTAGCAGGGCCCTGACCCCTGTGTGGGATCTGAGGACCAGCCTGTGGGAGCAAGGTCAGGCTGCCGGTGCATCCAGGCCCCAATGCCTCTGGCCGTGTGTTCCTCAGGATGTGCAGGGACACTTGCTCAGGATCCTCCAGGGCCACCCATGCGATGCTTCTGTTATTAACCAGCAGGAACCAGAAGGCAGAGCTGGCCACTTCTCTCTGCACCTCAAGAGCTGACTTAGTGCCTGGCAGGCAGTGGTATGCAGCACCCATCTGGGTAGATGCAGGATGATAAGAGGACTCCATGCAGGTCCCAGGGTGTCCATGGCCGGATGCTCATCTGTCCTGCTCAGCTGTGAGCCGTCAGCCCTCACCCCGTGTCATCAGTGAATCCGACTATCTTGCCTTCTGCGTTCTTCCAGGCAAAGCCCCCCGCTCACCTTGAAACGCCATTTGTTCCTAAGGAGGCTGTCAGAGGCTGGACTAGCGGGGTCTTGCCTGCCCTAGTCCCTCAGAGGAGACCCAGGCTTCTCTGGCGCCAGGGGTCACACCTCTGTCTATTCTGTGCACACAAACATTGTGAGTTTCATGATCCGAGACAGGGTACCTGGGGAAGGTGGTCTGGCTCCCAGTTCTAAGGTCCCTGGGTCTGGCCTTGTGCATCTATGGTCCATGGCTGCAGGAACCCCGGAGGGGCCCCTTGGAGACATCTGTACGATGATGCGGGTGGGAGGGATGGGAGCTTCTGACAGCTTCCGAGTGGACTCAGGCTGGCAGTCCTTTGCAAGAGGAAGGACACTGGCTGGGCCAGATGAGGCTGGGTCCTGCCCACGGGCAACTGGGTGGGCTCTCCAGACAGACGGGGCGACTGCGGAGAGGGGAGGGGAACCCCTGGATCCACCCTGGATTGGGGGTGGCTGAGGAAGCACAGCCGGGGGTCTCTCCAGGAGTAGAGTGCTGGCCTCCAGCCCAGTCCCCACCAGCCAGCTCGGCCAGATGCTGGGACAGAGCCAGCAGGGATGTGGGGAGCATCCAAAGTCCCGGAGCAGGGCTGGGAGAGGCCCGGGGAGGAGCAGGTGGCACGGTGGCAGTGGGCAGTGGGGTGGAGGCTGGGCTGAGCAGCGGCCCACTCTCGCTCTTGGGGCAGACAGCCCACCCAGGCAGGGAGCTGCTCCCCACCAGCTCCCTTCTCCATCAGGAAACCTGAGACGTGCAGGGCTCAGCACTTTCGCCTCTGAGCTGCATTACAACCACATAATTGAAGCTATCTGATTGGAGGGCAGCCAAGCAGGTAGATTACAAGTGATTAGAAATGATAGGAGGGACTGCAACTCGAGACAGCTGGGCTGCCTCCCCACCACCCACTCCACCCGGGGCCGAGCCACGGCCTCCCCAGCTCCCCTGCCTTCCATTAACAGGTCACAGGCCTGCAAACGGAGGGCACGCGCCCCACCTCCCAGATGAGGTCAGAGTCTGCCCGAGGCCAGAATGGCAGGCAGGGTCACGCCCCACCCCAGTGCACCCCTTTCCACAGGGTGCTCGGGGAGCGGAGATGAGTGCACGATCCGGGACGCTGGGTGAAGACCCTGAGACCGGGACCGGGACCGGGACCAGAGCTGCTACCCATCCACAGAGGCCCTTCTGAGCGCCCCCTCCCGGACGCTCCGCCCTTAGGGGAGGGCAGGGCCCCTTACCGGCACTGTCTGGGTCCCGGCGATGGGTTGCGTGCTGGCCTCGGCGCCCGGCTGCTCCGGATGGGTCTGTGCTGGTGTGTATAGGGTCATGCCGTGCTCTGGAGGGACGGGGGTCTGGCCCGAGTAGTCCTGCGTGGGGTGCGGTGGGGGCGGGACGTACTCGGTGGGGATGCCGTTCTGGGGCGGAGGCGGGTACTGGGCAGGGGGGTAGGGCTGGGCCATGGCCTCAGGCGGAGCCGTGGCGTCCTGATTGCCCTGTGGAGGGAGAGAGCAAGGCCACGTTAGGATCCTTCCCTTCCCACAGTCTGCGGGTCACACTTCCCAGAGCTCCCGTGGGTAGGCACAGTACTTTTAGGCACATTTTCCAGGCCCCCTCTTGGGGCTCTCCGAGGAGGGACACCAGCTCTGGTAAGTAGGAGGTGCTGGGATGAGCACCCAGCTTAGGTCCGAAGAGACCCCCTGGGTGCGAACCCACTTGTGTTTATTAGACCTGGCTATTTGACTTGAGGTTATTTTACTTTTTTTTAACAAAACACCTCTAAGTTTTAAAAACGGATCACTTTATACTGTGTAACTGTAGACCCACATGCAGTTGTGAGATATAACCACACTCCTCCATACCTTCTACCTGGTGCCCTGACAGTTGTGCCCCCCAAACCACCATCACCAGGATAGCAGCACTGATCGCCCAGCACAGGATGGGGCCGTTATCGCCCGTCTCTGACCTCATTCAAGCCCTGGGTTTCCTGCTGAAAGCAGGGTGGGAGGTGTCACAGCCACCTTGGGCTCCCTCGGAGCTCACTGTGCAGAAGCCGAAACAACAGTGTCGCAGGGCCCGGAAGGTCCTGCCCCAGTCTTCAGATCTCCCTACAGCCGGCAGAGACCCCGCCTCACTCTCTCGAAGGCCTGCTGCCCAGGGAAGGACACAACTCTCTCATCACTGAGCGCAGCTGCTCCCTGGGGCTTTGAGAGGCCAGGACTCTTGGTGTGGCCCCTGCAGGGCATCAGAGCAGTGCTTGTTGAAGTGGGGTGCCCAGATCCACTATGTGCACACTGGGGAGTTGGTGGTGCCGATCCCTCGTCCCACCTAGGCCTTCTGGGTGCTCGTGAGGCCACTGACCTGGGGGTACTGAGTTGCCCAGAGGAGCCCGGGGCTGCTCACTCTCAGGGTGGCAGTGGAGGGGAGGGGACTCCAGCTACTCACTCACTCCCATCTTCCCTGCAGACATGCTCAGGACCTGAGCAGGTGAGATGCACTCGCAGGGCGTGTGGTGAGAATCCCATCACCTGCCATTCCCCATTGGAGCAGCTGCCAAGGCAAGGCCCCTGCCCAGACGAGGGTGGGTCTGACATGGCTGGGGGTCATGTCCTCGTGGTTTTGCTAAGGTGAGGACCGGTATGTAGCCCCCCACCCCTCACTGTGTCCTTGGGCTGCCTGGGACCAGCACACCTCATTCCCAGTACACAGTTAGTGAGCACCTGCTAGATGCGGGCGTGAGGCCGGCTGCCCTCCTACTGCTGTCCTTCTGACACCTCCAGCTGCAGGCCGAGTGGCTTTCCTGCCAATGGGGAACCCCTCACACCCACGATGCCCCCCTCATGGGCCAGCCCCGCACACTTTAATGTCCCGTGTCCTGGTCCATCTTTGCCCTCTGGAGAACATGCCTGGCCCTGTACTCCCCAAACCCTTCACTCAGAAGGTAACCGACTCTTCCTGGCACCCGCGAAGGCACCAAGTCCTCCGAAGGCCTGGCTGCCACAGGGCCACGTGCATGAGTGGGATCTGCTCAGAAGCCTATGGCTGCCTGCTCTCCACAGCCCCTGGGGCCACTCACACTGGGCTGTGCAGTGGAGCTGTCACCGAGTGGGAAGCTTCAGGTGCAGAAGCCCTCTCTCTCTCTTCCTCCTGCCTCCTCCTCTGCACAGCTGCTGGTCCCATCCTCTCTGCAGTGAGCCTGAAACTAGGGCAACACTTGGGCTGCGAGGGACACCTCCTTGCCTTGCTGGAGGTCTTTGTTTCATTGGTCCACAGTAGCCCAGGAAGCTACATCACCCACTGTCAGCAGACCTGCTGGGGTCCAAAAGGGGAAGGGGGGACCTAGAGTGGGGGAGAGGAACACAGGACGGGGGGCCACGCAGGGGTGGGGGGCGCCTAGCACTTGGGGTGGCGCACGTGATGGGAGGGATGAGGACACGTAGACATAGCACCTGGTGACAAGGGGAGGGCGATCAGTGGGCCTTGGCAGTCATGGGGAAAGATCAATTTGCTGATAAGTATTTGATTAACCCACCACGGACTACACCATCTTCCCAGCTCCCCTGTCCGCACTCCTCCAAGACCTGAGAAAGGGTGGGCTACCTGCCCACCTGCTTCCTTCTTGCTGCACTCTCAACTCTCCCCAAAGACCCCTCCCTGGGTCCCATTTGGGGCTGAGTGACAGCTGCCAATCACACCCACTGTGTTGGGTAAGGATCCATAGGGCTGCATCCCAGAGCCCAAAGCCAAAGGGCACAGTCAGGGACCTTCCAGCAGTGTGCGTCAGATCTGAAAGGGCCTGAGGTAGGCAAGAGGCCCTGTCAGATGGGGACATTTTAGGGACACTATACATTTGAGCACACAGTGTTCTTTGCTTTTACAGATACTCATTTAATCCTCCTGAATCCCACATGGTAGACACTGAGATTCAGATACTCTGGGACTTGCCAGGTTGGTACAGGAGCCAGGAGAGTAGTGCAGGTGGCCTGGGTCCCAAACCCACTTGGCTGTACCTCCACACAGACTGGCCCTGCCTGGGAGAGTCCTGTGAGGTAAGAGAATGACAGCATCTAGACCCTAGAATGCACAGGGATGAGCCAACAGGTGGTCCCAGGTAGCATCCATCCTTTCTGCAAAGGGTTCTCCATCTGCAAATAGTCACTACAATGTCCCAGATAAAGGAATGTAGAATAAACCAAGCTAATGCGACTCGGCAGGTCTGGGGGTGACCCGCAACACCTTTGTCTGGTGACACCTCCATGCACACTGGGGGCAGTGTGGAAAGCCAGCTGCACTTCCCAACCATTTGATGAGCTTTGATAATGTGCCAGCTAAGCAACTGAGGCCACTTGCAGCCTGCATTTCCCAGGAGGTTCTGATAAGTGGCCCAGGCAGAGAGCCCTGGGCCAGACTCCATGAAAAAGCTCAAGAGAGCACATGAGTGCCTGGCTCATGGAGGGGGCACAGCCTGTGTTTGGCCCCTTCCTTTTCTTTTTTCTTTCCAGGTCTGCTGGGGTCAGAGTCAGCAAGGAGCTGGGGCTGGAAGGCATGAGTTGAAGAGTTCCCTGCCAGGCTGTGGGGCTTCAGATGGCATCATTTTGGAACAGCCTTTTAAAGCACCTGGCTCTCCAGGGGATGGTGAATTCCCAGAGCAGGGTCGCCTCATTCACACTGTGTCTCCACATTCTTATGCCCAGTACAGCACCCTGTTGCACTTGGAGGAACCCCAATGAGGGGCTGAATAGATACATATATGGATGGATGATGGATGAGTGGGAGTTAGGGCTTGTATCTAGGTGTTCCCCCAAAGCATCAAACAGTTATAGGTGGAGCTTTTTGGAGGTGGCTGGATCTAGGGTGTGTGATTGCTGGGATTGTGGATGTGATGCTGGCAAGGATTAAGGCTGTCTCACCCTGGATGTGAGTGGTACCCTGGATGGGATACAAGGGACAGAAAGAGTGTTGCTACTTGTTGCTTGCTGCTTTACTTCTTTCCTGCCTACTGCCCACCATGAACTGTTTCTCCTCTGAGATCCCCTCTGCCATGCTATCCTGCCTTGGAGCCAGCTGCCTGTAGACTGAAACCTTTACAGACTGTGAGCCAAAATAGATCTTTCTTCCTTTAACTTTGGGTTTTGGGTGTTTTGTTTCAGCAACAAGGAAAGTAACTAAGACAGTGGGTGAGCAGACGGATAGGTATGGATAGATGAATGGATAAATAGAAGGATGGCTAGGTGGATAGGCTGGTTGGATTAATGAATGGGTGAATGGACAGATGGAAGATGAACAGATGAGTGAGTTGAAAGACCAGTCAGGTCATTATTCTTCTCCCTCCATGAACTTGGCCCTCTCTCCCATTAGTATATTTGCCTGGCAAAACTGGTAAGATCCAGCTCTGCCTTCACTCCATGGTCTGCACTGAAAGAGGAAACCACAAAATCACCCTGGATCCATGACCCCCCTTGGTGCCATTCAGCTTCCACATTCTGAATGACCATTTTACTCTTCCTCAACCTACTATGTGTCTGCTGTCATCCTCACTTTGGGTGATGGCTTCATTTCCTGTCTTCTGCAGAGAATAGAAGAGAATGTTCAGGCTCAGCCATCCACCTTCTACTACTATACGCTGCCTTCCCTCTTGTTCCAGGGGAAAATTCTCTATGCTCCCACACGTCACCAATGACCCCAGCTGCACATGAAATTCAGCCCTTCTCACAGATGTGTGCTCACGGCTCTGGCAGTTAGCCCCCTGCACCCCAGGGTCATCGGCAAGCAGATGGCCTATAGTCATTTCTATGCAGTAAAAGAAACCCCTGCTTGGCCCTACTGTTCCTTCATCCTACAAACTCAATTCCTTGCTTTCCTTGGAGCAAAGCTTCCTGAATGAGCTGTCTACTTCTGCAGCCCCAATTCCTTTGCTCCTGTTCTCTCTCAGTCCCACTCCTAATCAGCTTTCTTTGGCACCAGCCCCCAAAGCCAAGGTTGGTCCAGGTGCCCATGTCCACCACACTGAAAAGCCAATGGTCAACTTCTGGTCCAGTTTGACGAGGTCCCTCAGCAGCCTAGGATGCGGATGACAGTGCCTCTCTCTAGGGGCAGTTTCTCGTCTTGCCTGTGCTGCCCCTCTCTCTTGGTCCTGCTTTACTGAAAATTGCTTCTAAGTCTGTTCTGGCTCCCTGTGCATCTCTCCAACCTTCGTGTGGTGCTGGGCTCTGGGGCTCAGTCCTCAGGCTTCTCTGGCTCCACTCACTCTCTGAAGGCTTTTCAGTCTTAGAATTTAAAATGCCCACTGTGTGACAACCCCTATTATCTCCACCCTCACCTCTCCCCAGAATTCCACCTGCCCCACAGCAGTCTCCTCTCAAGTGTCCAATACACAGATCAGGCTTGATATGGCTGGAAGGATCCCTGCTTTCCTCCCATCGTGCCTGTCAAAGAGGCCTCTCTGGAGGTCTTCCCTGCCCTGGGAGGCACACCCTGTCCCCTTCCTGTGACAGTCCAGTACTCAGCCCAAACCTCAGGATCAACAATAACGGCTGCTTCGGTCCGCACTCCACAAACGATCCAGCAGCAAATGACACCCGCTGCACTTTCACTGTGTGCCCAGAATCCACCATCTCTACCAACTTAGTGTCCTCACTGTCTCTCACCCAGTCTTCACGCTCCTGTCCCAGCCCCTCCAGGCTGCGGCTCTGCAGAGTAAAATCCAGAGTCCTCATGTGGCCCCCTTGGCCCTACAGGGCCTGAACTCATCTCGGCTGTTGTCACCTGCGTCTGCTCCAGCCTGTTCTGCTCCAGCTTCAACACCCCAGTGGTCTCTGGACATGCAGCTCCTACTTTGAGGAAGGTGCAGCGGCCATTTCCTCTATAGGGATCCTCTTCTGGCCACCCACAGCACTCTCCCTTCCTCAGGGCAGCCCCTTTGTTTGTTTTTTTGGTTTTGTTTTGAGACAGGGTCTCACTCTGTAGTTGAGACTGACCTGGAACTCACTATGTAGCCCAGGCTGGTCTCGAACTCACAGCGATCCTCCTGCCTCAGCCTCCCGAGTGCTGGGATTACAGGCATGCACCACCATGCCCGGCTGGGACGGCCTCTTTGAATTGGGCTCCGATACAATGGAGATCTAAAATGTCCTCCCAGGTTCTCACCTGAGTGACAGGTGACTTGATCTTGGAGGGCTCCACTCACCGGTGGATGCTCCCACTGATCAGTCCAGCAGTGAATGCGCAGATAGGAGGGCCCTGGTTAGAGGTGGCCCCTGTGAGTGCGACTTGAAGAGCACGCTCCTTCCCCTGGCTCCTCCCTTATCACCCTGCTTCCTGGCTGCCATGGATCAGCACCTTTGCCATCTCCTCTGCCATCTTGTTTTTGGCCTGCAGCTAACCAACCATGGACTGAAACTAAGTTAAAATAAACCTCCCCTCCTTCAAGTTGTGGGTTATTTTGTCCCAGCGAAGGCACAGTGACTAGGACAGGGTCCCTCCACCTGGCAGTCCCCATCCCCTCGACCCACTTTCTCCTCCTGCATCTGAAGCCTCCAGATGCCTGGCACCATCATCTGCTTCCTGTGCCCATGGCATAACCCAGGATAGCTGGGCCTCCCTTGCTGCTGGGTCTTCATCCAGTGTCCAGAGCAGCACACGGCATGCAGGACCGTGACCAGCAGGTGCCTAAAGGAGGGATGAGCGTGCGAGGGAAGAAAGAAGTCCCGCACCCCATTAACCCTCCACAGCAAGCCTGGAAGGCAGGCTCGGGCATTATCTTACTTTGCAAGCAAGAAAACCGAGGCTTGCAGCCGTGATTCCAATGGCACCTGGCAGGCAGCTGGCAGTCCACAGAGATTGGCCAACACGCTCAAGGGTGTTTTGGTGTAGTGGTCTCACCAGAAAACCCAGCCCTCCAGAGGGCTGCTCTGGGGCTGTTACCGCATGTCTGTTCCCTGCCATCTTCCCCATGTGGCGGGTGTCAAGATCACTGTTTTCAGAGGGATAAAGTGCCTGCCCAAGGTCACAGGGCCTCGATCCTAACAGTCCTACCTCTACTGCCTGTCTTCTGAGGAGGAGGAGGGCAGGGAGGCACGAAGGGAGTCTGTGAGAGGAGCAGGGGGCAGCCGGCAGAGTCCAGGTCCTGAGAGACACCAGGGATGCCCCTTACCACTCCAGGCCAGGGACACCACTGCGCCAGCCTGGAATCAGCATGGGTTATTCACGCCACAGAACTGGTGAGGAGCACGGAGGCTGGGATGGGTGGGGAGGGGCTCCAGGCAGGCCGCTGCTCACCCCCAGGCTGGAGGGTTCAGGGCCATGCACGGTGGCCTGCACATGGGGTGAGGGAGTCCCGCAAAAAGAGGCCATGGCTGGTCTGAGGATGAGGTGGGAGCTCTGAAGGGTCAGGCTGGCGTCTGCCACCCCCCAGCCAATCCCCTGTCCACCTTACACTGTCTGTCCTCTCCCAGAGGCTGGCCCACTTGGACAGAGCCCTGTGCTTACTCCTTACTTCCCTGGCCCTCTTCTGGGAGGCTGTGTCTGGCTGCCTCTGTCCTGGATCGTGATGGATCCATCCTCTCCCCTCCCGCCTCCCTG
The DNA here is from genome assembly GCF_012274545.1 of Fukomys damarensis. NCBI lineage: Eukaryota > Metazoa > Chordata > Mammalia > Rodentia > Bathyergidae > Fukomys > Fukomys damarensis. The sequence continues at coordinate 62,201,957 of NW_022900935.1, forward strand.
GCTCTACTCACTGCTGCTCCCTGTTGCTCCTGGGACCAAAGGTGGTAACAGCTCTGTTGCTGCCAGGTCCCTCGCAGTCCCTCAACCTGGCACTAGAGATACCTCTAGAGTGAGCAAGCTGCCTGCTGACCCCTGGGTCCTGACGGCAGGATCCTCTGCCCAAGGACAGGATGGCACGACTGGGCCAGGCAGCTGCACAGCCTTGGCTCCTGCGGTTGGGGTGGACGCACCCCCATCCCTGTACTCTAAGTGCTGGTCACAGCACAGCCATGCTGAGTAAGTCCGAATCTGGGCTCGATCTTCTTCAGATCCAGTGAGGTCTGTCGAGTGGGGGCAGTGACCTGTCCTCCTGAAGGCAAGAGAACCCTCCCTCTCCGAAACAGAGCTGAGGAGCCCGAGAGTCTCTGCTCATACTACTGGCCCAGCAGCTGGCTGTCCAGCCTGTGTGTGCTGCTGGGCAGGGCAGGGCAGGACGCTGAGGACGCAGGGTGGTGGAGGGGATGGAAAAGCGGGACGTCTGGCAGGGCCCCTCCCTGCATGGCCTGGCCACTTCCCTTCCTGGCTTCCTCGCTCTCCGGGCCCTCCAGGGCAATTAAGCTAATTGCCTCTGATTCCTCACCCCTGGAGAGAGGGCAGGCAAGGCTGCAGTGGGAAGCTGGCACTGGTCACCTCCTCCCATCTCTGGGCAAAGCCAGATTCCAGGTGAGAGGGAGGAAGGGAGCCCGGGAAACAACAGCTGGCGACCAAACTGGCAGGTGTGTCTGGAGCCTGTGCCACCAGTCCACAAGGAAGCCATCCTGCCTGCTCAGCCCTCCTGCTGACCTGAAGGGATGGTAAGGGGGCCAGGAGCCACACGGTCAGCGAAGGGGAAGGCCCCACCCTGGCCCAGAGCCGAGAGGCACTGCACCAAGCCTTCCTGATCCAGCGCTCTCATTCCCCGTGTGTATGTGGCGGATCAGAGGTGTGGAGGGGCCTCGGGACTGAGCCTTTGGGCTGTCGGCCACATTCACCCTGTGATGGGGACCAGAAGAAGAGAGATGGATGTCAACTTCCTAAGCCTGAGACAGGCCATGACAGAGCGGTCTTATCTGCAGGTGGTGACCACTGGGCAGAACAGGAGGGCCCGTCCTGAGCAAGCCCACCTGTCTGTGGGGCGTCCCTCCCCGTCCTCGGCGGAACTCAGTGTTAGGAGGAGGCTGCCCGCCCAGGGCTGTGGCCCTGGTCCCCTAAGACTCAGTCAGTTGACCTTGTTGCCCTGATCCCTGCAGTCTGGAAGCAGGGTTGATCCTGCCTGGCCCCACCAGAGGGTGTGCACACGTTGGGTGGACACCTGGGGCTCTGCACCCTTATTTCTGGCTGCAGTCTGAGGGAGCCAAACACTCCTTCAATTCCCATGTCTTAGAAGAGGAGGGGACCACAGGAGACCCAGCCTGCCAGATGCTCTCGGGGGAGGGAGCACGTCAGCACCGCCAGTGAGGAGGCTCCTTTGGTCCTGCCACTCACGGAGGTGAAATCTGCCTCCCGAAACCTCCCACCGGACACCTACTCGGCACGGAGTCCGTGGACTCGTCTCAGCAGGCCGGCCCTTAATCTCAGCAGCTTCACCCATCTGGCTGCTCCTGACAAAAATCCAGGAAATACCACGTTCGCCCCCAACTTACAGGTGAAGAATCGCAGGTGAGATCCAGGGCCCTGGCATCATCAGTGTGTGCGTGCACTGAGCCACTATCCCTCCCTGGGCGGAGAGCACCTCCTTTCTTGCTGCCCACCTGTACAGAGGAGGCTCGCAGGCCACACTTGCTGGGCGGCCTATTTAAGTGGCTACGGGAGTAAGAGGGGCAGTGAGAAGAGTCGATGCCCAGAGAGGTGAAGGGTAGGGGAGAAGGCAGAATCAGAGAGAGAGAGAGAGAGAGAGAGAGAGAGAGAGAACGTGCGCTGAATTGTATTTTCTTGGGGGTGACCCCTCACTGTTTTTGAAGTGCATTTCATTGGACAGTAAAGTTTTGGGGAAAAGGGACAGATAAAGAGGAGTGAAGATTAAGCTGGAAAACGCGCTGATATCCAGGCAAGAGACCTGACGTCACTGGCCGGGGTACCTGGCGAGCCCTGCCTCAGACTGACCATGCTCTTGCTGCCACTCCCTGGGGTTGGTGTGGTGTGAGCGAAGATGCTGTGCTGATCCAGAGGGCCCTGGGCAGGGTGAGGTGAGCACAGGCCATTTGAGCATCTCCAAGGAGTGTGGAGCTGGCTGCGCTTACAGGAAATCCCTGCCACGGATCCTGGGTTCGAGCTGAAAGGGCCTCCAGAGCATTCTGGGCACCCAGAGAGGCTGGCCTGTGTGGTCACTCTGCTGATGGAGCTGCAGAGCCGGGATCCTTTGCATCTGGACCAGCAGGAGAGTGAGCACCAGTGTGTGTGAACTCGCTCATCAAATGTACACCATGTGCACAATGGTCTCCTCGGCAGAGGTCCCTGAGCATTAACTAACTGGAGAGGCAGGATCAGAGCAGGGGCCGACCACCTGGGCTCTGTTAGGTCTGGCTCCGGCTGACACTGAACTTCTGGGTGGCATGATGGTGGGGTGCTGCGGCCTCAGATGTCCGCGGGAAGTGGCTGGGGAGGGAGGCAGGCTCCTGCCTCCCAGTGCTGTTGCTCCCTCAGCCTAGAGACAGGCCACCTCCACAGCTCATGGGCTCTTGGCCCCAGTGTTGTGGCTTGGGTGGGACTGCAAGGAGAAACATCCTTCACAGATAGGAACACAGACTCCCTACCAGTCTGGGCCTCCTAGGAAAGCCATGCTGTGGCCAGCAGGAAGGTGAGTGAGGCCCAGAGCAATGTCCCTGGAGACGCCACCTTGTCCCCTGCAGCCAAGGAGATGTCCTGGTCCAGGACAAAATATCCACTCCAGAATCATCATACACCTGTTTCTTGAGACTTCTTCAGGCGGCATCCCAAAGGGTTGGCTATGCAGAGACCCTGTAGGCCAGCACTTCAGAGCTAGGGACATGGGCACAGCCCCATTGAGGGGGGGACACTGGAGGCACAGGGCAGAGTGAGGCTGCCTGCCTTCCTGGTATGGCATGGCTATAGCAGGTACTCAAGATATGTGGAAGAATGCTGATACCGGCATGGCTGTAGTCGGCCACTGGTTGAGCACTTATGAGTATTTAGTCCTGGATCAAAGCAATAAAGATACTGTTTCCTGTGACCATGGAGCCAACCCCTGAAAGAAGCTTGGCTGGGTGGGGGGCAAGGTACTCACCCAAGTGCACACAGATGACATGGTGCCAGTCTGGGATCTGACCACAGTCTGTCCAACTCAGACTCTCCTGATACTGCCCACAGGTATAGACTGCTGTCCACCTGGCAGTGAGCAGGAGGTGCACCTCCCCCAGGCCAGGAGGGGTGGTTGGCATTAGCCTTTCTTGCCACGGTCTCAGGATCCCCCAGCCACTGGGCAGGGCCTCGCTGCCTGCCAGTGAGGCACTGGTGTGTTGGCAAATGCCAGGAGCCCTTTGCCAGGTGTCTACCTACTGCCTTGGGGCAAGATTTGCAGGACCTCTGGTGCCAAGCTGCCACCCTGCCATCAAAGCCTTCAGGTGGGAGAGATGTACAATCTGGAGTGGGTGCCAGCATCCCTGGGGAGGGACGGGAGGGTCTGCTCCCTGGAGAGGGCTCTGATGCACCTTCTTCAGCCCAGCTGGAAGCCCAGGCCAGGGAGAGATGAGGAGAGCCGGCCGGTGCTGCTGCTGCACAGGGCTCAGGGGGCTCCAGGCTGGGGAGGATCCACCTGAGCTGCTCCTCCTGTCCCCACCAATCCCTTCTGTTCCCCGACAGCTAGTTTAATATCTCTTATTAATTAGGGGTGTCGGACAGGCCATCACACCACATATTACTTTATTCAGGAACCATTAGGTCCCCGTGTTCTGGTCCCTCTCCTCCTCCCCTCCCACCTTCCCCACCAGGGCTCCGGTACCCAGGCTGCTCTGATACCCCAGAGGGACCAGGCTGGGTGAGTGTCCCACCCTCTGGACCTAGGGATGATCTAGGCAGGGTCCAGGTAGGTGAGCAGGGTCACTCTGCAAGTTAGAAATCGGCCAGCAGGGCCCACGTTCTACCATTCGCTATTGGCAAGGAGCAGCAGGTGCAGCTGTGCAGGTTGAGGCTGGGCCAGGAGCTGCCCTGGCAAACACAAGGCCTGCGTGTGGAGCCTCCTGGCCAGGCCCCGGGGATAAGCCCGGGTTCCCATGTGCCAGGGGCTGGTCTGACATGACTCCCTGGAGCATGCCCAGCAACCCAGGCTTGGCACAGGGCAGGGCTGCCACACTCCGCTCAGGCCTCCACCCTGCCACGGCCTTCCTGCCCTTGGCGCAGCCGCCTTCTCTGCACTGTGACAGCTGATGGTGCCGACCCAGCCCTGTAACCAGGCCAGAGCAAGGTGAGCCTGAGCCAGCATGGTGCCCGCACGGCAGCGTGCTCTGAGTGCATGGTATGTTCCGGGGCTGTGTGCATCCGCCTGCTCCATGTACATGGCACGGTCTGTGTGTCCTGTGTGCTACGGGGGACAGAGCCCAGGCATCTGTCCTTTGAAGAGGAAAACACCTCCATCGCCAGCTGACGTGCCATCACGCCTCGGCCACAGACCTGAGCTGGCCATGACCCGTGACCCGCACCGACACGGGGTTCCATGGCTACTCCTGTACCTACTGATCATCGTGCTCCCCCCAAACTGCACACTGAGGGTGTCTGGAGACCGACACTGGGCCTGGAATCTTCTTCAGTTTGCCAAGAAGCCACAGACTCCGATGACGCACACACGCGATTTCTCTCTTCCGACAACTGGACTTTGATATAACTGGTTTCCTTTATCCCGTGTACTCTATCTTATGCATTAAGCCCACCCTTGGGAGAAAGGGTCCCTGTACTTAGCATCAGATGCTACTGGGTTCAAAGCACCAGGCAAGGGGAGAATCTCTCCCGGGCCACTGCGCGGCGTGCAGCCAGCCGCTCAGCAGAGACTCGGCCCCCGCCTGTGGACGCCCCGGGCCAGGGGATGGATCTTCACACCTTTAGACAGTAATTCCCGCCAAGCTCCCCACATCGCAGTCATAAAACATGAGGCACCACGAACCATATTCTCCCCAGCCTTACCTCTACTTGGACTCTGCTCTGCTGGAGCGGTCAGTGATGGCTGACATCTGCCTAGCTGATGGGTGTGGGGCATGTTGGGAACAGGGCTCACCCCGATCGCCAGCCGCTCTGAAGTGCGGCTGACCTGTCCCACTTCTGGGCCACTGTAGAGTGTGAGACTACGGGGCACAGGGGTTGGGGCAGCCACAGGCAGAGAGCATGTGTGGGGTCTCTCGGGCAGAGAGTGGGGTAAATGCCGAATTTGGGGTTAGCAAGAGAGATGAGGGAGCTGGGCCAAGTCCCTGTGACTCCTGGGCTCTGCAGTGGTCTGAGTCCACAGCTGTGTGCACGTACATGCAGGTACCGCGAGAAACCACACACATGCTGGGAGGCCCCCCGGTGGGTGCCATAGTGACAGATGGTAGCCACGGCTGGTCCGTGGGCACCAGAGGTGGCGGGTGGGGGGTGGAGCACTGGGGAGCAGGCACTGCCCATGCTGACCTAGGCAGTCCCTACTTACTGCCCTGCCTCTGGGGACAGACAGACCCTGACACTGGCAACACAAGATGGGGAGGAAGACACTGGGGACCCAAAGAAGGGCACGAGCACTGGGAATCAGGTACCCCTGGCTCCAAGTGGTAAGGGAAGTGCCCAGGAAAACAACTCCCACCCAGGTGCAGACCCATTCCCCAAGGTGGTCGTGCAGTGCTGGCCCCGCAGGAGGCTCGAGGTCCTGCGCCCACTCACCACTACGAGACGGGGCTTCTCCCCGCTTCACAGTGAGCAGAGAAAGCAAGGCTCCAAGTTCAGCACCTGGCCTTAGTCACACAGGTGGGGGAGCGGCCAAGCCCAGGGGCTCAGATCCCAAAGTGGGAGTAGCCACAGGCCTCTTCCCAGACCTGAGCCTTTCCGCCTGGGGGTGGGGGAGGCCTGATGTACTGCCCCAGGATGCTTTGCCCCCAAAAAAGAAGTCTTTGAGGAGGGCAGGGTGAGGAGTCATAGGGGAGGGTCCCTGAGGAGGTCCCAGCCCCAGCCAACCAATCACCGTCAACTCCTGGCAGCACCCTACTCGGCCCACTCGGCCCAACTGGTGTCTCACGCCTGCTCAACCAAGGACCGTGTGCTGAGCACCTACTACCTTGCTGCACTGTTTCACAGTGAAAAAACCCCTCGCCAGGGCAGTGTCCCAGGCCTCCTCCTTCCCCCGACTCTCTGCCGTGTCATGGAGGTGGTCAGTGCCTCCTGTGGGAAGCCTTCCAAGCTGTCCTTCCCCAGCTGTGATCTCTGCTTTGCCCCCTTCCCCCTCCTCCAGGTGCTGCTGGGAACCTCTAGACAGGCACGTGGGCAGCATTCTACGTCCACGATCATCTTGCTGCTCTCCAGGGTGGACCAGCGGACGCCAGGCCTATCACGGGGATGCCAAGAAAGCCACCCATGCTGAGCTCCCTCCCAGGGTGGCCTTCTGAGGACAAAGTCAGCCACTGAGAGGGCCCACTCAAGGTGAACCCCCACAGCCCCTGGTCCGGTCTCCCCAGGGTACCCCGGGGCCCCTCTTCCCAGGACCTCCTGGCAGCTCCCTCTGCACCCCCAGGACAAGCCCTCTGCCAGCCACCATGCTATCGTCATAGCTGCTTCCTCCACGTTCATTAAGAATATTAGCATTATTAATGGCCCATGGTCTTCATTTAGGAAATGGAACAGGATATTAAGTGCTATGCCCATTACGTGAGGTGGGTGGGTAGAGACCCCAGGAGAGGGTAGGTAGGCAGAACCCATCTTGGGGCAGCCCTCAGTCTGTGCCAGGCAGCCCCAGGTCCCAGCCGTGTGCCCCTCTTCCTCCCATGGTGCCCTCGGGCTCCCAGCAGCCACCTCCTAGTTGCAGTGAGCCCTGGAAAGACACACTCAAATGAGAATTTGTGAAATGTAATTAGGAAGGTAAATTTCCCAGCAACGAAGATTGCATAATGCATCCCACAGTCAAACACCCACCCGTTGCAATCTGGTTTGAAAACTGTGGATTTATTTGTCATTTAGGATAACTCCCCAGTGATCTGTTGGGTGCTGTCTCGGGGCCAGAGCCCCTGCGTGCTCATACCTGGTCACCTGTCTCTAATCTCAGCCCTGCAGCTGGGATGCAGGAAGGTCCCCGTCACACAGGAGAGCTCAGGTTCCGCTCTACACAGGGGCAGCCCGAGGCCTGGCAGCACCTCCCGGGAGCTCAGAAACGCAGGCTCCTGGCCACACCCTGATCTGCCCACTCTGAACCCGTGGCCCCAGGGAACTGCTGTTCTGCTTGTAAACTGAAGCCCCACAGGGAAGGACAGAGCGTTCTGTCCCTGGAGCAGGGAGGAGCTTCAGTGCTGGGTGGAAGTGCTGCGGGCACAACCTGGGCCTGGCCTGGAGGACATGTGCTCAGGAGTCCCGGGGGACAGCAGTCATTCGTAGATACTGGTGTCAGGATAGAGGGTGGCCTCAAAGCCTTGAGGAAGAAGATGGGCTGCCTCTGAGTGCACGGGACAGTCACCTGGGCACTCCAGTGCTGGGCAGGCTTCGAGGTCCCTGAGTGCCCTCCTTTGAGGATTAAAATGAAGTGGCCCCATCTGACCCCAGAGACAGTGAGGTTCAAGCCCTCCGCACATCAGATGAGGAAGGTCTCAAGCTACTGGCACCACCTGGTCCAGGACCTGGGTCCCCAGCAGGAGGCAGAGGTGCTTGCCCTATACTTGCGCACCTCGGAACACCTGCTCTGCCCACTGCTCAGCACCGGCTCACTACAGCCAGGGGCATGAAACCAGAACACCAGAGGCTCACAGCAGAGTCCAGCCTGGATCTGGGACAGGCAAGAGGGGCATGGTGGGACTTCTAGGGAGGGACCCAGGCCACCTTAAGTGCTGTCCCTGGCACAGGGAAAACTGCTGTCCTCCAGCAGGGATGTCCTGCCTCGAGCTGCTCCTCATGTCGGGTTTACCTCTGGAGCGGCCACACAAGAACTATCTGGGAAGCCGAGCCCTTCCCTGCAACAGAGGCCGGGCACCTGCCTGCCTTCCTGATGCTCCTCAATGCTGTGGGAACTGGGGACTCCCCAACGTCACACCCACATCCTATCTCTACCCAGGTTCACGGCGGGGCCATTAAGCATCACCTTGTCCCCGAGGATTGGGAAATTATCCTTGTAAGTCCCTGAAATCCTCAAGCAGCCTGGTATCTCAGAGCTCCACTCTCCTTTGAGGACTCAGGAGAGTAGATGCCTGGGCCCGGGTCACAGGAGGTGGCAGAGTCTGTCCTTCACCTCCAGATGGGACCGTGCCAGAGCCCTGACAGCTTTCACCACAGGTCTTCACCACTCGTATTGCGTGGGGGTCCCTGGTCCTGGTGCCCAACCCAAGTCCTTCTTACTAGGATTTCAGCCAGATTCCCCTTGCTTTGTTTGGTTCCTAGCCAAGGTGGTGGTCTGGGCCTTTCTCCTACAAACCCAACCCTGCTCCTGGAGATCCCCACTTGCTGTAGATTCTGCTGCCCCCAGACCCATGACCATGCTCAGTCCCTGAAGCACGTGCATGTCCCACACTCCTGCCTTCCCTCAGCTGCCCCTTCCCTGTGGACCGCTTTTGCTGAGGTCAGCCTTGGTATGACAGGAGTGTCACTAGGGTGGGGAGGTGGCTGCAGCCCATGCTGGGAAGTGAGTTCAGGTACTGTCTGTGACAACCACTCAGGTTTGGGCAGTGTCTGGAGGATGGGGAGGTGGGAGACCAGGGCCCGGCCGGATCTTGGGGTCAGGTAGGACCTCCTGCACTGCGGACACCAGGCTGTCTCATGCTTCGAAACTCCAGGACACAGGCCCTGGTTGTCTTGTCCAAGCTATGTTCAAGGGGACACCTGGTGTAGTGCTGCCTGTGTAGTGGGGGATGGGAAGATTCTGGAAAGGCACAGGGAACCTGCCACACCTCACCAGAATTGTACTCTAGGCCGGGGCTCCTGAAGGTGGGGTGGAGGTTTCCCACCCTTGTCTGTGCAACAGCCTGTCCCCAGGCAGGTCAGGGGAGCCGGGGCCTGGCCACACGGCTCTCATAGGGCCCATTCTGTCCCATGAGTCAGGAGCAAGCTGTTCCTGGGTTGGGATAGCCATGTCCCAGGACATATCTCATAGTGCAGAGGCCAGTGCTCTCACAGTTTTAGACCCGTGTGGATAATTCTCTACCCAGTGCTGTAGTTTGGGTCGTAAATGTTCCCCAAAGGCGCACTGAGCATGTTGAATGCTTGGTTGCCAAGCTATGTTGCTACTAGAAGGTGGGGAACTTTAGGGTGCGGGGCTTCTGGGAAGACGTTAGGTCACTGGGTGTGTCCCTGGTGAGGGTGATCAGGACTTTGGCCTCTCTCTTTGCTTCCCAGGTGCCATGAGGCGAACAGCTTCACTCTACCATGTGCGCCTGCCATGACGACTGGCCTCTCCACATGCCAAAAACAGCAGCCAAGTGACCATGGACTGAACCCTCTGACTCTGTGAGCCTAAATAACACTCGCTTTGATCTAAGATATTTTGTCACAGCAATGGAAAGCTGACTGACACACACATAGAGACACACATAGAGAAACAAGGTCCTTCCTGCTGGTGCATGGACTCAGCCTCATTCCCCTGAGCTCTACAACCCTGGCTGATCCAGATCTAGCTGGGATCTAGGTTCTCACTCCTGCAGTGGCCTTTACTCAGTGTACCAGAGGCACCCTCTGCTCTGCACCCCCACAAGGGGCCACAAGACACACTAAACAGATGTGCACACGTTCCCTGTGTACACACTCATACACGCACCCCACACACACGCATTCTCTGCAGTCTCACTCACATAGTCCTGTGCACATGCTAGATCCCAGCAGCAGCCCTTCAGCTGTGACAACTCAGAACGTCTCCAGGCTTTGCCAGAAGTCCCCAGGCAAGGAGTGGGAGGCAGGCACCTCTCCTGCCAACCTTGGCAGGCAGCCTCCTCGCTGTGTGCACTGAGGCACGCCCGTGTATACACCACACCCTGCCCTGGTCTGGAAACCCTCCCCTCCTGCCTGCCCACTATGCCAGGCCGCAGTGCCTCCCCTCGCAGCTGCGCTGCCGGCGCCTGGCTGGCCTGGCCTACCCAGAAGGCAAGAGGGAGGTGACGGCTCTTTTCCCGGTAGGCGCCTGGCTCATGGAAGAGGCGAGTGTGGATCTAATCTTCCACTGATTAAATGTCCCTCATTAATGAGTTTCTTTAATTAATGAAGTTTTTGGGTCTGCTCCACTTGCTTTATTCCAGCCACACTCTGCCTCCTCAGCACAAAGCGGGGCCATTTCCTCCGGGTAATTGAGGGAGCCGCGGCCGATCCTGCCGACGCTGCACTTTGCTGATTGCGCCTGTCAGCTCTGGGCTGACAACTCCATTTTTAAACATTTTCTTCTCCAGAAGCCATGCGCACATGCGTGCTCACACACACTGACAGGGGCACATCCCAGGCACCCCGCCTCAGTTACACACCAGGCAACGTACGACCATGCCCATGGGCAGGGCGGTCTGGGCTGCCTCAGAGAGGCAGGCAGCTAAGCGTGTCCTGCTTGAGCACATGCACACTTCCCTCTGCACTTACTGGGGACAGCTGTGTGCAACACGTCACCCTCCTCACACATTGTGCACACGTGCCCCTCAGCACACGTCCACCAGTTACACGCACACATGGTACATGTTACAGTCACTCCCGAGCACACACACATACATCATAAGCACATGCGTGTGCACTGCCACACACGAGCACACCATACACAGTGCATGTTCTCACACCGCTCACTCTCACTGCTGAGCTCATGCACTTACACACCATGTCACCCCCATGTCCAGGCAGCACATGCACCCACACGCACGCATGTACCATGCACACACAGACATGAGCAGATCGCACAGCATCCCCGTGCAGGTAACACACGCACTCCGACCTCACCCCCAGGTCCGTACTCACACACATCCCCCTGCAGTTCACACCCCACATAAACACCCCCCCCACTCAAATGCACAGTGCCAGCCCGCAGCAGGGGACACAGTGGAAGCAGGCTCAACACACCAAGGGACCATGTCCCCAAGTCCACCTGTTGTCCAGACAGCTGCGCTTGGCCATTCCTCAGCCAGGCTTCCCACCCTGCTGTGACCAGGCGCCGGCTCTGGGCTCCAGGGCCTGGAGGACGATGCGCTCCTTTCTTGGTCACAAAGAGCTCTCTGAATTAAAAGCATTTATTTTCTCCTGCTGACAAGGACGTTGGGTTTCTTCCCTGTGGGGACGGCTGGAGGCTGGGCAGCAGGGGCTACTGCTCAAGACCATGGGGGAGGGCATGCTGCTTGCCCCTCTCCAGCATGTGGGCACATGGAAGTGTTGGGGTGGGGACTGGAGAGGATGATTCTTTAAGACAGAAATTGGCCCCGAACAGCCAAGAAAAAATGATGGATCCTCCGAGAAGGATGAAACAGGACCTGACACTAGGAGTCAGCTGACAGCGGCGGCAGCCAGGCAGGATGGCATCCTTGTGACAATGCGGGAGGGGCAGTCAGCTTGCGCTGGCTTACTGACTCTTCATCCCCACCAGATACGGTGGGCATCTCTATCCCCGTATTTCTACTGGGGGAAATGAGGCTGAGAGGAGCCAGTATGTGTCAGGGCGCCCCCTGGTGGCAAGTGGTGGGATGGGCTCTGGGCAGTTCTGCCTGTTTCCTGGCCCGTACCTCCCGTCCCATGTCCCTGCCATGCTGCTGTTCCTACTCCAGACTCCTTGCAACACCTGGGAGGCACATGCCGTTATCTCTGTGTCACAGGGGAAACTGAGGCTGGAGAGCTATGACTGCTGACTGCTCACACAGGGCTACAGGCTACTGGGACACAACCCTAGCCCCAAGCCCAGTGTATCCTGAGCTATGCCAGGATGAACCCTTCTCTGGGTAGTTGCAGGAGCCTCAGGGACAAGGGGGCATCTGGCTGCCAGGCACCCGCCACACACCTGCTTCCAGACACCCTGTGTGTATCAGACACAATCAACGAATGCTGAGCACTACTGCACGCTGGCACTTCTGGGGTGTATGCACGTGGGGAAACGGAGGCTTAGAGAGAGAAGGATCAGGCGAAGGACCCACAACTCGCGGGGCGCACTTGCAGCCCAAGCCTTTTGGACTGGACCAGCACTTCCTAAAGTGTGTGCCCCGGAACTCCACTCTTCTAGAACACTGTAGAGAAGCGCCGGGGAAATGCCACCATGCTGTCCCTAGAAAAGGCCCTGACAGGGCTGCCACAGAGACACAACTGTGCACAGCCTGCATTCCCACACTGCTCTCACCCAGGACTGGTTTTCTCCTCCTAAAAGAGCATTAGACACGGAGGTTTCTGGGAAATGGAGCCAAATGCCGCGCGGGTTGAGGGCTTGGTCCCCTCCAAGGACAGCTGTCCCATTGCTCCCAGAGGGCCCCCTCCTAGGCCATGCAGAGGACCTTTTCTGAATGACGAAAGGGTCCCAGCCTCCTCGGTGGTGCCTCCTCTGAGCTGAAGGTCAGGGGACAGGCAGCACAGATAGCTGGCTTCGGACCGATCCTGGACACTGAAGGCAGTGGCCACATCCCGAGGACCCAGTGGGGACACAGCTCTGCACTTGGGTGTGTGTGACCACAGGGCCCCGGCAGGGCAGGGGATGCAGGTAAACACGAATGCCAGCAGAGGAGGGCACGGGCCAGCGGGGTACACCTGAGCACCCCCAGAGTGGCGAGCGTGGTGAGGAGCAGGGCTGGGGCCAGGTCAAGGCTCTGCGGGCCTTGTTGTCATAAGGAAGGGTGGAGGGTGGGTCTGCAACTGCAATCAGCTTAGAAACCACCACCACCGCCCAGGAGGCCAGAGCTGGAGTGGGAACAAAGGCACAGGAAAGACTGGGGCCAGCGGGGACCCCTCCGCGAATGGGGACCCCTCCGGGAATGGGTGTTACCTGGAGGCCAGGAGGTGCTGCGGAGGGGTGGGGGTGGGGCCTCCTCACACTGTGTCTTCACACAGAGGTTCACAGAGGACGCCTAGGGGCCCAGGTCACACAGCACATTAGGCAGGACACGGTCAGGTGGTCGGGGTGGGGCCAGGTACCGACGTCCAAATACTAACAGAGAACCACAGTCTCTAGGCTGGGGAGGCCGGGGGCTGACCCTGGGCGGTCAGGATCCCTTGGGAAAACTCCTACCTCTCTAAGGTTGGGAGCAGGCGCCGTAACAGACCCCACCAAGGCCATGTGAGAGCTGCAGGTGTCAGTGCAGGTGGGCAGCCAGCACAGTGTGGGCTCGCCGGCGGCACACTGGAAATGAGCTTATTGTCACAACTCTGCTGTCCAGATACCCAGAGGAGGGGGCCTTGGAGAACCTGCCTGACCCCCATGACCTCACGGGGAAGGAGAGAGGACAGGACATTCCCTGAGAATGAGGGAACAGAGTTGTTCTCCGTGCCCCAGTTCGTGAGAAAGTCGGAAGGGTTTGCATCTTACAACACTTTTGAAATACTGTCTGGGTCAAGGGAAATTCAATCCTGCAGCTTTTAACTGTAGTCACACTGAAAACACACCCTCACAGTAAATAAAAATATGATTTACCACGGTGACACTTTCATTTAGCAACCCTCTTGTGCAGCTCATTTGTAATTATTCCCAAGTGCCGTGAAGCTGGGCCAGCAGCATGGCCCTGCACTGCACTCCATCATCCCGCCAGGTGGGGAGGGCTGGGGGTTCATGGGGGTAGGCATGAGCAGCACTGTTGGGGGGTGCGGGCCGGGTCCGAGTGTGGCTCATTATGATTGAGATTAAACTGAAAAAATCAATTTTTAATTGAATGTATTCTTTGAGCAGACCCCGTTGCCCATGGCTGAACATGAATGGAATTTTCATTCTAAGCTCCTCACACGACCCCTGCCCAACCTGCTGACCTCAGGACAGGGCTGACCAGGCCAGCACATCGCCCCTCCCGTGCTGCCCGCAACTCAGCCGGGCAAGAGAGCCAGAGACCAGCCCTGGGGGTGCAGGTGGGGAGGTCTTGGCCCCGCAGGTCACAGGACTCCCAGAGCCAAGGGTGCTAGGGCCAGAGAGCCAGCCTTACCCTGTAGCTCTGTGCCCACCTGGGAGGCAGCACACAGCAGCATGGGCTCATGGCAGGAGGGACAGGCCCTCGGATCCATCTCCTAAGGGGAACCCAGCACAGAGAAGCCTTGTACCCCATGAGGGCGTGGGCCCAGGGCCTGCATTCTGGGCAGCCTCACCTCTGGGGTGCGCTCATGCTGGACCCCTGGGCAGCTTCACCTGCCCTGTTCCCATCAGCGTCCTTCCTGCACAGGCCACCCTGGGTATTGCTGGGTTCTGGTGTGTGCTGTGCCTGTGGTGCTATCTCCCGAGGGAGGTCCTACAAGTCAGGCCTCTGTCGATCACTCTTTTCTACTTCCTTGATGTCGCTCTACTTCTATCGCCCTCCCAGGATGGGGCTTCTGCAGGGCTATGGCCACCTTCAGTTGTGCAGAATCACTGCCCAGTGCAGGCCAGGTCTCGGCCACTGGAGCCAGGGCTCCTTCCCAGGAGGGATACCTCTATTCCGGCGGGCATGGGCGGCCCAGCAGCCCCAGGAGAGACACGACCTCACACCCAGGGCTCGCCAGGGCTGGGCGAAGAGCATCCTCCTCCCACCCCCAGCCATGACTCTAATCTGAGGTGTGGGTGGTGGTTGGTGGAAAGGTGGGTTGTGCTCTCCTACGGGAAGCCCCGACTCACAAGGACCCCAACCCAGAGTGCCTTGTTCCTGCCAGGCTGCCCGGGAGAGGGCCCCTCACAGGCACCCTGTCCCCACTAATCACCTGGACAGACCTCCATCCTTCCACTGGAGGACAGCCCGTGAGGGGAGGCTGGCTGCTCGGCCCACACCTGGAGGGTCAGCAGGTGCCTTGTGGGGGGCACATGCCGGCCCCTCCCTGGAGAGGACGGCATGTGTGTGAGTGCTGGGAGCCTGCAGTTGCTCTCCCCTTGCCCTTACCTAAGCCAGGTCCTCTAATCTACCCACGCAGGGTCAGTGTGTCCTGCTTTCAGGACAGGGCCACTGAGACCTGAAGAGTGGCCCTGCCCTGTCCCACCCTGTTGCTACTTCAGGGAGGCACAGGAGGTGAGGGTGGGCGGGGTGCCTGTCAGCCTCCCAAGTATCCTCCTTTGCAGCTAGAAGGCACAGCCCAGGAGTCAGGGAAGGGCTTGGGCAGCGGTCATATCTGGCAGAGTTCACCCTACTCCCAGCTGTCCCCAGATCCCAAGTCAAAAGGAGACCAGCCCACTTGTGCTCTCACAAGTGTAGTCAGCTCCCACCCAAGGCCAGGTGGTGGGAACCCAGATGAAGGTTCTCTGGGGTGCGCAGCAGGGAACTGCCATGGAACCCCAGCCAAGGCTGAGGACACGGCTCAGGAAGCCCAGAGCCCGAGTCACTGAGCTCAGGGGAGCCGTGGCCCCAAGCCTGTGCCCCTCACTCCATGTCCTACTCGCCGTGAGCTGCATGGAGGGGCCGAGCACCTGCTCTTCCAACAGGCTCCCAGGGTCTTGGTGCCCCCACCCCGAGATTTCACACATGGCCATGCTATGAAATCAAGTGGGGGGACTTAAAAGCTCCTGGCTGGATCCCACCCTCAGAGGGTCTGAGGTTGTTGGTCTGTCCTGGGCACAGAGACTTTCAAAAGCTATCGAGGCCACCCTGAGCTAAGCAGGGCTCTGCAGCTCCCAGAGGGGGGAGCCCTGCCCCACCGGCCCTGGCCAGCCTCTAGCTTGGTATTGTCCCGCACGGCACAGGAACCCTTGTTCACCCAGCCCTGGCCCACAGCTGTGCGGATCTGGGCTCACTCTGGGCCGCATGGTGACAGAGCAGGTAATGCTGTATGCTCCTGAGGTCTGCTGCTGAGGCCTGCGTGAAGGTGCACGTCCTTCAGGACATAGTAGGGGAGAGTAAGTGGCTCAGTCCTCAGTGGGCGCTGCCAGATGAGAGCGCAGGACCCAGGCTGGGCTCAGCTGCCTCCTTCCCATACCTGAACCTCCATCTCAGTGTCTGGGGCCCAGAAGACCCGGGTGCTGGGTGCCTGCTTCCAGCCAAAGCACTTGTTCCCAGGAGCCCACAGGGCAGCGACAAGCCTTGTACCTGACTGGGAGAGACAGGTGAGGGGCTGTGTAGACACATCCCACTCAGAGCTGGGCACCTCAGCACGCAGACAGGGTGTGTGAAACCCCAGCCCCGCGTCTCAGCCCCGCCTGGAGAACGTTGGCAGCCCCTTGGCTCCAGAGCAGACCCAGGCCTAAAAAAGTGTGTCTCACAGCCAGGGGCAGCCTGCCAGGAGCACCCCCAGCAGCTGTGCTGGGAGAAAGGTGGTCCGCACTTGAGGCTCAATCTGCAGGGAAGGGGACAGGTGGCAGGTGCCCCGAGCAGAGTGGGCAGGAGATCTCCTCTGGCCCCAGCAAAGGACAATCAATACTGGCCTCCGCTGGCTCCTGGCTCAGTAGGGCCGGATACTGCTTCTTACAGAGAGCATGAAATGAGATAAAAAAATGAGTAAGAGTGAGGCTTCTCCCTAGCCTCTTGCTGCCCAGGGCCACACACAGCCCACTGTGCTCTGCCTGGACACCAGTGGACACCAGTGTGAGTGTTGTCCATCTCCAAGGCTGCTCCCTTTCTCTCTATCCACACCATCCTGGGAGAGGATGGCCAAGGCGGCAGGACGCTGTGGTCCCAGCCGGGAGGAGGGCAGGTGCTGGCTGCATCCGTGGGCTTGGTGGAAATGAAGTCTGGGGTCTGGGCATTGTCACTCAGGGACCTTCTGTAGGTGCCTTGGGGGAACTCAGATCCACACTAGTCCCAGGCAGCCCATTTCACAGAGGCAGAAACGGAGGCACAAAGATGAGTCTACTCAGAATATCAGAGCTGGGTCTGAGCCCAAAAAGCCTGGAAGTCCCTGCCTCGGCCTGCCCCACTCCACAGCTATATACTGTGGGAGCCCGGGCAGGTCTCTGCGGCCCTGAGAGGCAGGCCCTGGCCCCAGACACAGAGGGGTCCCCTGGGGAGGGTGGGCTCCCCTTTCAGGCGAGAGGCTCTCAGGGTCTCAGCCAGCTGAGGCCGGCTGGCCGGCAGACCCGGGAGGACTGGGCATGGGGTCACCATCAGCGGTCCACACCGGAGCTCTGGGCTTGCCACCCACACATACACGCATGTCCACACCCCATGAGCCCCGCGCCTAGTTGGGCTCCTGCAACATGGATCTCCTGCGACACGAGGGGCATCTCCTCCTGGCTCTGACAAATGCCTTCGATCCTGTCTCTCTCTCATGCTAATGACCGTCAACACAAAACAGAGGCTGTGAAGGGGAAGAAAATTACTCCCTGAAAAGGAATTGACTGATCCCCATCATTTCTCAAGGAATCACTGACCTGTGAATATTTCATTACCCAAAACGCTGCACCATCCATACAAAGCAGAAGCTACCATGGTGCTGACTGAGGCTGGGGCGAAGGTGGGCGAGGAGGGCAGCAGGTGTGGGGCAGGTGCGGGGCAGGTGCGGCGCCTGCAGCCAGGTCCCTGCTGTGGCGGGCAGTCGGCCCGGTCTGTGCTCCACTGCAGCACCTCCGGGCTGTGGCCGGAGCGGGTACAGCACCCACAGGGACACAGGCCTGGAGGATGGGAACAGTTCTGGAGTCATTTCCCACCCGAGGTCCCTGCCGGAGCCTCCCAGCTCCCGGTGAGAACCTCACTCGGGAATTTTCCTGGCCTCAGGTGGGTCTCAATCTAAATGATTCTAGAAGCTCATACTGCCCTGCTGTGGCCTAGGTGACGAAGCAAGGAGGCAGTGCAAATGCCAAAACCAGGGTTTGAATCTCCCCTTCCAGCCAGCCTCTCTCCCAGCTCTGTTTGGCTGCTGGAGCTCTTCGGGCCTTTCCTTCCTCACCCTACAGCCAGGCTCATTATCAGGGCCCCTGTACAGGTGGCCGAGGTTGTGAAATGAGTTTGAGCACAGTGCCAGACAGGTGAGGAGGCTGTGAGCTGGAAGTGAGACATTTGCAGGGCACAGACTTCAGGGGCCGAGGATGCAGGGACCAGCTAAGGCCAAAATCCCCAGAGGAGAGGTCAGGACCAACCTCCTGGGTGTGCAATCATCCCCTGAGTTTATGAGGCCTTGGAGGTTGGTAGGGGACAGTCTGGGGCTTTCTCCAGGAGCTTAAAGGAGCAGAGAAAGAAAAAAAAAAACATTCTAGAAACACCAATAAGAAAACCTCCATGCTGCGCTAGACTTGTACTGGCAGGGTCCAAACACCCATCCTGCTGCTACCGCCAGTCCTTAATCTTAAGACACCAAGAGAGACCTTTTAGGGCCAGAGGCTCCTGTAGCCCCCGGGAAGAGACCGCAGCCCTTTGCCAGGGAAAAGTTCAGCCCTGTTATTACTGCCACAGTTACCCTGGGGATGGTGTTTCCAAATTAGCAAAGGCCTGGGAAGGCAGCAGGCATCCAGCTGGGGATTAGTAGAGCGTGGGAGGTGTGTCTCGGACCACCCCCAGAGCACAGTACAGCTGCAGCGAGCCAGGACTTGGGGCTGGCACCCTCCTGGTGGCCCTCCCTGCCCCAGGGAGGGAGTGCGCTGGATGGGAAGACAAGGCCTTGGACTGCAGTAGGAGGGACTCAGGCTGGCTGCAGGAACGCTCTGGGCAACAAGGCGTGTGAGACACTGGGAAGCGTGACTTGGGGGCGTCTGTGGAAAATTCCTCCCTCCGGCTGGCTCCAAGGCCTCCCGCCTGCCTGCCCTGAGGCTTCCACACGCCCAGAGGCTGGAGGGGCCTATGCACCACCCAAGCCCTCCTGTCCTGCTCTTGCCCTGCAGGGTCCCGACCCCTGACCCAGTCCTAACCCTGGGACCTTACAGACAGGCATGGGGGACTGCAGCTTCAGAAAATAGGGCGGGATGGCGCTGTCCACCCTGGGCACTAGCTCTGCTAGTCAGAGGGACAGAGTTGGTCAGGGACGCCTCCTCCCTGAGGACTGGGGAGCACAATATAAGGAGAGAGTGCCTACGGCGTGGGCCGACGGACGCTTGGCTGAGGGAGTCCAGTGGGGCTCTGGGGAATGGCATGCTTTGGGGGAGCCCAGGACCTGCCGTGGGACAGTGTACCTGCCCCCACGTGGGCATCAGGGATGTGGGCTGTGGAGGGAGACGCCAGAGGAGGGAATGGCCGGGAAGAGGAGCCAGCGGGACAGAGCGGTCAGTGGGAGCGGGCACTGGGCCTGTGTGACACGGGCAGCACAGCCTGGCTCTTTCCAGTGGGTTCCTGGGAGACTGCCCCCCATGCAGCTCTGAGCACCCCTTTCCCATGGCCAGCTCCCTCCCAGCACAAGTGCCTTGGCAGCACTCCGTGTGTGCCTGTGTCCCCAGGTGTCCATTCCTCAGGGCAGGGGACAGCTGACCCCTCCCCTCCGGGTGACCTGGCCAGCTACTCTAAGGACTGTGGGAGGGTAGTGGGAGCTCCAGGGCCATCGGGGCTGTCCCTGGATTAGGGGACACCTGGCCATCTCTGTGGCAGGCCTGGCAGGGGCCTGGGGCAACTGGGAATCTGCTCTCCCAGTCCCCACTTCCCCGGCAATCACCCTGCCGCCATCAGCAGCCTGTTTCTCGACTTTGGGGCAGCAGTGGGGACGCGGGTTGTTGGGGGACAGGCATCTCCCAGAAGAGCGGAGGGCACAGGGAAGGCGGCCCTAGGGGTGCCCCTCAAGAGCCTGGGCCTTGGAGCCCCATCCACAGTGGGGGCCCTCAGCCTGCCCACACCTCCAGATGCTCCCAAGGAGCCCTGACCTCTGGCTCACGCTGAGCAGTCCTCGTGGCCTTCCCACCGTCCCGTGGCTCTTGCCAGGGCTGGGCCACCTCCCAAGGCCACACTCGTGCCTTGCCCTGTGGGACTCTGGCCTCAAATGTGGAAGTGAGGCTCTCCATGCCTTGTGTGGTTCGTGACTCTGATCTTCACACTTTTCCTCCTTCCTCGCGGCATCTGAGCCCAGCTGCCACATAGCCCCTGCCTCGGGATGGCTGGGGGACACTGGAGGAGGGCAAGGCAGGCATCCACAAGACAATGACAAAGCTGGAAGCCCACAGGAGAGCCACATAGCAGGGCAGGGCAGGAAGGACTCTGGGCAGGGGCTGGGCCACGAAGGCGTGAGGCTGGAGAGAGCCAAGGCCCTGGCAGGAGAGGAAGAGGATGAAGATGTAGGCCCTGGTGGGCTCCTGCAGCCCCTCGGGAGAGACAGGGAAGCAGGGGTGACAGGGAATTCCAGGGGCCAAGGGACTCTGGCCCAGATGCAGTGTTGCTCCCCTGAGCCAACCCTGCCCGGAGTTGGAGGAGTTAGGGGCATCTACAGGGCTAAAGCCGCACCCACTCTGCCACGGTGCTGCTGGGAATAGGCTGATTCGGGTCAGCAAATATGGACGCGCCTTCCAGATAAATCACAGCGCTGCACCAGATGCCAGCCAGTGAGAGCGTCCGGCCAAGCGCCGCGGCCCTGCACCCACGGGGAGCAGCCATCTTAAGGGAGGCCGTGATGGGGGGTTGCTCTCCAGCTGGCTCAGGGTCACCCCACTTGGGGCACGGGGTGTCCACTCTGCGAGCATCCGCACTGGTGGGCCGTCGGCCCCTAAACTGGTCTGCAGGCTACATGTGAGGCTCAGGACCTAGGGAGACAGGAGGCAGAGGGGGCCCAAGCGGAGGAGGAGGACGAGAGAGGAGGTAGCAGACGGGCAGCCTGTGATGAGGGGGCAGGGCAGAGGGGACACAGGCGGGGTCAGGGGACAGTGACTCATGGCTCCCCGCCTCTCCCACACCAGGGCTCCTACCTCCCAACCACACGTGAGCCTGTGAGGGGGGCAGGGCAGAGGGGACACAGGCGGGGTCAGGGGACAGTGACTCATGGCTCCCCGCCTCTCCCACACCAGGGCTCCTACCTCCCAACCACACGTGTCCAGTCTTAGGGCCGCCTGGCCCTGTGGCCCTTTCTGGGGCTGCGTTCACATCTCCCGCTTCTATGGCACTGGTCCAGCCCCATCTGGCCCCACCTCCTCCCTATCCTTTATGCAGAACTGCTGCTCCCCACTCCTGGGCACGAAGCAGCTCCACCCACCGTCACCCTGCTTCCCTGCATCCAGTTCTGGCCTAGATGTGCCAAGGGTGTGGCCAGGAACCCAAGGGAACGGCCCTCTGGGAACCGAAAGAACTTCCAAGTCCTCCGCACTGCACTTCTCCAGAAAAAGCTCATTTGGGGGGTCGTGGGGGTTCAGAATGCCAGGACAGCTGAAGCTGCAGGCCCTGGTGAGAATCCCCGGGGTTGACCCTTCTCACTTAGCAGAGCCCAGAGACAAAAGGGCCCGTCCGGGACACACAGCGCTGCCAGTGTGCACACCACTCTCCTCTTCCTCCCAGGCGTCATTCACACAGGCAAGGAAAGCAGGGCAGAGAACGGCGCACGCAGTCCCACAGCCAGGCGTCTCCCACCTCACTCCACATGTGGCCTGCGGGGCTCCGCCAGCTGGGGTCAGGGACGCAGTCGCTGTGCACCTGTGGCTGCAGCAGGGCCCTGCCCAGCTCGGTCGCACACAGTGCCTTCCTCCGCACACTGCGGTCACCATCAGGCTGTGACCACAGCAGCCCAGACTTCCCA
Organism: Fukomys damarensis; assembly: GCF_012274545.1. Classification (NCBI taxonomy): domain Eukaryota; kingdom Metazoa; phylum Chordata; class Mammalia; order Rodentia; family Bathyergidae; genus Fukomys; species Fukomys damarensis. The sequence continues at coordinate 62,223,803 of NW_022900935.1, forward strand.
GAAGCCAGAAGCAAGGAGCCTACTCTAGCGCCTGCCGCAGCCAAAGGGAAGAGAGTTGAAACAGTACAATCCCACTGCCTCTCTGTGACCTAAAACCCCTCAAGAGCTCCCTCAGTCTCTAAAGCAAATGTGCCCCCAGTCCCTGCTCATCACATCCCTGCCTCCTCCAAAGCTGCCCGTCTCACATGGCCCAGCCACCAGGCCCTGCTCCATTCTCTGAACACTCCAAGCTCCGTCTGCCTCAGGACCTTTGTGTATGCTATACCCTACACTGCTGTTTCCCTATCTTTCCTTGCTCAGCACTTTGAAAGCGGTCCCCTCAGAGACAAACCCCCGCCCACCACCCTACCTGATCCAGCCCTGGCCTCAGCCCCCACCTCATGGCCCTGTTGTGAAATGAAGCCAACTTGTAAACGTTTTCTTAGTTTACTAATCTGGGTCTCATCTCTTTTGCTCTCTGCTACATAGGACACCTGGAACAGAGCAGTCGCTCAGCACTGGGTGAGTTCAGGAGGGGTCAGATCAGTGTTGCACCTGATCTCTGGCACCTGTCCACCCACCTGTTTGTGCTTTGCTGAGGCAGGGGAGGCTGTGGGCGGGGACACCACCAGGTGCACACACGCGTGCACAGGTGGGCATACATCCAGCCTGCCCTCCCGACTCCCCACAGCCCCCCGGGTGTGCCCCTCCCAGGACTCAGGAGCCCAGCCTCCAAGTCACAGGAAAGATGCAGCCGCCCTGTCAGGCATCCCAGATAGCCTGGTGGCCTCCCTGCCTGGGCACCCGCAGCTCTGCCTGGGACTCCTTGGGCAGCAGCTGCCAGCCATGCCCTGTGTCCCCTGCCCCTTGGGCTCTGTCTTGCAAATACCACTCTGAACAGAGTGGGGGTATGGCTGCCAGGGAGTAGCTCCGAGCCCCAGATGCCCCTACCTCAGTGGTCACCCAGGTCCCATTGGGACTTCTTCACACTTGCCACATCTCCCCCTTCTTGGGTAGCCCCAGCCCAGGGCCGGGCACTGCCCACTATCGGGCTGGACGCCAGTGGGCAGGGAAGGCCAGGGTAGCAGTCTCCACTCCATCAGACAGATACCTTGGAGCACAGCCAGCATGAAATATTCATGCAGTAAATGGTGCAATTTTGTCTGCATTCAGCCAACTTCATGTATATTTCAGAGTATTATGAAATGGTAATGTTGTGCAACAGAGGCAACCAGACCAGGCGGGCCGAGCACGGGACAGGGGATCTCGGGGTGAAGATGAAGTGGGTGGGGTAAAGGGCAGTGTCCCTCAGGAGCAGAGAGATGGGGTCAGCCAGCTCGGAGCAGTGCGGCGAAGACAGCACGGCCAGCTGTGGTGTGGGAGGGGTGTGAAGGCTGGCATGTGGATGGCGGAGTCCCCGAGGGCCCCAGCGCCACTCACCCCTCCACGCCTGGGCAGAGGTTCCTGGATGCCCTGCATCCCACCGTGGAGGCCCTGGACCTGCCTGCCTCTGCTCTCCTGGCCATAGGGCTCGGGTTTCAGCAGCTGCTGTGGGTACAGAGCAGCATGGCCTCCGGGGGATTTCTAGAAGACCTGCCAAACAGGCCGCAGAGACAGACTTTCTCAAGACTTTCTGGGTTTATATCATCAGGTGGAGGCCTGGCGCTCCTCTGGCCCGGGAGAGTCTGAATCGGCCACTGCTCTGGGGACTTGGTGAGACCTTTTGGGAAGGAGGCGCCTGGCTTACACCCCAGACTCTGGTGCCCTGTCCTGGGGATTCAGGAATAGAGAGAGCATGCTAGGACACACAGGCCACCAGTGAGAGTCACGGACACCCGACACCCATGTGCAAAGCCAGGGCTCACATTTGGGGATTCTGCTGTGGTCACCCCAGTCTTTCATTACTACCCCATGAGACCCCTAGTCTAGCTTCTCTGGAGCATCCTCCCTGGGTCCCATAATGGAGGGAGGTCCCTGGTTGGGGGATCCCCCCATTCCAAGGCCAAGTATCCCCCATAGGGGTCTGGCAGGGAGTCCTCTTCTGGGTTGCTGGGCTGGTGACCAGGTTTCCAAGGCCACTGTCACCCTTCTCTATTTTTACAAGGCAGGCCCAGGGTCCCCACGGTCTGCTTTACTGGGCACAGGCAAACTACGGCCTTGTGTGTGTCAGTAAAGTTTTGTTGGAACCTGGCCACACTCACTCATCATCTGGGCTGTGTTTGGAGCCACGGCAGTGCTGTGTAGGAAGGGAGCTGGGGCAGAGGCTGCACGGCCACGAAGCCCAGCTCACGACTGCCTGGCACTGCCGTGGGAACACAATGCCGGCCACACGCTCACAGGGCGTGCACACTTGCTGGCATTTTCTTAGCTTCTGTGGATGGAAGCGGCCCTTCTGTGGCCACTTTGGAGGGAGCAGAGCAGGGACTCCATGGCCTTGGCTGGCTGTGTCTGCCTCCACTGTTGTCACTGAGTGAGAATGAATTTCGTCCCTGGCAAACCACAGAGCTACACTGCTCTGTATCCTCCCTGGCAGGGGTGGCAGTCCTCTGTCCCTTCTGCCAGTTAGCCCCTTGGGGGTCCCCAGTCCCCAGAGAGACCCTGCCCCATGCATGGATGCCTCCCTGCTCCCCCTCCTCCTACCCAGCCTGGGTCTCCTTACCCTGCCTTTCCTCACCCTCTATCTGTGCCTGTCCCATGCTGGCCAGCCCAGAGCTACCAGCACCTGGGTGCTGTCCAGTCCACAGCTGGCCCCGCAGCATGAACGCCCACCATTGCCTGGCTGACAGCCTTCTTGCAGGTGCTCAGCCAATCGCTGCCCACCCCCTCTGCCACCCAGCCTGCCCTTTTCCAGGCTCTGGGAGGCCACCAGTGCCCACCGGCCATACTGAACCCTCCTACAAACACCAACAAATGCTATGAGGTCTAAGGCAGCTGCATCAGGGTCCTGGTCTCACTGGGCCACTGAATCTCACTCAAGGTAGTGACATTACCCACCCCATGAGGTCTAAGGCAGCTGCATCAGGGTCCTGGTCTCACTGGGCCACTGAATCTCACTCAAGGTGAGAACTGGCAGTGATCACTTAACACTGTCCCTAGGAGCTCTGTGTCTGAGGACCCGGTGCATGAGGCTGTGTGCGAGGGGTCAGGCCTCTGTAAGTCTCTCCTGGCTGGGCTCTCTGCATCCTGAGGAGCCCCTGCCCTGGCCCAGGGGGGCAGTGCTGTAGGGCACTGTGCAAGGAGAGATGTAGAACAGGAACCGAGCCCTCCCCTGCCCTCCCTGGAGGCTGAGGGCAGCTATGTTCCACGCAGCTGGCACATGGCAGTGAGATGACCAGGAGGGCACACCGCCAGCCAGCCCCAGGTGACCCAGGGAGGTCGCAGGGGGTGGCTGGACGGTGGGGACAGACACCCCCTGCCACAAGTGCCATGCCCTTCAAATCCATTGGCTGGTGCCCCAGCACCAGAGAGTGGGACTGTGTTTTAAGACACGGTCTTGGCAGAGGCCATCAGGTCAAAGTGAAGTCACCAGGGTGACCCTCACCTAGTCCGACTGGATCTTAGGTGAAGAAGAGGACAGGACACGGACACAGGGAGGAGATGCCCCTGGCTGCTGAGGAGAGAGGCCTCAGCACGTCCTGACCTGGGACTTCCAGGTCTGCGACCATAAGACAATAAACCCCTGCAGTTTAACTGCCAGCCTGTAGCAGACCGACCCCTGCACCCCAGGCTCCTCTGCTGTACAGGGTGAGGACAACGAGCCCACCTCCCAGGCTGCGGCAGGAAGAGTGAAGTCAAAAGACGTGAAGTTGCCTGAGTGGGCAAGCACTGGGCTCTGAGAACATACTCTGTCCTCACCACCACACTCCCGAGGGCAGCAGAATGGGCACAGTGCTGGCTGTGCTCATGCCTGCCATGCCCGAGGCCCCCATCAACAGAGCAGGGAGGAGAAGGTGCAACCCCAGCAAGGATGCCCAACCAAGGCAGGTCGCAGCGGGTGGCCAGGCTCAGGGCTGTGTTTTCCTGGCAGGAATAATTAAACAGATGGCTAAAAGGCCCTGGGCCTGAGCAGGGCTGGGCTTCCTGGGCAGGAGCCCCCACCCCGGCAGGGGCACCATTTATGCCATTACTTAGGGATCTGGACACAAACTTGACCAGTCAAGCATCCCTCACTGTTGATGGCCCCGGGGCTTCCACTGGAGCTCCTTGGCTAACACCACACCTTCCAAGGGGGACACTGTGTGGACAGGGCTGATGGTGGCAGTCTCTCTCCATCTGCCCACCGACAGTGGTCAGCAGTCTGTGACTGCAACAACCCAGGGAAAACTCGGGGGACACTCAGGGAGAGTGGGGTGTGGGTGTAGGAGCGAGAGGTGGCCCGGGTAATTAGCTCAGCACCAACGTCCCCTAGAGGCTAGGGCCACCTGGCCCTCCCAGCCCAGGCACAGGCCCAGTTCTCCACTATCTCCAACGCTACCTCTCGAGTTCAGTGGCTACCAGAACAGCAAAGCGACCATGGATGTTGAAGGCAACCAGGGAAGCAGAAACAATCATTCACACCCAGCCCTGTGTGTCCTCAGGTGGGACAGGTGGGGCCTCTCTCTGTCACCTACAGGCTGCTGATAAGCCTGGCCTCCCAACAGTACTAGATCTGAGGCCACGGCCACCCGCGCACTGCACTGAACTGACGCGCAGAGAGCAGAGCTGGGGATTCGAGACGCTGATGCTGCTCCAAGGTCTTCCAGGGGCGAAGGGAGGACAGCACCAGGCAGTGCAGCACCGGGCCCCACAGATACTTCGTGAGTACTTGCTGTATGCTAAGTGCAACCATACACGCTAAGGGCAAGTCTGAGCCACACGCAACACACAACACAGCAAGGTGCCACAGCCACAGGGGACACACAGGTGGAGAGCCACGGAGGTTGTCAAGATGACTTGGGGGTGCCCAGGGCCCCTGCAAGGTCGGCCCAGGAGGCAGAGGTAGGCTGGGCATGTCTGCCCCAGGCAGATTCTCCCTGTTCTTGGGCATGAGGGGAAACATCCATATGGTCTAGGGTAACCAAGGGGGCCCAGGAAGAGAATGAGGGGCAGACCTGACTCTGCAGGGCACATACCAGCCTGTGCCTGCCCTCCCCAGTATTGCAGGGAGCAGCTCACACCTGCCCCAAGGGGAGGCTTCACACCTTGACCCCTACGGAGAGAGCCTGTGGGATGTGGGGCTGCCGCCTCCGCACACCCAGAGTCCATCGGGGTCACAGAGAGGCCCATGGAGATGGCCAATACACAGGCCACCGCACTCCACGGTTGGGCACATTCAGACCACCCGCATGCCTATGCTCACATGCAAAGGCCCTCCTTTGGTGACTTAGACTGTGTTGAGAAGGAGAGAACAGCCAGGCTGTTACAGGGCCAGCCAGCAGAGGCACTCAGGGTGGCTTTGGAAGGGTGCATTGGGGTGGGCCAAGGAAGGGGTGGGCCAGGGGCTGGCAGAGTCAGATCACAAAGGTAAGGTGCTCAGATGTCCCCGGAGCCCACAGGACAGGCTGGGTGAGAGGAGGGACACTGGGCAGTGCCCAGAAGCCTGTCCTTTACCATCAGCAAATCCCTCATGGACCCCTGAAAGAGACCTAGGAGCACCTTGTGGCACTGGTGCGCACACAACGTGGCCCGGGAGGCTACGCAGGCCTGAAGGATGTTTTCAGATGCATAAACCCTTCTTCAAGCCAATGCCCTGGAGGGCAGGGAGACCCAAAGCCGGCCTGCAGCTAACCACTGAAGTTCTCCTTGATTGTGCCTCTTGCGCACACAACGGGGCCCGGGAGGCTACGCAGGCCTGAAGGATGTTTTCAGATGCATAAACCCTTCTTCAAGCCAATGCCCTGGAGGGCAGGGAGACCCAAAGCCGGCCTGCAGCTAACCACTGAAGTTCTCCTTGCTTTTCCTTTGTAGCTTCTCCCCAAGCCACACCCACGTTCAGGGGTGCCAGGGCCATCTGTGACATCAAGACCAACAACTCTTGGAGGATTTCTCGGGAAGAAATCCTCAGGACTAGATAGATGAGAAAACAGCGCTCCTCCTCCGCAGTCCCTGCTGAGAACAGGGAGCCAGGAAAGGGGACGGATCTCAGGCTGATGCTCATCCTCCCTGGTAACCCCTGGTCCCGCTGAACTACCTGCCAGCCCCAGCTGATCCTCGCAGAGCCAGACATAATGGGGCATTAGAAGAGAATTGAATTTCCCCTTAATTACAAGGGCCCACAGATACTATTTAATTTGTAATCGGGAGTTAATGTGGTTTTCCCCTCTTGAAATCACAAGGCTGCCTGCACATGCATGTTCGTATCCACACAGACGGGGTGCGGCCGGCCCTGCGTGGGCACTGACCTCCACGAGGCCAGCCGGACCAGGGAGTGCCCGGCCCCGCCTCCACCCACCCCTTGCCAGGCTCACTACACAGAGGATGTTGGTGTGGCCGTCACATGTCACATGGCACACACGTGCACGAGCTATCCTAATAGGCAGGCAGGAGCATAATTTTTCCTCTAATTAAATATTCAGCACTTCTGAGAAAATGAGATTTTAGTAATTCAATTGGACTGAGAAGCGGGGCTATAATAAAATGAAATTTGTAACAATCGTGCAGTTAAATTAGTTAAATGGAGAGGAAGGAGATGTGGAAAATTGACCCCTCGATCTCCTAAGGACTAATCAGACATTTGAACCGAGTTGTGCTAACAGAGCCCTCCAGCGTTACGGAGGTGAGGGCTGAGGCAGGGTCGGACTTGCGGCCAGGGCCGGGTTTCAGAGGAGGAGGAGGAGGACTGGGGGGGAGCGACAGCCGGTCGGGGAGACGCAGGTGGCTGGTGTGGTGCACATGGGGCTGCTCCTAAAGTGCAGTTTTCAGAGCATCCCCACTGCCACCCGGAGAGAGACAACGGCACCAGTGTCTGTACCCAGTGTCCGTGCTGGGGCCTAAGGAAGGCAGGGTAACCGCACGGGCCCAAGCCAAGGGGTCCCCATGGCCCTCTGACCCCAAACAGAGAGGCTCAAGCTGGGACAGAAAAAGGCAACTCTTCCTGCCTGCCACGGTGCGGCTCCCTCTTTCTCACCTCAGTATCCCACCACGGCCCCCACCGTGTCTCTCGCCCCTGCTGGAGCTGTCCACGCTGCTAAACGGCAGGCTCACAGAGAAGGCACCTTGGGACTCAGGCCTCACCGTCAAGATTTGAGGTGTGGGACCCAGGCCTTTGGGGGAGGGCCCTGGCAGTGGGAGTGGAGTGGCCGAGGCCTCCCATATACCCGTTTCCTGACCCAGAGCCAGGCCCTCTGTTTGCAGAAATGCCTCCTTCAGAGACGTCCTACTCAGAAGACCCAGTCACACAAAAAGTCAGGCAGTCCAAAACTGGAGGACAGGTCTGAACAGGGAAGAGGGAGCTGCCCAGGCCTACCTGGGGGCCTGGCTGGTCCCCTGCCATGCTGTACTGGTTCAAAGCTGCCCGATGGAAAAGGCCCAGCAGGAGGACCCCCGCCAGGCCTCTGTCCACCTGCTTCTTGGCTGATGCAGACGGGGCACCCCACCTCCCCAGGCTACTGCCGGAAAGGACTGCCAGATGCAGACCAGATCCCCTGCACCGAGCCCCTGCCTGCCTGGGTGCTGGAGGTGTCTCCAGGCCAGATGGCGCCCAGACAAGCCTGCTGGAGTCCACCCAGCCTGGACCCTCCGGGCCCTTCTGCTGAACCATGCAAACAGAAGGGGCTGAGGTGGAGGCGGCCAAGCCATGCCCCTTGCCCTGAGGCTTGAGCATACGGCACATACTAGAAAGTCAGCAGAAGCAGCTTCCTGCTCTCCTCAGCTGGCGGGGCCTGCCTCCACCCGCAGCGCCGACTGAGACAGCGGGAAAATCGATATGGAAGCTGCAGGTGTTGGCGTCAGGAATCCTTCCGTGTCAGGGCTGGGAAGAGCCAGACAGGGGCTGAGGTTTGAGATGGGCAAGGGAAAGAGGAGGCCAGGAAGCTCCAGAAGTCCTGGGCCTGGGGGGAAGGCACAGCTGCACCCTGGGGTAACCTATGTGGTAGCAGTAGAGGCACCCAGGGTCTCCAAAGCCAGGGTTAGGGGGTAGAAGGGAGTTGGGAGGGGCAGGGGCCTGGGGCAAAGTAAGGCAGAGACAGTACCAGGACTTCCTGTATGGGGCAACAAGCTGAGCTTGTGAGGCTTCTTCCATTTAACCCTCAGGCACCCTGAGACAGGCGTGGGACAGGGCTCCCTCCGCCAGTAAGGTTCCCCACCTGGTAATGGGTGGCGCGTCACCCCTGCAGTCTTGTTGGGGGTACTGCCAAATTAAGGCCCTGAGTGCCGGTACAGGTGGGCAACTCTGCCAACAGAAATGGTACCATGGGCCTTCTATGGGACACCAGGCATTAGGAGGGGACACGGTGGCCTGCGGGACAGGGCGCCAGTCCTTGGCGGGTCCAGAGTGCCTCACCCAGGAAGGGGGGCTGCCCCAACTCCCTGGCTAGTCCTCTGGGCAGCTGGTGGGAAGGACCTGTGGGCTCAGCGTCAGTGGGAGCAGGGGCAGTGCAGATGAAAACGGGGGGCACGTTTCACCCCTAACTTCTCATCCCTCTTTTTCCCGCATCAGAAGCACCCTAGAGATCCAACTTCTTACTCATCTATCCACCCTTCAAGCAGGGAACAAATGAAGCTAGAACATCATCTGCTAAAGGAAAGGGCGGACCACACCCTCAGCCCGCTCACCCGGAGGAAGGGAGGCTGCAGATGTGCTGGCTGCCGCCAGGCCTGACAGAGGGAACAGGGTGGGGGTGCGCTGCTCCATCCTCTGCCCTCCGGAGCTTCCCCTGCCCCTGGCTGGCTTCCACCACCCAGGCTGCAGCAAGCCATTCAAACATTTAGCCTTGTTTCGTTTTTTCAAAAGGGGAATGAAGAGAAAGCAATAGGAAGATAGGAGGAAAAAATCTGAGCTTCTCATTTGAAAGTTAATTAGTCTAATTAGGTCTAATTAAGAGCCCCCCCCCACCACAGCGCACAAATGAATTGCTGGTCTACTCATTTCCTTTGCGTCTCATTTTAGACTAAGAGCAAGGAAAGCCTGGGAAAGGAGCCGGGGCGAAGGAGGGTGGGCAGTGGGACCCCCTCCCTGGTAGGGGGCAACTGGCAGGGCCCGCCCAAGCAGAGCCGGCTAGGTACTCAGGCCGGAACCCTCCACAGCCTCCTTCCCGGGGCTCCTGGGAAGCACTCAGATCCATTCTCAGTCTGGTCCTGCTTCCTGCCTCTGGACCCCCTAGAGGGATTCTGGCTTCCAAGGTAGGGGTTTCTCGGATCCTTCGCTGGGGATGCAGGGCGTGTGAGCCCCGCTCAGTGGTTTGGAGGTTCGGATCCAGGGTTCTGCTGGCCTCCAGAATTAGGCTGTCAGAAGGTCATGGGGGTGGAGGCTTCGTTGGGGGGCCCAGTGCCTACTTGGACACTCCAAGGGAGGGAGGCTGGAGGGCAGTCTGGTTATGCCCATGGGAGCTGTCGGTGCAGGTGGCAGAGCCAGGGCCATCTATGGGCCCAGGTGGCTCCGCTGGATCCCTGTGCTCAGTCCCTACAGAGTGGAACTGGATGGGTAAACTGCAGGGTCCCTCAGTTTATCAGCCGGCTCAGCATGGCCCAGACTGCGCTACTGAACAGAGGCTGGGGTGAGGCTGACCTGCTGCCCCCTTGTCCTGTTCAGGGTGCCTTCTTTTCTCCCAGCTGTGGCAGCTGTGGCACCCCAAAGTGCCGCAGGCCTGACAGGGGAGGCGCTTGCCTGCAGTGGATCTGGGAGCTGGTGACAAGGGCAGGGTGCATAGTTGGGGTGATGGGCACCCCCCTTACTAGCAGGCTCTGGGTCTGCAGATGGGGAAATTAAGACCTAGCAAAGTGGAGTGAAATGAACCCAGGTACGCCAGGTGGTCACAATGCTGGCCGCAACCACTCTCCCGCCCTCCTGCTCCTCATGGAAACCTTGGACCCAGACAGGACTCAGAAGACGCAGCTCCAGGAAGACAGCGGGGGAAGACCACCCACCCCAGCATGGTCTCTCCTGAAGGGTGCCGGGACAGGCTCACAGTGGGGCAGCGCTCAGGAAAGGAGGCCAGGGCAGGTGCCAGGGGAGCCCACCACTAACTTCTGGCAGCCCCAGGCTCTGACTCAGGCAGCTGCATCCAGAGCAGAACAGCAGCAGGAATGGCTGGAGGGCCGATTTCTGAACCAAGATCAAAAGAATTAAGTAGGCTTAGCTCTGAGCCACGGATGAAGGGAGGGCTCGAGAGCCACCCACAGAGAGAGGAGGCCTGGGGTCCCGAGGGAGGACAGAGCCTTGGGGAAGGTAAAAGCAGAACACCAGGGCTCAGCCTACCCACCATCCCGCTGGTGCTGCCCAAGCCAGGCAAGTGTAAACACCATCTTGAGCTCGGTGGGAGAATCAGAGGAAAGGGAATTCGCCAAGAAACTCTGGGTGTGGAAGTTCTAGAAAAGGTGTACGGGGCCAATGGTGCAACTCTACATTTATTACCAACCACAGTGCTGCACACCTTCCTGGGGTGAATTCCATGTTACGAAAAACAGAGCTTAGCGAAGCCATTAAAAAATGACGAGGGGAACAGATTAGAGTCCACGTCTTCTGCAAGCCCAGAGACAGCCTGGGTACCCAGCACTGGGAATCAGGGAGCCAGGCTCGGGTTAGCAGTCACTGTGTGGCTAGAACCCAGGGCCACTGCCTGGCATGGCAGCTCCTGGCTGTGACCACCGAGCAAGATGTGCACATCACTCCCCCATCCAAGACAGGCACCACAGGGCAACTGTCTTCACCCCTGTGGGTCTCGGTTTTTCTTCTCTGTAAATGAAGAGATAAGCCTCATCCTGAGCTGCTGGGCAGCTCCATGACAGAGAGGACCAGGAACAAAGTTCAGGCATGGGACATGCAGGTCCCCCCATCTCATCTTGGGGGTCTCCCCTGGACTCTGAAGCCCTACAGTCGAATGCTCTAGTCTGAGGGTAGTGGGCATCCATGGGCATCTTGTCACAAGTGTGCCTGGGGCTCTGGTGGTGCCCTCTCCGTGGGCCTCTCTGCGGGCCCTCTGTGGCCAACTCAGGTACAGCAAGGACTCTGAGCCCCAGTTTAGAGATGACGGATGCTGACGCTTCATCCTAATTCTGGGTGCACAGGAAGGCCATGGTCTTCTGTACCCCCAGAGGGAGGGTGCCTTGGTGAGCACCTCCACCCGCAGTCTTACCATCTCCAGCCTGTATTTCTGGGTCCAGGTTTCCACATCAGCTCTGGGGCCCCTTCAACCGGGAGCCCAAGCTCGGGGCTCGGGGGTACAGAGGGGCCTCGGGAAGGTCTGCCCCGCCTCTGAAGGCTGAGCCAGGCCCGAAGTCTCCAGTGCTTCCTAAGAAGTGGGAGAAGAGAAGGGATTCTCCTGTCTAGGTAAAAGTCCTTCCCTTCCTGACAGGAAGTTGGGGTTCCAGCCAGAACGCAGCCATAGAGCCCTGGGGAAAGGAGCCAGGAGGCCGGCAGGGCTTTGCTTCTGGGATTCAGACGCAGCAGAGTCAGCAGAGATCTCAGATGCTGTTAAGGCTCTGGATATCAGGGCCAAAGGAGGACACTGGCCACTCTGCAGTCCCCACTCCCACCTGGAGAGGGAGGGCTCACTGTGGGGCAGGAGACACACAGGGCACACGAGCCTTTAACGGTACAGATTCAATATTAAGTTAAAATAAATCTCCACTATCAAGTTGTAACTAGCACAATTTCATTGCTTTTGTCTGAGTGTGGGTTTAAATTGTTAATTTGCCAAATGGAAATATTTAAGACAAACTACACATTTTGTGACCTGATTTTAGCAGTTTCTTCTTTTAACAGATCTGGAGCTACAGACAACAGGAGAGGCCTGACTCCACTCTGGCCTCTTTGGCCACTCTGTCCTTTATCCCCTGTGCCGCATCGAGGAGGATCCTTGTTCTCACCAGCCCAGAGGAAACCGAGGCTCAAGGAGAAGTAGCTCCCGGTACCTGCCCTTTCTACCTGTTCCCTGATGAGCATATGGGGGTGGGGACAGGCCTGCCAGGAACCTGCACCCCAGAAGCTTTCTGTGGGAGTGCTGCTTGCCTCCAGACCCAGGGACAGGAGCAGCGAAGGTGGCCCTGCAGACACCCAGTTCACGGCCTCCTCCACCAGCCTCTTGCTTGGATCACAGCCCATCCGCTGGTTCATCTGCCCAGCTCGCCCTGTCCTCCGCCAGGCTCACAAACCCAAGGGCCGGGCAGCCGTGTCTGGGCTCAGTGTTGGCACACACCTCTCAGTGGGCACGCAAGGCAGTCTGAGCGGGCTGGGCAGTCACAGTCCCAAATTCTCAGCCCCACGACGGTGGCTCCGGACACAGCTATAATCCACATGTGCCATCATGGAAGACAAAACCACTGCACCCAACATGCACCCACTGGCACCAGGCTGACACGGCCAGCAGGCCCCCCTAACTCCCAGGCTGCTGCTGAACCTGCTGCTGTTGCCCGACTCCCATACCCTGGTGGGTATGGAGGGGCATGCCCCGGAAGAGCTGGCAGCAACAGCAGGGACAGAGAAAACCGCATCTGGCTTGCGGGGTGCCAGTGGACTGAGGACAAGTCTCCATCACACAGTAACTGCACACGTAGCATCTACTACCTGCTGGGCACCGTCACAAGCCTGGGGAAAGAGAAGTGAGCAGAACAGAACAGAGCAGAACTTCCTTTGTGTGTGGAGGCAGCAAACTGATAAGTAAAATGCTATGAATAAAGGTAGAGCACGGAGGTGGGGCTGCCACGCTTCTGATGGCTCAGCGGCAGCTAAAAAAGACCTCCTTAGGAAAGGGCGCCACAAGCAAGGCCCGCAGGAGCCCAGATATAGGTCAGGTGGGCATCGGAGGAACAGCTCTGCCCTGTTCCCTGGAAGCAGGAACCTGAGGGCCAAGGCCAGGAACCCTACCCTACCCCAGCTAAGCCAGTTAGGCCCATCTCTCTCCTGGGAACCCCTGGGTCACCCTGGCTTTCTGGCCAAGAGGCCTTCCCAGGAGAGGTACAGGACAGCTGGTGGTCCCTCCGCCTTGCCCCCAGGAGGCACTCGTGACAACCTCGGGCCTGGACCCTGCCCATGCACCTCCCTGGCAGGTGCTGGAGGGAGCGACCTGGGAAGCTAGGGCTGGGTATGGGGGCCTCACCTTCTCGGGAGCCAGGCATTGGGAACCCACACCCAGATGCCAGGCAAATGAGCTCTGGGCAAGTCCTCTGTGCCTGGTAGGGAAGGGATGGGAGGATCCAGAGGAGCTTCAGCAGGCTCGGGACAATGTCTGTGGACAACAGGTGACGGTGGGGAGCTCCCACCAGGGCACAGGTGTGCACAACTGGATGGTGCACTCGCCCTGGTCCAGCCAGAGGGGCAGGGAACAGACCAGAGGAGAGGACGGTCCTGGCAGGGTCCTGATGGGGACACAAGGGGAAGGGAAGGGGAAGGGCAGGCTTTGCTCCAAAAAGCAGACCAGGCACACAGGCAGAACACCCATTCCACACTGACCCTCCTCCCCATGGGCTGTCGGTTGCAGGGACACCTGTGCTCTGTGCTGCCACATCTACCCCTCACCCCTCCTTGTCCCCACTGCCCACCTCTGAGTCAGCCTCATTGCCTCATCCCAAGCCTGGTCTGCAGCTTTTCAGCTCTTCCTTTTCTACCCCAGATAATCTTTCTACCCATAGATCTGATCCGTTACTCCCTGCTCAAAGACTTTGCGTGGCTCCCTATCACCCACTGAAGAAAAGCCCACGTTTCACAACCTAGACTCTAACACATCCTAGCTGTCACTCACTCCCTCATGCCCTGGCAGGAGGCACTCCGAGAACCACTGAGCTTACTCAACTCAGTGTCTTTCTGTAGAAACTGCAGCCTCTGTCTGGGACCATCCTGCTCACAGACCTGTGGCCGAGCCCAGCTCCTGAGACGCGACGCCTTCCCAGGTGCCTGTAGGAGCTTAGTCTTGTTCTCCAAGGCCTGAGCTATCCGTGGTGGTGGCCACCGCCCGCATGGCTACTGAGAATTTGAAACACGAGCCAGTGGAATCGAAATGGGATGTCAGTGAAAAACAGTGGATATGGAAGATTTTAGCATGAAAAGAGAATGACAAATGTCTCAATCTTGTTTATGCTGATTAAATACTGCAGTAACAATACTCAGGATGGAGTTAAATAAGTGTATTATTAAAACGTGCTTTTTTCATTTCTCTTTGCTTTCAGAGACACAGCTATCAGAAAACACAACATCGTGTATGGCTCTGTCCTATGGCCAGATGTCGTAGGACAGATGCCATAGGTCCTAATGCCTAGCCCAGAGGTCAGCTAGCTTTCTCTAGAATGGCCCTGACAGCAAACGTTTTGGGCTTTGCTGCCATTTGGTCTCTGTGATGGCCACTGCCACCTGAAAGCTCTGCACGCAAGCATGGCTTGTTTCAGAAAATCTGTTATGAAAACAAGGCGGGATAGAGCTGGTCATGGATTCTACTCTAGACCACTGAGTTCCGGACTCTGGAACAGCACTAATGAGGAAAGTTTTTAAGGGACGGGGAGAGAAACCAATCAATACTGACAACCTTGTATTGCTGTGAATAAGGACATTAAGGAAATGAACAACAAATATCGCTATCACTTAACTACACAGGCATTCCAGCACAAAAAGCGACTTGATTCAACTTTCCAAAAAACATGACTATGTTATTGTTACTTTCCCTGTGTTGCCATAGGGAGGGGAGGCCTCCCTTACAGCCTGTGGCAGAGAGGCACAGGGAGCTGTGGTCAAGACCAGCCCAGGCTGGTCTGAGACCTATGGCCAAGGGGAACCTGAGACAACCAGGTTCTAGAATGGCATAGTTTGGCAGAGCCCAGAGTTCAAGAGCTATGTGGCTCTCCAGGGCACCAGGTTCTAGAGTAGTGTGGTTCATGGCTTGGTGGGATCTCTGTTTCTAGAATGGCAGGGTGCCAGGTGCCAAGGTTCTAGAATATCGTGGTTCACTAGGATTCCTGTTGGATAGCGATTCCAGTGTAGAAGGTTTGGGGGAATTCAGTGAGTGACATGCACGTCAAGAAGTTTTCTCTGTTCATTCAGAGACTATACTTTGAGTATGGAGGCTCCAGAGTTGTGCTGCCCAACAGAAGGTTCTGGGATTGTCCAGTGGCTTCACCTGAGCCCTGCATGACAATGGGCAACTGAAAGGTGGCTTGGAGGAGAGGAGCAATCTGTTGGCGATTTCGAAGGCTGAGAGCATATTTAAAAATGAAGATCATTTCAAGAGCTCATCTCACACCAACATTTGGTGTGGTCACATTTGAGATACATTGGGTTAAATAGAATTGTTACTGGAATTCATCTCACCTGCTGCTTTCCACCTTTGAAACTTTCCTTCCTTCCCCTACCACTTCCCCGCTTGCTCTTTCTTCTTTCACCACTGAGCTCCAGGCTGGCACCACGCTTCCATCTGGCCCAGGAGCCTCAGACAAGGAGGGTTAGCCTCTGTTGAATTCATCTGATGACAAGAGCCTTAGCACCTCACAGGCAACCAAGGCTACTGGGGATTATTCATTAGAAACATCAATGGAGATTCTCTGACCCTACTGCAAGTTCCCCCTCCAGGTCCGGCCTGCCCTGTGTAGCTGGGCAGCTCAGTCCCCTGCAGACACTGAAGACCGCCAACTAAGATCCTAGTTAATGCCCCAACGGCTTTAGCTGACCTGACTGCCTTTCCCCAACGCGATGTGACCTGGCAGCGGTGAGACAACCCTACAAGAAACCACATTCTCGGTGTGTGCTTGTCATTTATGCCTCCCAGGCGACCAATGACGGACGGGCAGATCCGGGTGGCTCTGGCTCTGTCTCCTTTGCTCGTTTAGTGACAAAGGAAGAGGCCCAACAGAGAGGCAAGGAACAGAGAGGCCACTAGAGCTCAGATTTTCCTGGTTTTTATCCCAGGCCCTTCCTACCACATCCCACTGTGCAGCTGAGATGGTACTTTTCATATCGTGCACTTTCTGTCCCCTCCAGGCACTGAGTATGGAGCTGTGCCTATACTATGAACTGAGGCTAAACGGCCGGCAGAGTCCTTCGGGTGGAGGGACCACAGCAGGGAAACCTCAGTGACCCTCAAGCCACGTCCAGTGGAATCATCAGCTCATCACTTCTATGGGTAGTCAGTTTCCTTGAAGTTCCCCTACATTTCATGGTCCAATTTCTTCTGACGTTCCACCAGCTCATCTGTGCTGGGGAGCCAGGGAGATGAGTGAGGCCCGGCCTATGCCCACAATACCCAGCTCCATGTCTGTGACACCCACACCTGGATGAATGGACAGACATACACACACTTCATCTCTTAGCACAGGGTCTGGCCCAGCCAGGCGCAAGTGACATTTATCTACATAAGATTGCCCCAAGGACAGCAGATTCGGGTGTCTGTCCCTTCCTGGGCTGCTCCTCCAGCCTGCTACAGGCACCATGGACCCCCATGCAGGCCCCACCTCACCTCCTGCTTTCCCTGGCAAGTCTGCTTGCTCCCTGGGAACTTTCTGCATCTCCCTCCCCACTGGCAGAGATGCCACCTAACCAGGTCTAACACAGCTGGCCTGGCGGAGACCAAGAGGGCCAAACGCACTTTGGCATGAGTGACATCGCCTAACCCTGAGCACCTGGGATTCTCAGTGCCCTCCCTCTCCAGATAAGGAAAAGGCGGCTTCAAGTGGACCAGGAACACAATTCAGGGCACAGGGCTGCTCACCAGAGAGCCCAGGATGAGCCTATCACCCTCGGCAGGCGGGGTCCCACTGTTATAGATGGCTCTGGAAAGATTCACTGGGGCCTGGTCATTTCCAAGGGGGTGCGGGAAGAAGCCCCAGCGCCCACACTGCCTCGTGGATAGGTGTGGCCTGGGGATCCACTCTATGGGGCCTCTGACTGATGGAACATGAAGCCACTTCCTTCCTGTCTCAGGGCAGTATAGGGACCAGCATAACCACTCCAGGAGCCCCTCTTGCCCATGCCCCAGAGTCCCCGCTGCTCCCCTGGACAAGCTCCTTATGGCTGGATGCTGGGAGTCGGTCTACCATTTGGTGGACCAGGAGAGAGGTTTAGGCAAGCCCAGATGTCCCCAGCTTCCTGCAAAGAGAATATGAGAACCTGCCCCAGAGGCCTGGACAAACACAGTCCCACTGGAAAGGGACAGTCAGTGGACTCCTCAATTTCCAGATGCAGGTCAGGCTCTGCATAGCCCTGGAAGCCATGGTGGGCTGGAAAGGATGGGCTTCCTGCCCTTGGGACCCATTTCTGCAGTTGTCTGGGAACCCCAAGAATGGCAGGACAGGTGTCTGTGTGAGTGTGTGTGTGTGTGTGTGTGTTACTGAAAATTAAACCCAGGGCTTTCACATGGAGCTAGAGTCCCAGCGCACCCCCACGAATGGCAGGACAGGTGTCTGTGTGAGTGTGTGTGTGTGTTTGTGTGTGTTACTGAAAATTAAACCCAGGGCTTTCACATGGAGCTAGAGTCCCAGCGCACCCCCCGACCCCTTTTTTGATAAGCTGCGGGGTTGCCCAGGCTGGGCTCAAAACTCCTGCCTTCTGAAGTCCCATCTGGCTCACCTATACCAGTGGGGAAAAGTGCTCACTACCACACTGAGCACCAGGGGTCTTTTAGTCCCGATTCTGTTTATTCCTGGCATGAACAGCAGGTGAGCAGGTAACTCACGGAATGCTCCGTCTACCCTGGGGGCAGTGACTTCTGTCACTCTTTTACCTTCTCACTTCTGTCTATTCCTCAAGCAGCTCAGGGCCCCCACTGGCCCTGTAGGAGCTCCTGGTCCTGGTCAGGACTTGCCTCTATTTCCTCAGAGGTCTCAGCTCTGCTGCAGCTGCCAGAGTCCCCGCTGCCTGCAGATTAGCTGGGTCACTGGTCACCACTGCCCGCAGGTTCCAGGGCTCAGCTAGTAGCCCAGGCCACCTGGCCAAGTCACACTCCTTGGGGAATGGGTTTGGCTCTCCTGGAGAGGGCTCAGACACCCAGGGCCACATCCCACAAAAGTCAGAGTCAGTGCTGTGGGCGTCAGTGAACAGCATCTTGGTACACACACGTGGTCCCCAACCCCCTGATCACCAGGCATGGGGGAGTGGCCAGAGCCTAGAAGGTGAGGCAAGGTGGGTCAAAAGCAGAGAGAAAATGAGTACAGGAGAGAAGAGAGAAATGAGGCCAGGAAGGAAGAAAATGGAGGAGAGAGAGGCTTAGAAGCATGGAAAATGCTAGGGGCAGCGCTGGACAAGAAGGCAAAAGGTAGAGGAGGAAGAATGGTCAGGGAGATTGGCCCTCAAAACACTCACGGCTACGGTGGGCTGGAGGGGAGCAAAGGGAGAGACCCCACTGGGGTGTGTGTGTGTGTGTGTGTGTGTGTGTGTCCTCGATGCCCCAGCCCTCCCCAAACCACAAAGTCCCCTTCTTGGCCAGGAACCACAGACTCCCTCTGGATGCCCTGCCCGGGGCACCATCCACCTCAGGCCTCCAGTACTATGTGTCCTGTCCAGGGCCCAGCTGGATGCCCAGGTTACAGGCACTTCCCAGGCCTGGCCAAGGGCACAGCCATCCTTTCCTGTGCTTATCACGTCCCATGCCCCAACCCTCAAGCCACCTCTGGATTTCATCCCCAGAACAGAGGGCGGGAGTTAGAAGGGGCACGGGGGCTGGGATGTTGGCCTCCACCTCCTCCAAGGACAGTGGCTGTGGACGTTGCCCAAGCTGTATGGCCCAGCATGTGCCCCGATGGTCTGGCAGGCAGCGGGCACCCTGCCACACCAGGGCGGAGAGCAGAGGCTGCAGACATATCCTCCACGTGGCCGCAGCGCTCCTCTCTGCCCTCTGCTGACCTCCCAGCCCGCCAACTGGCTGTCGGTTTGGCCCTCTCTAGCCAAAACTGTCCCTCTAAAAGGTAACAGCCAGACAGCCAGGGAGGGAGCACACAGGCTCTGTGCACAAACCCAGGTCCTTGGATGGGATGGGTCGGCCTCCTCCAGATTTCCACCCCAGAACCTCAGGGCAGGGGACCCTTCTCTTAACCCTTCTGGGTGCCGGGTTGTGCTGGTGAAGTACTCACTTCTCTTGTGATTCTAGGGAACCAGGCCATGATTCAAACCTCAGTCCACTCAGTTATAACGCTGAGGTTTTGGGGGATCCAGGAACAGAAGCCCTAACATACCCTGTTCTCCCTGACCCTCTCCAGCCCCAGCCACATTGGATAAAGAGCCCTGATAGAGGCTGCCTCACCCCGGACAGGGACACCCCATGGGGACCCTGGCCATGCTGCTCTGTGCAAGTCCATAGTGGAGCTCTCCCTTTGGTCTCCCCTCTCTGGCACTGTCCTCGACCTGCCACATCCCTGCCCGTGCTTAACCCGGCCCAGCCAACCTCCCACTCTGCGCTGAGCCCACTCACCCCAGGGGACAAGACACCACACACAGAATCCCACACAGGAGTCTGTCTCCCCAGCATCTTCAGGCGCTAGGGTTGGGGGAGTCCCAGGCGAGAGCCGCAGGAAAGCCAAGAAAGAGCTCAAGCTATGTAGCGGCTTCTGCTGAGACCCTTTCTTTCGCATCTGGTCGAGAAAGTGGCTGAGAGGGGCGGAAGGGGAGTTTCTCTCCTCATTATTCATTAGGCTGGGACCTGAGCCGCCCGATCTGGGAGCCAGGCTCTGCTTTTCAGTGGCTTTGTGACAGCACGTTCTGGGACCTCTCTGCACCTCGGTTCCCCCTACTTTTCACGCACAGAGTTCAGCCTCAATAGATTCTGGACAAACAGGAGCAGGGTGTGAAAGACGGGGAGAACCCGCAGACCTAACCGGACTGTGTCAGCTCTTCCGGTCAAGGTGGTTCACTGGTGCGGATGGCTGTGACAAGGCCAGTCTTTGTCCTTAATGGTCCTGGGGGTGAGGGCACAGTGCCAGCAGGAGGATTAGTTTAGAGAGACCATAACTGCTTGTTTGGTTAAATTTTCCAGGTCACAGGGCGACTCTGGTTCCGAGCAAGGCAGAGGATCCGGACTGCAACATCCTGAAGGTGCAGGGGACACAATGCCGCTCTGTGCCTTCCACGCTGCCGGCCATGGGCTACTCACCAGTGACCTGTGCGGTGTCGCTGTGAATGCGTCTCCAACAGGGCTCCTGGAGTCACACCAAGCCCGCTAGTGATGCACCCACAGCTCGGGCAACTGAGACTGAACTCCCGGAGTGTGAGGAAGGCGTGAGAAGCAGTGTTACGTCGGCTACGGTAATTAATCCTTATTAAAAATTGCTGTGATTAGCAGTGTTCCCACCCTAGGCAAGGAGGGAACGATTCTTAATAAGAGAGCCTCCTAATGAATCTCAGAACAGACACCCAAGTCCCTTGGCTCCACTCCCCCTGGAAACATGCTTATCAACAACTCCCCAAAGCCCCGAGACTCAAAGGATCTGCTACATCTTCCACAGCAACTTCGGGGGGCTGACGATGTTGGCCACGGCCATGGAGACTATTCCTTAAGTACACGGAGGCAGGAAAATCAACAGAACTTACAGTGCACCCCTTAGAAGGCCCAGGTCCTTCCTGCCAGCCAGCACCCGCCTGCTGTTTCCCTCCGTACCCATGCTCCCTTGTACCATACTTGAGGCACTTACATCTCTCTTCCCCAGAGCAATTTACCAGCTTCTCAATCGGACGGACTGATAAGATTTTCTTTTATAGGACACTGCAGTTTAATAATAAAGTAATTACTGTGACAAGATCCCATCTTGTGAGCTGGGGGTTTTTTCCTCCTATTTTGTGATACCTGCCTTCGATGCTGCCCAGACAAGGTATCCAGGACATCTTGCTGTTGTTCTGGTGTCCGATAAAGCCCTTCTTGCTCTGAAAGGTGACCAGCGTCAGTCCTACCTCCTGCTGGTGCAATGCACCAGAGGGTAGTGGCCTCAGGGTCCCCAGGAGGGGCCAGATACACAGGGGGCCCATCCCCTGGGGTGGCCTGGCAGGGAGCCGAGCTGCTCCCATGTAGCAAGTGCCCATGGTGTCCCTAAGTGTGACACTGGTGGTGGGCTGAGCAGTCAGAAGAGCCAAAGGAAGGCCACACTAGTGGACACATAGTGAGTCCCAGGCCCAACTCCCATGAGCTCCTATCAAATGCCAGAGCCCTAACGAAACTGGATTTACCCTGGTGTTGACCCGAAGTCCTCCCGCGGGTGGTTAGAACCAAAAAATATCACCACCATTGCTGAGTGAGGCTGACAAGGACAACAGGCGCCTCTAATTAATTATAGAACTGGGTGTCTCAGAGGGGACACAGCCCCCTCCCCAGTCTACCTGGGGTCCAGCCCTTCCCAACAGAAAATGGTTAACAATGCTGCAGTGGAGAGAATGGAATTCCTCTGGTTGAGGTTTTATTTTTTAAATTCCCACTCTGAAGGATACATACAGGTTCAGGAAGCTTGCTTGTTTAAATGCTGCATTTTAATGTGCCTCCAACTACGTCTCTTGTCTTGCTTGATTTCACGTCTTCTGCTCCTGATATCAAATGTGCCATTAGACTGAATGCACAGCCCACACATGGCACCAACACACACTCAGGAGGGGACCCAAAGCCCCTACGAGGGACCAGAGGAGGTGAGCTCTCATTCCTGAGGCCTTGCTGGTGCGGCCCCTGGTCCTGCCTCATGTGTGACATCCCCTTCGGAGGACACAGTACACCGTCTCTTTCCAAATGTGGTTTGGGACAAGCAGAGTCCCAAACTAAATGCATTATTTGCTTTGTAATGGCCCTAGACCGCCAAATCTGTGTGTGCACCCATAAAAATGTGCACCCGCAACAGCCATGACACGGCTGCCTTCTAGATTCACGCACACACCAGCATGGCTGGACACCTTGTAGAACTGTGGCCTGAGAAGGAAATGGGGTGCTTCTAAGCCTGGTGCAGTGGGCACATACTGGCCTTTCCATGCACATTCTGCCCACCGCTGGTGCCCATCTCGGACGGGTACAGCTCACGTGAAGTATTTTTGCCTTTTCAGTGCCCCTACCGATACCTTCAAATGTCACCAGCCAGGGATACAACACTAGCCCTGTAGCAATAAGGCTGGTCTACTCCACAGGTCCTGCCGGTGGATTCATCTCAACTATGCACACTGGGCTGACTCTATTAAGGCCGCCATTTTCTGTCTGTCCTTATTCATCTTCACTCTCCCTGGTGCTCCGCTTTGGAGGACTATGTGTCCAAGGAAGACACTGAGGTTCAGAGTGGTCAAGTGACTTGCTTAAGAAAACACAACCAACAAACCGTGGATTAGTCCAAGACTCATTCTCCAAAGCCCGTGCCTGCCTATGGATCACAGAGCCTTGCTTCCAGCCTCCCAGAACAGTCCTGCCTGAATGGCTGGCCGTGGGGCAGATCCTGGCTCCAAGGAGCCTACCCTGAGTGGTTTCACCTGGGAGCGGTTAGGAACACGAGTCTTCAGCCCGTGTCAGAAACCCCTGGGGGAGTCTTAAGCTCATGGAATGAAGGAGCAGCTGGAAAACTGGCTTCCCATACACATCCTGTCTCAGTGACAACTGGAAATCAGCAGTGGCCTGGGCCGGACAACCTCTTGCCTGTGGGTCTGGGGGAATCCCAAAAGCTCCCCTAAAAGCTCCTAGGTTGTGTCCAGGAATCCCTGAATGTCCCCGCAAGGTGAGAGCAAGGGCCAAGAGCTCAGGGTCACAGTCCACTTCTAGGCACCCTCTGGTGCATCCCATCACACAGTCCCAGGCGGTCCCATCTTTTCTTCTGCAGTGGCCAGTACGCCTGACAATTCTCACTGCAGGGACCCTGGTAAAGGGCCGACCCAAGTGCCTAGCAGCCCAGGCAGGGGGTAGCTGCCCTGGTCCACTTCTGGGGGCCCCACCTTCACCATGTCCATAGGCGTACCTCAGCCACTTCCTGTGGCTCCCTGGAGAGATCAAGAGGCATAGGCAGACAAGTGCCCACTGCCCAAAGGCCAGGCCCACCTAGAGTCTCAGGGAATCCAAAAAGCACACTCACTCTCCATTTAGCTCCAGGTGTTCATTGGGGAGGGTAAGAGCAACCTCACTTTAGGGCCCCTGCCCGGCCTGACCCTGACATGCTGCCTTGGGGTGGATGCCCTGTACCTCCCATCTCCGCGCCCATCACGGTGCAAATGGAGCCCTCTCACTGGGCCAAGCAGGCCCCAGGACGGCAGATTAAGCTTTTCACTGTCCCACCAGGCCTCCCCAGCAGCCACCCCCACCGTGCAGGCCGAGTAGAGGACGAGGGTGTGAACAGGGGGAAAGCTGGAGGGGTGGAAGGGCAGGCCCGGAAGTGTGGGCAGTTAAGAGTGGGTGAGGCCAGGGTACTGCAGCCCCAGGCAGGCTCTGGCCACAATGGCACCGGGAGTCCAGCGCCGAGGGCCTGAAGGGGGAGAGGGAGTCCCCCCTCGGCTCTAGTGCGAGCTTGGGACCGACCGCACTGACTCCGCATTGGGTGGGAATGCGGGACCCCCGCCTCCCCGCCCTGACTGCCAGGAAGGCCAATGTTGAGACTCCGCCCCCCATGGGGCATCCTGGAGATGGAGGGTGGGGGGTCGCTTCTTTTCCTGCCTGCCCGCTTTCCCCTCCAGCCCGGAGCTTCCTGCGCAGTCCCGCAGACCGAAAAAGTCCGGCCCCAGCCCCCTCTCGGGCCGGAGCACCGGGGCGCCCTCAGCAGTCCCACCGAGCGTGTGGCCCG
>NW_022900935.1:62248365-62248740 GCF_012274545.1 Fukomys damarensis
TCCCCCTCGCGGCGCTCTTTAGGAGGGAGGCATGGAGAGGCCAGCTGCGCGCCTCTGCCCGGTGCTCCCCCTGCCCGGGCGGGGAGGCTGGAGAGAGCGCGCGCGAGAATATGGCAAGAGAATCTGTGCGCGAGAGGACGGATGCGAGGGAACGCGGGGAGCCCGTCACTTTGGAGCCACCCGAGCCCTGTCTGCAAAGAGTGGTGCGTGTGCGTGTGTGAGTGCGCGCGTGTGCGCGCGTGTGTAGCGGTGGGAGGGGGAGTCCCTGGCGTACTCCAACATCAAAGCCCCGCGCGGAGGGGCGAGGACCCGGACGACGGCACCACGGCTGATCCCACGCTTAACCCCTCATCCGCCGGCCTCGCCGGGCCACCA
>NW_022900935.1:62249803-62291117 GCF_012274545.1 Fukomys damarensis
CCAGCCCCCGCGCTCTCCTCCTCCAGCCCGCGTGCTCCCGACCGACCGATCGCGGGATCTGGGACCTCACTGGGCCCGCTCACTCCTTCGGCCGCGGCCGCTGCGGAGAAAAGGAGCAGCTCTGCGGCCCGCCCGACCGGAAGGTGCTCAGTCCTGCCTGCGTTCAAAGAAGCGCCTCTCCTTAGGGGAGGCCGGCTCTTCGGCTGGGATGTCGGTGATGTAATGAGGGCATCTACGCAGAGGCTTCCGCGCTGGGAAGGCTTCTCCGCTGCCCGCGGCTTAGAAACGCAGCTGGAGCCCCCAGGAGTCCCTTCTGATCTCCTGCTGGTCCCCAGGCCCCGTGTTAGCCACCCCAGCATCCTGCCGCAGGCGCATGGTCCTGTGCATATTTGATACGGGGGTGGGGGGGATACAGGCCACCGCGTGCCCTACCTTCCCCACCCCCAAGCTCGCTGGACTTGGTGTGCATGGTGCAGCGGGTAGGGAGGCACAGGAACCCCGCTCCGGGCCCCAGAGGGCGCCTGGCAGAAGCCTCCGTGGGCCCCTTACGCCACCACTGTCACCTGCTGCATAAACCTGCAGCCTTCCCGGCCAGTCCGGCGAGCGTGCACACTTGCCAGGCGCCCCTGGGCCGGGCAGTTTCCCAGCACCAGCTGCAGGTAAGCTTGGCTGTGAGCAGGACTGTCCACTGGTGGTTGCTGTCAGGCAGAGCCGCTTGCCTGACCTCCTGCCTTGCTTAGGCTTAGGCTGCCCCCAGGTAGGGGCAGGCCCCAGACATGCAGTGCCAGTTCTGCACAGGGCTGTCCTTCCTAAAGGCACCTGCCATTCTCTGCTCTCACCGTGGACTGCAAATTCCCCCACTGGAAGGAAGTAGGCTCAGGACCACCCAGTGGGGGCAGGACGAATATCGGGGCAGTTAATGTTGTGCATGTGTGTATGCGTGCGTGTGTGTGTGGGGGGGGTAACTTGCTATGTGATCTTGGAAAACCCCCTTCTGTCCTGGGCTTTGGTTTCCACATCTGACTGGAAGATTGGTTGGGATATTTCTCCCACTGAGGGATGCTGAGGGAGGACCACGAAGAGGATGGAAAAGGACAGGGAACGGTGGGCATGGCCTTCTTCCACGCTAACCCTGGGAAGTGCCATCGGAAGGAGGCAGGCAGGTACGTGACCTTTGGACAGCCCCTCTCAGGTGTCCCCTGAACCTGAACAAAACAAAGAAGGCCGCAGTGGTCTCCCCGAGAAGAAACTGGGGTGTGAAAGTCTGGGAGGAGGGCAGGCAGGGAAGGGACAGGGAAAGGGGGACACTGGCAGTGGGTGAGTAGCCCTGCCTGCCTGATCATTTGCTGGAATCCTGCTCTCTGATCCCTCAGGGGAGCACTGGCACGGGGCACTCTGCAGAGTCTGGGCTAGGCCCGCGTCAAGGCCACCACTGCCTTTGGGCAGGGACAGGTTGTTAGCTTGGTCTCCCAGCCTCAAACCCGGGTGGGGTGGCTCAGTGCCAAGGTCTAGCATCCGTGGGCCAGAGCACGAGGCTGGCATCATGACGGCAAAGTGAGGGTGATCTCACAGGAGGGGTCTCCCATGGGAATGGCGCCCAGAATGGGTCTGGCCTCTCCACGACATGGTCCTGGCCACCTCTTCCCCGAGTCCTGCTGCTTCCCTGTCCTCCTTCACAAGTGTGTCCTCGCTCAGCCTGCGTCAGTTGTCACTGCCTGGCGTCCTCTTCCCCGGACACTCAGGAATGGGGGCAGCCATGGAGCATTTCCCCTAAGCCCTGGGCTCCAACTGCGTGAATCCTGAGCATTATCCACTCACTCATTCACCACTGTTACCGAGCATTGGCTGTGAAGTCCAGGCCTTCTAAAAATTATTCGGGAATGTGTCCCAAATAGTGCCCCTTATGCAGCCGCTCCTGGAGGTAACTCTCCAGCTTTTCCTTGCTCAGAATGCATTGTCTATAGACACTGTGTGGGGCACTGGGGCTGTAGAAGTACCTCTGTCCTGGAGTGAGCACACTGTTTAGTGGGGAAACCAAGCCAGTAAACCAAGACGGCAGCTTGCTGTGTTGAGAGGGTCAGCCTGGGGAGCACAGACACCTGCTTCCGTCAGCCAGTCACACTGATTCCGGAGTGAACACAGAGCTGCAGCACAGAATGAAGAGAAAGCCTCCAGCAAAAGGCACTGGGTACTTGGTATTTGTGGCTTATCCTTGGGACAGGGGTTGCATGGCGGCTGCCTCCCACCCTGTGCTCTGGACCCGCGACTTCCAGTATGAGCTAATTACAGAGTGCCATGGACCTTGTTCTACTGTGGTTCTTTCTTTTTCTCATGTGGGCCCCACCACAGGTCTTCCTTTCTCATCCATCCCATTCACTGGACAGTAGGTGCAAAGTTCATCAGGCCCTAGACCTCTGGCCACCCTTCCAAGCTCCGAGTACTGCACAGACCAGGAAGGGTGGCCCCGAGCAGTGGGTGGGGGAAGCCCATGCGCCTGGCAGCTCTGTTGCCCCCGCTCCTGGGTTGAAGGGAGGCTGTGAGCTGGGAAGAGCTGTCAATCCAGTGTGAATATTCACTACTTTAAAAAGAGCCAAGAAAAAAATCCCACTTGCCCCGAATCTGAGAAGGGCCTTGTTAGGGAGGCAGGAACTGTGCTGTAATTATCTCTGTGCTCCTGGGCACCACTATAAATACCAGGTGAAGAGGCAGCTCAGAAGGTTTGGATGGTTCCCAGGCTTTGGAGCTCCTTCCTGCCCCATCCTGTGTCACCTTCCCAGGGAGGAGCCTTCAGCTGGTCAGGGCCTGCCTGTCTCCGCTTCCGGGGCCACATCACCTTGCTAGACACCCTCTTGTCTCTTCAGCACCTGCCACTGAAATAGGATGTTTGCCGAAGTGTCTGGTGGCATCCTCACCCCTTGAGGTGGTCTGTGCGGCTAACGGAAGGTGGGCCGATAAGTTCTTCGGTCAAAGGATTTGTAGGAGTATTGCTTGTGACAACAGCTTCCATCTCCCTCATCCTCCGGGAATTCCCAAGGTTGCCTGTGGCTTTGCTCTGCAGGAAAGTCCTAGCCTTTCACCCCTAAAGTTAGACTTCGTGGGGGCTCCAGCTACTCATCACCCTGCCTCCTCCACTTCCTGAGGTCCAGGCTGACTGTCCTGAGGCTTCTCCTGTGCACGGAGGACAGTGGAGCTTGGCAGAGGCCACTCAGGACAAGGGCTGAGCTCACAGGCTCCGGTTGCAGCAGGGCCACCGTCACAGATACACTGTGTCTGCTGTGCTTCTGCAGAGCCAGCCCTTCCTGCCCCGGCCTGGGTTCCTTGGCACAGGTGTGGGCATGAGCACTGAAGAAGCAGAGTGGCAGAACTGAGCCTTCCACTGGGGTGGGCACAACTCGGAGGTGAGGTGTGGGATCGCCCACGAAGCCTGCTGTGTGATCTGACCAGAGTCCCACATCGCTAATCAAGTACCTTCCCAGGGAAATTAATGTCTCAGCCCGGGCGCTAAGGGGATGATGTTAAAGGCAGGGAGGAACTCTCAGCCCAGGGCTGCCCAGGCTGCCCCCAGCAGACACCACAGGGAGTGTCAGGTCGGGGTAGAAAGCTCTGCAGCATTTAAAAAAAAATTTTTTTTAAAAAATACAGACATCCTGCAGATTCCCAAAGGTGAGGTTCCCTGTTTTGAGAGTGGGCACTGTTTGTACTAATTCTCCCTCAGGGCGGAAAGTGGGCAGAGGAATCTGCCAGAGAGAAGCAGCGTCTGGGAGGGTTGGGGGGTGACCTGATCTCACAGTCCTGCTGCTGACAAGGCCATGCTGGAGGTGTCCAGCAGGGGGCCCACTCACACCAGCCAGAGTCCCTTTCCCCTGCAGGCCAGGGGCAGGGGGCTGCCCACCTCTGGATCCCTCTGCCAGGGAGTCCTGGAGCACACAGAGGGAAAACCAGGCCGAGGGAAGGCTGCCATGGCCAGCACCCATCTTCCACCTCAATGGGGTCCCCCACCTAATGGTGCGGTGCCCCTGGCCCCTGCGGAGACTGCAGCAAAAGTACAAATCGGCGTGCAAAGGAAGTTTATTTATCTGTTTAATTAAGAGGCATTTGCCAGCCACATTCGGGTCCATCCGTCTCACTTACAACCATGTCCCAGCAAAATTAAACATAATAAATACAGGGGAAAGTGAAAGCGAAGGGCACACTCGAGATATATGGGCCAAGCCAGAAGTTGCACAGGGCTGCAGTTATAAGCACATCTTTCTTTCACAAGTTTCTCTCCCCTCGGGGACCCAGGAGCCAGAGGACTGCTCTCGAAAAGGAGCTGTGGGTGCCATCTGACTGCTCTTTGCACTCAGCACTCTTGCCAAGCTTTATTTATTTTAAATGAGCCCCCAGGACTTCTCCCTTCTTCTCATCTGTAAAAAGGGAGAGGACTCGGCACAGAGCGAAAAAGCACATCTGAAAGCAGCTGCGGCTGTGATGTTCCACCTCGGGGAGGCTGGGGCAGAGGCCTCGGCAGCTGAAGCCTTGGGAAGTTCCTCACCGACTCCGACTGCGTCTGGCCCCTGAGCTCCTTGCAGGGCAGACGCATGGGCAGAGCAGTGCCTTGGAGGGGCGGCTCTCTGGTTCTCCATGCCAGCTGTGGCCAGGCCACCATCCAGGGCCTGGCCTCAGCATCCCACAGAAGTCAGAGGCAACATTTGTATTTCTGTCTCTGATCAAAGGCTCAAGAACGTGTCTGCTCGAAGCTCGCAGGAGTATGGGCATCCACAGGGGAAAATGGTGATTTATTATCGTTATTGATTGCTAACAGTACCTTGCCTCGGCTTCCTTCTCCCCTATCCTTTTCACAGTGCTTCACTGTGTCTCATCTGACTTGATCACGGCAAGGTAGGGAGGAAAGGTATAAATGAGGCCCATTTGCTACAGGATGACACTTTTAAGATCACAGAGGTAGCCCAAGGTCATGCGACTAGTTAGAGGCAGAGTCTGGGCTGCCACGCAAGACTCCTGACTCTCGGATTCACGGAACCTCTCGCTTCCCTTTGACGACTGTGCTTGGCACGCGCCCTTCTGCAAACATCCTCATCATTAGCCCTTGGCTCTCTCTCCTCACAGTATCAACCCCAAACCAAGTCCGTTAATGGAATAGTCGTTTGCAATAGCTGGGTATTTACTAATCACACAACTGCTCGGCCTGTGTGGCAATTATCTTGAACTTCCTCTTTCTCATTAGGCAGGAGGTCGTGAGAACTTGGTGGGTGGCTGAACCCTCTAATGAAGCCAAGGACAGGAGCTGCCAGTGGACTGAGGGAGCCCTTCTCCGGGGTCCTCCAGGCTCTGCTGTGCAGCGCTCCACTCCCTGGCTCCTTCCCCGTGCTCTGAGCCTGACCCACCTCGGAACCCTCCCGGCCCATTTAAACCTGTGCATGTCTCCTCCTTGGTGCCCGTGTGCAGTACCACATATGACCACAGGAGAGAGTCCTGGGAGGGGTGGGAAGGTGTCTGTCTGCCTGGAGATGGAGACTGTGGCTTGGCTTGGATCTCAAGGGAGAAGCCCCTGGATGGTTGGATCCTTGCTGTTTCAGGCGCCCAGGACATTGGTGGAGATGGTAGGACCGGGGAATCATAGGCACCTCACTG
This sequence comes from Fukomys damarensis, assembly GCF_012274545.1. Classification (NCBI taxonomy): domain Eukaryota; kingdom Metazoa; phylum Chordata; class Mammalia; order Rodentia; family Bathyergidae; genus Fukomys; species Fukomys damarensis. The sequence goes on from NW_022900935.1 coordinate 62,255,438, forward strand.
CTGGTGACAGTGCTAAAACTGCCCTTGGCACGCCTGCTGCCCATATGGGGTGTGTGGGGGGGTGTTCAGCACCAGGGACAGAGCCAGCGCTTGGGGTTGCTTCTTCCTGGTGACACAGACCCCCCCACCCCCCAGAGGAGAGCGAAAGGGAGCTGAGAAGCCTGAGGTGATAGGGCTGCAAAGGAAGTTGGGGTCATGATGCTGGTTCCTGCTCTAGCTGGCTGTCACTGAAGCCTGCAGGGACTGGTGCTGCTTGCTGTACTTCCCGACGCCCTCCGCTGCCCGTGGTACCCACGTAGCTTTTTATCCTGTTAGGAAAGCCTGCCTTATGTCTCACACGAGCCTTTCCCATCCTCACTGCATTCAGAGTGAAGGCCTTAAAAGAGAGACAAGGGGGAGATTGCACCCTGAAGCTGAAGCCGTCATCACCTTCTCTGACCCCCAGGAGGGCCTGGGGTCACCCGAGCGGAGCTCGTAGAGCACAGCTGCATGGCAAGGAAAGTGGCTGAATGAATCCAGCACTCGCAGTGGCCAGCAGAGCCCTGCAGAGGGGAAACTATGCCTGACATGGCCGCAGGTGGCAGGCCCCACTGCTGGGCCCGCTGTGCACAGGTTCGGTGAAAACTGCACTGAGGAAACCTGGGGGAAGGGGTCCGGGTTTGCTCTTTCATCAACAGGCGGGGTCTGAGCCGGCCACGGGCAGAGACAGCCAGGTGCCCTCCAAGCACCAGCCCCTGAGTGGAGCTGGCAGTTGAACTCAATGGGCTTCCGCTTAGCCATCAGCTTTTAAACGACTTCCTTTAGAGAAACCAGTGTCCCTTCTTCAGTATGGGGGGAAGAGAGGCTGCAGGAGGACAGGCTCATAGCAGCAGAGAGAAGGGATGGTGGCCAGGGACACCCTGGACCCTGCACTGGGAGGTTCAGTCCTTCAAAACAAGGAGAACTTCAAGACTCTGGATAAAGTGTTTGCTCTAGCCCAGGCCCCAGCACTCAGCTAGTTAAACACAACCTCAAGGTCTCAGGAAGCAGAACGCAAGAGGCTGGCAGCATGCTCTTCCTCTGCCCCTTCCTGACCCCTAAAGCCAAAGCATCAGCTCATTAAAAGCTCATTAGGAGCCCGAGGCACACAAAGGCCCGGGGAGGCGGTGCTGTCCTGGCAAAGCGCACGGCCCCGGGGAAGCCGGTGCACCGGCAGGCAGCCAGTGCCAAGCTGCAGACAGGCGCGGGGAGAAGCAGCCCCAAGGTGGCCGGCAGTGGGAGGCTGGGGTGGGAGGCTCCTCCAGCACAGCCTTGAGGGAGCTGAGCTGGTCCCTGGACTCGGAGGTGGGGACAACCTCGGCTGGCAGGAAGCAAACGGACACAGATGCTAGCTCACAGCTCATCTCCCCAGCTGGGCCGAATATGGAACTCCTTTCTCTGGCTCTGAGGGGCTGAGGGGAGGAGGGTGCTAGGCAGGACCCTGGCTAGCGTTCAGCCCTGCCTGGCAGCTGAAAACACACTGGGGAAGTTGTGTGAATTTCTGCCCGGCGTGTGTGCAATGTAAGCAGAGAAAGAGGCAGTGGCTGCGGTGTGCCCTTCAGAGTCCCTAGAGCTTGCCAGGGACCAGGGGAAGCAGCTCATCTGTGGACGGTGGGGAGTATGGTCTGACCTAGGTGCAAGGCTGTTTCTGGGCTGCAGCCCCCTCCGGCTCCCGGCGATCCTGGGTTTCGGGGACCCTTCCTCTTTTCTGCTCTGTTCTAGCACTGGGGTCCAGCCCCATCCTGGCACCGACACAACTCTCCAGTTCCAAAGCATGAGGTTTCTGAGAACTCACTGGCAAGGACTGGGGAGGGTTGGCAGCCAACTGAGGACCCTGTGCTGCTCTTAGCTCTCCAGCCTTTCCCCCCACCCAGCGTTGCACATTAGGACAGTGCGGGGGAGCCGTCTGTGCCTTTTCTTGCTTCTTCAGGATCCTGTGACTTCTGATTCTTGCTTGATTAATATACAGCCAACAGACACTGTATTTAAGGCAGCTTTAATTCTCTCAGGTCACCAAACTCGGGAGCAGCAAAGCTGCAAGGAGCCAGCCCTGCGATAGATCAAACACTGGGACCTTCAAATCACTCTGTGGCCCAATTTCTCATCACTGCTGCTGCCTGATAACCCTTGCAGCCTGGAGCCAATCTCTCTCTTTTTCTGGGGGTGGGCTCTGCGGTTGGATGTGAATGTCCACTGGTCAAACCCTCCTGGCAACCAGAAAGAGAGCTGGAAGGACTTAGTTCTTCAAGCCTGCAGGAATGAGCCCGTCAGCAGGAGGGACAGCGTGGCCAGGCCCTGGGGCTCTGGCACTGCCTGCACCCCTTGCCTTCCTGGGCCAGAGTAGGAGGATGTCAGTGGAGCCCTCTGGCTTGCCAACCTGCTGATGGCCACCTCTTACCAAAACATCCTGGCAGCCTGTGGGGCCTGCCAGTCTCCTGCTCCCCTTTAGGGCCCTGCACACCCTTATCCGCTCAGTCTCCCTTCAGGGTTTTCCTAGGTCCAACTTTTTCATCCTCTGGCCCCTGGGACCTCCCTGAGAGAAGGAGGCTGCCATCAGGAACACCTGGCCAGCCCTGGGCCTAGGGCTTCTGTGGGCTCAACGGTTTCCTTTCTGGCCCGTCCTCGATCCCCTTCCTGACGGCATCTACTCAAAGGCAAGCTAATTTTCCTACCTAACACCTGGACGCTCGCTGGCGTGGTAGGGGGCAGGGGTGGGAACGTCTATGTGGCTGCCATTTCCATGAGCGTCTTTTACAGACCTGGTGCATGCTGCAGTTTGGAGGCTCTGCAGAGCAGCACAGCGCAGGAGGATTACACTCGGAAGTGGGGCCTGTAAATTACCTTCCAGTGGGGGGCAGGGACCGGCCTGTGCCGAGAAACAAGCACACAAAGCCATTCTCATTTAAGAGCAGGATCTTCACGGATCAGAGTCTGATCAATCCTGGCTGCCACCAGCAACCCGCAGATTGGCAAAAATGTTCGCGTCAAAGTTGAAGGAAGCCCCAGATGCGCCTTCCCAGGCTCCACCCCTACTGCTCCTGTATTAGGGTTTGCCCTACACCCAGCCGCACTGGATTTATCCTCCCCACTCTGTCTCCATCCACTTAAAATATCATCTATAGATTTCCAAATTATTGCTACACTTTCTTAGAGAAGGATGCAGTGGTTAAAAATTAACAGCAAATTTATAGGAATTCTATATGGCAATTACAGAATTATAATGAAGGGGCTGCCACTCAGCCGAATGTGAGTAATTGGAAATCCACGCTGGGAGCTTGGGATCTTTATGGTATTGGGATTGTGTTTCTGAGAGTAAATGCTGTGCAGAGGGTCAGTGGACCCTTGAGCTGGCCAAGCTCTTCTCTAGAGGAAAGGGTGGCTGGTTTGCTGCCCAGGTGTTGCTCAGCGGGCACACAGGAAGGTGGCCAGAAAGCATGGGGACAGTGCCCAGCTGAAAGTGGCGAGGGTGGGGGGGGACAGAAGGAAGGACAGCCACTCCCACAGAGGCAGAGACATGGAAGTGCTGGTGTGTAGCGTGAGACAGCGGGGCAGCCAGCGCGTGATGCCCTCCCTCCCCACAGGTGAATTCTCCTAAAAGGCCCAGGTGAAAATGCAGAGGCCGCTTGGTCACCAAGACGTCCACTTTGTTGCATGCCCTGTGGTGCCACTGTCCCTTAGGTAACCGCTGTGACTGATGTGGGCCTTGGCTGTGTCCCTTTCGGCCCCAGGGGCTGAGATGGCTGTAGTCGGGCCCATATTAAGGGAACTGTGGTTTTGAAAAAGGGGGCCCCATGCTGGGACAAACTTCTGCCTGCTCCCCCAAGAGTGTTACCTAGACCTGGTGCTGCTCCATCCGGGGAGCCACTGCCCCCACGAGGTGGCTGAGCCCCAACACAGAGCTCACCCACAGAGATGCTGTGTGTGTGTGTGTGTGTGCGGACCATACACCGAAGTGTGAAGACTCAGCACAATACAAAGACGGAGAATGCTCTGAACACCAGTTACCTGCTGAAATGATACTATTTTGCATATATTGGGTTACTTTAAGTACGTTGTTAAAGATGGCGTGTAATCCCAGCACTCAGGAGGCCAAGACAAGAGGACTGCAAGTTCAGAGTCAGCCTCGACGACATAGCGAAACCCTGTCTCAAAGGAAAAGCATAATTATGACAAACCATCCCATCTGCTTGTTTGTGTTAATGCAGCTCCCAGAGGGTCAGCCTGCTCCCATGTGGTGTGTATCACGTCTCCACTGGATAGTCCCGGCCCAAGCGTGGACGTGGTGTTTCCTGCTCGCCTCCCTGCATCACTGGCTGGCCACCAGCCGCCTCTGAACAGGGGCACAGGCTGAACGCTGGCTGGATCTCCTCACGACCGGCCTCTGTTGGCAGAAAGCTCCCACTGGTCTCAACCCAGACATACCCAGCCCAGGTCTTGCTCCATGTAATCTATCTCTGTGGCTTGATTTCTGTTTTGTCCATCCTGACGTCTGTCCCCATGTCCTGCCAGCACAGGAGGACAGGCACAGAGAGCGGGGTATCTGGGTGGCTTTCTTCTCTTCCCTCCTGGGAACAGTGGCAGGGCCCAGCATTCTGCTGGTCGCTGGGCTTTGGGCTGAGCTCTGAGCAGACAGTGCTGCCTCCTGACCTGGCTGGGGACAAATGTCCCAGCGACCAACCCCTGGTGCTTGGATCCCTTTGCACTTGGCTTCTGGGTGAGCTTCTGCTTTTCCTTCCCAGGTAGTGCAAGAGGCCTCAGAAACTCCACTTCAGCGCTCTATGGCCTGGTGAAACTGTCACAGTCCTATGGTTTGGGCACACTGGGTCTCAGTCATCCCGGGCACCTTCAGACTCCTTTTGACCCTGACTAGAAGCAGAGAGAAGAAAGTGGGATGTGGGTATTGTCCTTCCCCTTTCCCAGATGGAGAAGCTGAAATACAGAGCAGCGAGTGGTGCGTGCGTATGCAGGAGTGGGACCCAGGACATGGGGTTTGGTCTTTTGCCCCTTCTGCTTGAGGAACAGAAGCAGAGCTGGGCCAGGGTGTTCTCAGCTTGTAAGAAGATCCTAGTCACAGCCCCTTGGCTTGCACAATACTGGCCTCACCCTGCCGGCACCCTCTACCAGCAGGAAGGGGTGGGCACCCACTCAGCCACCAAGCAGGGAGTCGCGCCGTGTCTGCCTCTGGCCATCCTGTCACTCTGGGCAAGTGTTTCTGTTTCTGCCTCTGCAGGAATGGGACAGGGAGACTTCCCTTCATACTGAGTCCCCATCTCGGAGACAAAGGAGTAGGCTCTCCGTAGCACTGCATAACTCATGTTAGTTAATTCAACAAATATGTACTGACTGCCTCCGAGAGCCCGACTTTGTTCTGTGCAGTGGCCAGGTGAGACAGCCAGAGAAGTCTCCCTTTCCTCCACCTGCAGGGACAGAATTTGCCCTGTTCATCTCCCAGGCTTTGGTACAGAAAGAACAGTTAACTCTCAATTATCTACGCAAATGGAGTGGAACATTCCAATGATAATTCAGAAAAAGCAGAGAGTCCACAAATAATTCTTATTTGAATTTGGACTGCATTATGCTTATTTTTGCATCGGATTTACCTTCCTAATTACTGTTTGTTCTGGCTTAGGCTCCAAATTGTTTGCTTTCTCAGAACCCATGCTGGGAGGCGGGGAGGGGTGTGCCCTAGAAGTGTGCCAGGTGGAAACCGGCCACAGCCCACCTCTCTGCAGCCCAGCCCGCCCTGGGCAGTGATGCTGGTGGCAGACGCAGAGCTGGGTGCTAGGGCTGCTTGACATCGCAGTGGGGCTGCTCTTGCCCCTTCACAGCTCTGTGGAGGATGGGTGGCCCGACCAGAAGAGGCTCACTAGGTCCCGTGAGCTGTGTCTTCCGCCTTAGGAGCAGAAGCAGAGAGGAGACGCTTCTCCTGCAGCCCTCGCTTGGGGCTGTCCGCCTCCTGCTCTCTGTCTCTCCCTGTCTCGTGCATGTCGGTGTCTCCATCGCTCCCTACTTCTTCTCCTCCGGAGCACCGTTCTCCCAGGAGACAGATACTTCCTTCTGCAGACCTGTCTTCCATGCAGCCTCGGGTTGGGGAGGACTGTGCTTCTTCCAGAGCAGTGAGCTTTGGCCAGGGCCTGTATCTAGTTGGGCTGCTCCTCTTTCTGGTTGCCCCATTCCCTTCTGTAAGGCAGACAGGGAAGGAGAAGATACAACCCGGCTAACTTCTGTCCTTGTGGAGCAGGGAGCCTGACACCCATGATGTCACTCTCCATGCCTCCTCTGCTCTCACAGGGGTCTCCAGACATGAGACAGGTCCTGCCCTGACACGAGGCAACATCTACCCGTGACATGCATGTGTGCTTCTGAGTTTCTAAGGTGCCCAGGTGCTCACCCTACCTAGGCTGCTTCAGTCAGTTAGGAGATATAGGTGGGCTGCACGCTGAACCATACTGGGAATGACACACTCGGTCATTTTCTACCTGAAACCTGTCCAAGGAAGCCCTCTGTCCTCTTGCCCTACAAAGTGATGCTTCAGGCCCAGGAGCAGTTGGGAAGTAGCAGACAGCAGACATCCTTCAGAGCCCTGGCATCGCAGAGTTTGGAAGCTAAAGGGACTTCCCAGAACAAATTGCCCAGGCCTCTGCTCATATATGATGATATTCTACCACTTTCTGGAGGGAAAAATGCATATCTTATCCCCAAAAGATGCTGGGCACACGGAGCTGAAGTCGGTTGACAGCTCTGTTGTCGGACTGCGCACTGAGCTGCTTTGTAGAAAGCGAGCTGGCAGCCAGTGGAGAGCAGTAGGCAGCTGGGTCTGTGGAGTGGACTCTGAGAAGGGAGGAGCATGGCCAGCTCACCTGGCCGTCTTTTCTGAAGGCGGAGGCAGGGTGGCAAGGGGCTGCCAGAGAAGGGTCCAGTGGCCTCTGTGGCGGTTGAGCCTGACCCATGGTGGGGACCCCGGGGCAGTACTCCCCACTGGCTGGTGGAGCTGGCCCCTCCCCTTGTGCCATGGCCTCACCGTCCTCCCTCACTTCCTCTCTCATCCTCCCCTCCTTCCCAGGGCCATGGGACTCCGGGGAGAAAGTGTGCCTGGGTGCCGCATTCCCTCTGCTCCTCGCCCGGCTGGGTGAGCCACAGGCCGTGGCACCTTCCCCGGGGAGGGAGATTAGCAAGGTGGACCGTGAGTAGGAGGAAGACAAGGTCCGCCTTCTAGATCATCTGAACCCCAGAACAGACTCAGAGGTGCCAGTGACCTCTGTGGAGGAACAGTTTGTGGGCAGACTGGTTTGGTCCAACTTCAGGAAATAATTAGTAGCTCTTAAATAAATATTTCAAGCTTTATATAAGCTGAAATAAAGTCAAGCTTCAGCCCCTCAGTTGTGAGCCCCTAGCTCACGTTCCCAGTGGCTGATGGTCATGTGTGGCTGTGGCCAGTGTGTCTGTGCCGATGCGAAACATTCCCACTGTGGTGGAAAGTCCTAGTGGACCGTCCTGCCCTGAGGCTTCCATATTTCCATCTCTGCAAACTGAGGAGAAAAGTCCCCTCTCTGACTACTCTGAGGCCGGAGACGACACATGGCCACAGCAGAGGGTGTGAATCAGAACCAAAGTGGCTGAGAGGTTCTTGGCAAAGCTACCAGTGTTCTGTGAATGGGGAGAAGCACCTGAAGTCCTGGGGGAGAGTTGCAAGGCCCCAGGACAGCCCTCTGTGCCACGGCCATTCCCAGGGGGCCAGATACAGGGTCCCGGGGGAATCTGACCCACTGGCTGATATGAGGACAGCACCCATGTCACTTCCGGGCCTCACCTAGTCCAGGAACAAATGTAAGGAGAGGGAACAAGCACCACAGACAGAGGCATGAGACCAGAGCTGTCAGGAGAGCCTGGGGCCTCACACCAGCCAGCCCTTTGCAGCCCTGGAATAGAGCCGTGGGGGAGGCGATGGCAGGGCAGGCCCTGAGGTTTCCCAGATCATGTCCGTGGGGCGTTGCTGAAGCCAAGAGAGCTCTGCTGGGCTGGCAGAAGCCCACACATGAGCTCAGTCATAAAGGAACAGAAGGGAACTTTGCACACGGGGCAAATCATTGCTGGAGAGGTGGGATGGGCCCGAGACTCCTGATCTCCTCCTGACGCACAGACAGAAATCTCCAGACCCGACAACTTCCTGCATCTTCGAACAGGTTCTGTGTAAGGCTGGAGGATGGGCCAACCATGGCCCCCTGCTCCCCAACTCTGTTGCCCTCAGCCCTCTCATCCATCCCAGAACTCTTCTGTTCTTCCCAAGACCCTCTTCTCCTCTTTCCCTCTTCTTGTCTGCTTGTAAAGAATGGCTTCCTCTACCTCACACACATACACAAAAGCAAAAGGGAACTTATAAAATCATCTTGACCCAATTGAGCTGTAAACCAGGCAATGGCAGAGGCCCAAGCATTACCCATAAAAACAATCCCTCACTCAGGAGTGCTCTGTCCTGTTCTCCAAGTTGGAACAGATCTGTTCTTCCTGGCCCCAAAGGCGATGAATGAGAGGGAATTCTGGACACTTTGAAAAGGGGCCATGGCGATGTACGGAGTGCAGGAGGTGGGATGGGAAAACTAGTCTGTGCGCTTCCGGAATTCAAGTGGTGCCAAACTCTTCCAGGAGGCAGAAGACCCAGCTTCCTGCCACCAGCACAGAGGGGTTTGCACGGGATGGTGAGCCCAACCCAGACTGCCCACCGCCGTCCCCAGTCCTGAGCCTGCCCAATGGCGTGGCGTTCTCATCCTGCCCTTGAGTGCCTGTGACTCCTGCTCATTCTCTCAACAGAGAGTTGCTCAGGTTTTTTCCCTCTCCTCCATCTCCATCTCTCTTTCGGTTTCTCCTTTCTTGCATTTGCTAGACTATGTGAAGCGCATTTGCTGAGCCCCTTGCCTCTGTAGTAATCACTGCAAACTCCTCCTGCCCTGGGAGCTGTTGGAAGTGGCCTTTTGCACCTCCCCATGCTGCCATATGCTATGCACTTGCTAAGCCTTCCTAGTGTCTGTCTCTTCACCCCTCCCTACGGGCTCCCTGTCCTCCGCACTTTCCCGACTCTTTTGGAGGATGGGGGAGACTGACAGAGAGCCCGGGGCAGTCAGCAAACTTTCCTGAAAGTTGCCTCCGACTCCCAGGCCTTCTCCCGCTGCGTCTCCTGCCCTGCAGCAGACAACCCAGATGCCAGCTTTAAACTGACGCCACCTCTTCACTCACTACAGAGGCTGCCTCATCCTCCTCCTCCTCCTCCTCCTCCTCCTCCTCCTGCCAGCTTCGCTCAGAGCTGTCACAGTCCCTGGGTGATGACACACACCTCTGGAAGATCAGCAGTCACTGCCAGGAGGGTGCCCTCTGTCCCCTGGGTGCTCTCAGAGGCGGTGACACAGCTTCCCTGCATGCAGGTGGAGTGGGGCTGGGCCTGGCCGGGGAGGAGTCTGGGGGAAGAATCTCAGACCCTGGGGACTGTGCTGTCCCTGGTTTGAGATGGACAGTGCTCCTTCCTGCTCTGTGATCTGCAGTGCCCTTTGTCCCCAGCAGAAGGGGAGCATCCTAGGGCCTAGAGGACACTTGGCAGGAGAGGCAGTGCCAGAACAACTTGGGGGTGAGTGGAAGGCATCACCCTCCTACACAGTGGCACAAGGCCTTTCCACGAAGGCACAGCTGTGTAGCTCACATATGTAGCCAATACCACCTTGTAATTCTCACCAGAAGCTTGTGGATGATTATTAATTCTTCAGCATTACACTAGGGCAGAGAGGTGCAGGCTAGGGGCTTTCCCAGGATCGCCTTGCAGGGCCCCCTGTGGCAGATGCCCCTGTACCACCCCTTTGCTGCAGCAATCAACCTATACTCATGCAGCCTGATAGCACTGCGCCTCAGTACTGCTCAACTTTCTCTTTCTGCCCTGGAGCTTTTGTACTACGGCCACACGGGCCACAAGCTCTCTCGGCCACGCGGACACACCCAAAACCTGGATGCCATGTGGAGCAGCAGCCTTGGCCAGAGCGAGAGAGGATCAGGTGGATGGATTCACACACCAGGCATCTCAGAGCGCCTCGTGGGATGAGGCCCCAGTGCCCGCAGTGGCATCGGCTGTATTCTGTGCCCTTGGGTGAGTCCTCCTCCCTGCCGTGCTTCGTGCTCCCTAGAGCCCGGCTCCCTGTGCATTTCCCAGAATGCACCACCTGTCTGTGGACACTGCTTTCCGGGGTGGCCTTCCGGGCAGAACCCAAACTAAGGCAGTTTGTTCCCAAGGTGGCTCAGAAAGCAGCCCCTGGGGATGGGCATCTGGAATGGGGTCTGTCACTGCTCTTACGGTGCTAAGGACCCCAATGGCTGGTGACAAGTAACACTGACAACCACTGACATGTAGGAGCATCGCGATTATACAGGCTGGGTGGTGGCGGACTGGGAAGGGGTCAGGGAGGACGTGCAAGCCTTGGTCATGCCACAGCTGCAGCCATGGTTTGGGGAAGTTGTGATTTTAAGCATCGTGGAGCTGAATGGCTTTTATTTGTGTGTTTAGAAGCCTTGAGAAAGGAAAATTATAGTCTCAAGGGACACTGGCCTCCATGTATCTATGCAAATAGACCCTTATCCCCTAAACTCCAGGGTTTAGGGCCGCAGAGCCTGGGCACACAGATGTGGCATTCCTCTCTCACAAAGCCAGAGTCATCCCCTCACCGGAGGAAGGAGCGAGACTCCGGATGAGAAAGTCCATGTGGATGAACCCGAGAGCCAGCCCCCAGGGCTGGCAGAAGCAGCCCTTCCCCTTTTCTAGAGGAACACTGGCTCTTCTAATCGGGGACCAGCAAAAGCCTCGACTGAGAAGCTTCCTCCCTGGACATCGCTTGTTCTCATCAAGAGCTCCCCACCTTCCCTCCTTGCCAAGAGCAGTAGCTGGAGTCAGGGCACAGCTCAGGCCAAGGGGATGGCCCAGCTCCAGGAGGAAGTTAGCCGCATACCCACAGAGAATGGCAGGACCCAGCTGGGTCCAGGGAACAGGAAGAAGAGCCGACGGGGAGGAGTTGAGTCAGAGGCAGACTACACGTCCAGCTAGCCAGGCAGAGTGGTGCTTTGGCACGGTAGTGAGGAAGGGTCTGCAGGCGGGGTGGAGGGACCAGAGAACCCAGAGATGACTCTGTGTCCCAGGAGGACCCAGGGGACACTGCACGGAGGCACAAGAAATTCTTCGCTGAGGGGTGCAGAGGTACTTTCAAAGCTTAGCGGCGGGTGCTTCCTGCAGGCCAGGGTTACCATTAGGAGATCCCATCACTAGCTGTGAGCCTTGGCATCGGAGAGGACATTCCGAAACAGCAGTGGCCAGGTGGTTGCGTATGACTATTGGCAGCAAGGTGGGAGTAAGTGCTGTCAGGGTCAGCAAGGAGTTGACGCCAGCCAGGGCACCTTGAGGGGCAGCGTCCATGGCTAACAGGTGAGATGGATGGGTGGCGAGTAGGATGCTGCCTGACTGTGTAACCAGAGAGAAATCAGGCACCGGTGACTGGAGACTGGCAGGAGTCATCTGGTGGGAAGCTGCGGGGCCTCGCCCAGTTCCAGGTTTCCATGGACTGCGGGGAAACCAGGAGGGACCTCACAGTGTCCCTGCTGTATGTCAAATGATTGCTCCCCATTTCCTCCCCAGAGGGACCTGTACACTGGGGAAGGGTGGTACCCAGATTCTGAAAGGTATACAGCATGCAGCTGTGGTGGACAAGGACATCAGTAAAACCGAGACACCACCGCAGCCACCAGTTGCGGGGGGAGGGGGGCTGTCAGTGGAAAGCCAGGGACATGTGACTTCTGGGGCCAAGTCCATCTTGCAGCAGGCCCAGAGACTTTGTGGGCTCATCCTGTGGTTTGTTCTCTGGACTCTGAGTAGACAATTTGGATAAATACACTTAGCATATTCCATAAGCCATATAGCGGTTTCCAGACCCCAGAGGGCCAGGGGAAAGCCCACGAGCCTTTCCCAACCCCTGGCTGAAATAGCAACTCAGAAAGAACAGCACACCCAGGACAGGGCGACAGCTGTATCTGCCACCAAATACTTAAAGGAAGAATGAGGTCCCTGTCACATTCCTGTTCATTTCACCTCTAAGGACCCTACAAAAGTGGACAAATCACAGTGGGTGATGGGGGTTTACTGTGGACTTGACTGAGTAGCCACTTCTAAGCACTGACCATAGTGTTTTATCTACTAGGATGGACCAATACGGCCTCTGTTGCTAATATACAGTGATGTGGAAAATCTGCACCAGTACAGATTGCTAAATGCTGTTTGCCTATACACGGGAAGGAGAGCAGTACACATATACCATCTTGCCAAAGAGCTATAATCAGCCCCATGCTACCTATCGCAACATAGTCTGCAGGGATTTGGTCACTGGAACATCCAGAGAGTGTCACATTCATCCATTGTCTCAAGGAGATTGTGCTCGCTGGACCAGGTGGGAGGAAGAAGTGAGCGTACGTAGGCCTGGTAGGCATACACTTGCGAGGTGGTGGGTGAACTCCGAGATGAGCCGTGGTTTTAAGTCTATCTAAAGGCCCTTGCTTTTCCATTGAGAAGGGGGCACAGAACGGTGTGGTCTCTTTAGATGTTGGGGGCAGAAGATACTTTACCTTGGGAACCTTGATCTGGCCCAGGGTCTCCAAAAACTGTCATTTAAGAAGGTCCCAAGGCAGAAGAGGGCTCTGCCGTGGATCCACGGTGCACTGTAGACTTCCTGGTCTGCTAGTGTCAGGTAAGGGTGTGGGAGGAGTTGCTGGCAAGTCTCAATAGGGGACACAGGGCTGACTCCTAAGGGTGGAGGAGGCTGGCTGTCACCAGGAAGTCTCCTTACTGGATCGGACTATATGGGGGTGCAGGAGGTGGGCAGATGCCTCTGGGGTCTCCTCACCTTACAACCTTCCCTCTCTCCACAGCCTGTCGGAGATCCTCTGCTGCCTGCAGGTGTCACTTTGCACAGCTCTGAAACACAGTCCTGCCTATTCTAGGCCAGTGAGGTGTGGTAGAGTGTAAGGACCTCTCTGCCTGCTCAGCCCTCCAGCACAGAAGCAGATCCGGGCCTGCCACATGTTCACGAGGTGTAGCCCTGCCCAGTGGGCCAAGGGAGCCATTGGTTAAATATGAGGCCTGATAAAAACATGGTGCATCTTTCATTTTCTTTAAAAAATTGGTTACAGTAAAAGAGACACTGCCATTAATCCCCTCCAGCATAGTCCCACTCCCTCCTAACACTCTTATCCCACCGTTCTTGTTCCTTCCTGATGCAGTTCTGGAAGTCCTGTTTCACGAGTGTCTTTCGCAGCACTGGTGGAGTCACCTTGACGTGCTGAACTGATTCAGAACATTTGTCTTTCGTGGTCGTTTTGACTTTGGGGAAGAGCCAGATGCTGCATAGTGCCGGTGGGTGAGGACACACTGTGCTGTTTTCTGAGCCTGCCTGTCCCCTGAATGGCGCTCAGAGCATTCACTGTATCTTTTTTGTGCTACCCCATAAAGACACTCATGAAAGAGGATTTCCGGAACTGCTTCGGGAAGGGGTGAGCATGACGGCATGAGTGTGATCACACCTCCAGCACTCTCTTCTGTCCTCAGGTGAGCGGTGCATTCTATGCAGCTCCTCGGGGGAGCCCTAGGGGACGGAGGCCCAGTGGCCCACATGCTTGTCACCCCAATCACATACGGCAGTGACTTCCCTCCTTCACACTGCCCTTCTCCCTGTCCCATTTCTTCTGGATCAGTCACCAGAAAAGACTTCCTGCGTGCAGGTCTGCACCAAACCCTTCTTTGAGGGGAAATTCTAGACCTAAGACAGCCAAGACTTGAAAGCCAGTTTCCCAAGCCAAGAAAAAAGAGCTACCCTAGCTTCTCATCCTTGCCTGCCTCCCTGATGGCATTCATCTTTCTCAGATGTTTACTGGATTAAATGCACTTCTGTTGAAGATCATAATTAGCAGGTACTTTTTAAGTTAGAAAACAGGAAGGGCTGGGGACTGGCACATGTACTATGATGATCTTGTGGGGTCAAGGGTCTTGCCTGTGCTTAAGGGTCCACCTCATGGTGGACCAAATGTGGAAGAGATGGAGTAAAAACCCACTTCATATGTACCTGTACTCACTGCTCACTGTTGGACCTGTGGCCTGGGGTGTCCCTTCACCTACTGCCTGATCAGTGGCTGGAGGCCATCACTGGGATCTTGGTCAGATGCGGGGGCAACAGCCTTTCCCCATGTCACCCTGCACAAGAAGGCCTCACCTGCAGTGAAGTCTGGAATCTGAGTCCCCTGCAAGCTAAACTGGGTCACTTCCCAGGCCACTCCCTGTGACTGGGGTAGAGCAGGGCCTGGGCCACTGGGTTGTGAGGTCATCCCAGAAGACACAGAGACCTGGGATGCCCTGGGATAATATCCAGGAGCAGGACACCCTGAAGAAAGCCTCCTTCTCATAGGCTCAGGTACCCCCTCCCTCTAGCCCCAGCTCCTGAACTATGCGCCCCCTCTAGGAGGACATGTCAGAGTTGCCAATCCTTGGACACTTTCCCTTGGAAAGTGAAAAGCTCACGTGCACCATGAGGTATCCCAGGTACCCTATATATATCCTCTTTCATCTCCTTACTTACCCTCAGCTCCTTCCAAGGGAGGAATAATTATTTACCTACTAATATAATTCATCAGGTTCCTTCCCCTCCTCTGATAATTCAGGCTACAAGTCTGAGGCTGCAGAGCCCTGAGACCAGGGTGGGTGGGCAGAGGGAGCACTGCTCTGGCCAAGTCTCCTCTCTCTCTGCTCTCACCTTACTCCTTCCTGCCACTCCAGGGAAAGGCTTACTTCCAGCCTCTACAGAAACACCCCCTCAAGCTTCTGTGGGGATAAGGGAGACCCAGGGGACACAACAGAGATGGTCACTGGCTGGTGCCGGCCTTGCAGCTACATGCCCCTGTGGCCAGGTCGTCTCCGGCACACACGTTGAGCCAGGCCCTGGCATCCTGGAGACAATGGGGCCCTGAGACTCTCTGGCAGAGTGGACAGGGTGGCAGGAAGGTAGGTGAGGGAAAAGAGGCCCTCAATTCCCTGCCTGGTGTCTCCAGCCACTGGCTGACTTTCTCTCTTTGGACAATTTCCAGCTTCCAGCTGACTCCCCGAGGCAATGTATTTGCAAAAACAGCAAGCTGTTGGCCTCCTTGCGGGATTGTGGGTTCCAGGCAGGAGGGTTTGAGTAGTCAGTGTCTGACTCAGCAGAGGGGAGTAGGAACTCCTGGATGGTACTGGCACCTTCACCTTCACACTGAGCTATGTCCTCAGCATTTTTTTTTAACTTTTTATTTTGAGACAGGGTCTCACTAAGTCACCAAGTTGCACAGGCTGAGACTGAATTTACAATCCTCCTGCATCAGCCCCTAGAATGCTGGGAGTACAATTGTCTCAGCCTCCTTTGATGCTGCTCCTTCCCTATGGGCTGTGTGAGACACCCCTCTGTCTCCACTAGGCTGCTCTGGCCCTGTTCTCCGCAGGCCACTTGTGTGGAAGCATTCCGGTGTGGCCCAGGCGTCCCTCACAGACTCAGTGCCGTATTTGTACACTGCCCTGTGACTATTTGTGCGTGGCTCTTCTGACCAGTTTCTGACCTCTTAGGGCCAGGCACATAGCTTCATCATTCTGTGTCTTGGGCCAAGCAGGGCATGTAACACAGAGATACACAGGACCTGCCTGGGGACCCAAAATGCACTCCCATGGGTCTTCCTAAAACACCCCAGAATGAAATGCTGCCTCCCCAGCTCCTTCTTCTGATGCCCTCTTTGCTTCCCAGTTGCCATGAGATGAGCAGCTTTCCCCTACCAAACCCTTCTGCTACACTACAGGCCTCAAGCAATGGAGCTGGCTGACCATGGACTGAAACTTCGGGAACCGTGAGCCGAATAAACCTTTAAGCCGAATTCTTCAAGTTTCCTTCTTTAAGATATTTTGCCACAGCAATGAAAAGCTGCCTTATACACTCTTCCTCTAGGCAGTAAGCAACTCTGAGCACGGATGGGTCTCCTCTGTATTCCTGGTGTCCGGCTATATCTCTGCATTTAGCATTTGCTCAGTAAGAACAAGCAGAAGAACGTTGCCTGTGGAGATACTTCAAGAGGTGGAGGGTGTATGGCTCGTATGCACTAGAGGAAGACAACACTCCCACCTACATGGGAGCTTCTGCCCCAGCAGAGATGACCCCAGAGCACAAGGAAGAGAGTGAGTGTGGGCCCCTGATTTGGGGGACATGGGGAAGGGTGCAGGGCAATGGGCATGTGCCCAGGGCAGGGAGGCAGACTATGCTTTTGCTAAGTTTTCTTCATTTTTCTTTCTTTACATCTTTCGGAGTTAGACCCCTGGACTCTGCATCTTACCACTGCCATCTCTGTTTCTCTGGCTTCACTGGATCTTTATCTTTATGTAATTATGGTTTTTATCTAGTAGTGACCAGGTGTCCTAGTTTTCCACTTAATGATATTTCAAAGGCGCTTCCTGCCGTATGGAGCCTTCCCACCCATCCAGGCCAAAGGCTGCACTGTACCCCATCAAGGCACTGCTGTGCAAATTTCCTTCCTGTTACCTGACAGCCAGGCAGGTGAGGCATTACCAGTGGGGTTTCTTCTGCTGCTTTAAATATCTTGGTTCTCTCAGCCTTTTTCTCCTTTTGAATTTTTTCCTAAGCTACAGTCTGAGGAGTGGGATGCTGGAGTCAAAGGGTTGGATGGCTCTTGTGACGTTCTGCCAGGTTGTCTGTCCTTCGAGGAGGTGGGGCACGGGTCACCTGCTGGTCCTGCATATCTGGGTCACAGACACCCCTCTCTTCTCTCGTCTCCAGTGTACTATACTGCCCCGCTTGTCCAGGGCTATGGGTGGATGGCTGAGCACAGGCTTCCTGGTGAGCAGGGCACCCCAATAGGGGCTGGTGTGTGTGTGGGGGGGGGCAATTGTGACTTTGGTTGTGGGAAGGGACCGGGGCTGAGCATGCTCCTGGATCCAGCTCCAGCATGTGGCAGCTGCCACCTCTGGCCCTGCCAAGGCCGCCTGTTGCCTACTTACCCTGTGGAACTGTGAGCAGGGACTTCCCAGTCGGAGCTGCTGACAAGTTCCAACCGGCAGGGAGTAAAACGGAAGGGGCCTTAATCTCGACTTCTTTCCATAATTGAGTTTGCAGATCACAGTAAGCCAAATCCTTCTTTCGGCAGAGCAGCCGGGGGTCCAGGTGGACAATGGCATTCAGCCCCGGAGGAGGGGTCATGCCCACCACCTGGCCAGGCTATATGACTCTAGGGCCAGACCTGGGGGTGCAGCAGCTGCAGCCCAAGATAAGATGTCCGGCTTTGCACGGATTGTGTCTCTGTCTCTACCACTTCCCTGTTTCCAGGACTGCTTAACACTGCTGGGCAGGCTTCTCCATTAGGCACCCACGTTATACCAGAACCCCCGTAGGCAGCGGGTACAGGGAAGAACAAGGCAGACAGAACACCGCTCTCAGAAAGCAAACTCCTCCTCCCTGCCCCACGGCTACCTTGCTGGTCATAGCACAATCAGGACCCAACGCATTCCAGCAAGCGCTGGTACCTTGGGACCTCAGAAGACAGCCTGCCAGCACCCCTTCCTCCTCCCATCCTGCCGCATTTAGGGCAATGGCTCATCTTGGCTCCTCCAATAGGCCCAAGACAGACAGCACAGTAACGGGCAGGGTGGAGGCCTTGCGCTCCTGGACTCTTCCCTAGAGACACCCTCAAAGGAGGACGGTGCCAGAGTCCCTCAGAGCTCCCTCTTTGCCTGCCAAGTCCCCTCAGCTCCCCTTTGCCAGGCTGCAGCTTGGCTCCGCCTCCTGCCTGTTCCTGCCTCTCTGTCCTGCAGGACCCCAGAGAGGCACCCTGTGTCTAGGAGTCAGGTCTTTCTGCTGGCCTCCCCCGTGAGTCCTTAGTCCCCACTCCCTGCTGCACCCTGCTCTCTCACTTTATCATTAGCTCCAAAGGTTGTACTTCTCAGCAATCCTCGGGTGCCAGCTATAACCGAAGCCTTGACTTTCTCTGATGCTTTGGAATTACAAACACCCCCTACCACCAAAGCACCCACATTCTGAGTTGTTTCCCTTCCTCTTAGAATGAAAAAAGTCAGCAGGGTGTGGGGAGAGGGGGCTGGGAAAGGTAAGAATATGACTCTGCCAGCAGGAGACAGTCCCTCCCCCTTGTCAGGGGTCCCTGCCCCTGTCCTGGGACCTGGAAATGGGTGTCACGTCAGCTACATTGTGGACAGGAACGTTTTAGTAATAAGAAAAAAAAAAAAGGCTGAGATTTCCTGTTTCTGTTGTGACCAGATTAGGGGTGCAGAAGCAGCGGGGTCTCATTTCCTACAGGGCGAGGGATGTGGGGGCAAGGTTCTCATTCAAATTCTGCCACATGCTTCACGGGCAGCCTGGTCTTTAGCCATTCCCAGCGGTGGCAGATCCCAGAAATACTGCACTGCAGCCTGGCAGGACGACACAGGGACCCCGGGCTGGCCTTGCTTCCTCTCCACTGCCCTCCCCGTGCCTTGTCCACACTTGTGCTGCCGCCTTAGTCCTGCCAGTGTGATGGTTTAACCTCTTGCAGCACCACCAGGGCCACCTCTCGCCTACAGATAAGCCCACCCAGCGGGGCCACGTAACAGACTCCAATGGCCTGGTGGATGAAATCTCTCTCCCCGCGACATAACTTGGGACACTGGCATCCTGAGCAGCAGAGTTGAGCACATCCCAGACGACGAGGAAGGCAGCACCCCCCATAGAAGCCGGGAGTTTCTCCCCAGCCAATCTCTTCCAAGAATGCCCAGCCTGGCCCCGGGGACTCAGATGCGTGGGATCTGCTGGGGAAAGCACTTCCTGCCTGGGGAACCGCTCCTCCCCGGAGCTCAAACCGGCTGTGGCCCCCATAAAGTCCCTGTTCCCAATGAGGCCCGGATCTCGTTTATGACAAAATGGCTCTGGGTTTGCGGCCAGCATGAAGGAACACTAGGCTTAACAATTTTAAATAAAAACCAGACATGGTTGTGCAGATGCCTTATGAAGAAAGCAGGGGCCTGCACTGATAAGGCAAAAGGCCCCTGTGACCCGGGAAGAGCAGTCCACAGGGCCACCTGACAGGGAGGTGGGGAGCCTTTCCACTTGAGAAAAGCCACACCAGCTCCTGTGGACTAACGTGGCCAAGAGGAGGCCACTGCCCCGCTCCAGCAGGCCCAGATGGAGGTGGCCATGTGGCTCAGGGCAGGGTCAGGACTGGCTGCTGGTGACCTGGGCAGAGGCGACCCAGCTGCAGCTGAGGCTGGTGTGGACCTGCTGAGGGGCTCTGCTGACCCAGGGGGCCACCTGGGAAGCCCAGGAGAGAGGAGGCTGGAGAGCGGTGGAGTTTGGGTGGGCGGCCCCAGGAAACAAACACTAAATCCTCATTATCAGGCTTTTTAAATGCACAGACAGGATATTAGTGTTTAAACGGCTTCTATTACTCCAGGGCAAACTTTAAAAAACATAATATTTATAGAAAACCTCATTCAGCTCGCCCTGCTTGCTCTTTATTTCTCCTGCAATTACTGCTAATTTGGAGACGCTTTGCTTTGGCATCTCTGCCTGTTGACTTAGGAAGCTGCCTGCTGGTAGCTGGCCCCCATCTCCTGTCCCCTGGGAGGTGCTGCGAGGCAGGTGTGGGCGCCCCCACCCCGTCCGTACTCTTGAGGAGCCGCCTCTGGGCAGTGTCCCTGCTCGTGCCAGGCTCTGCTGTGGGCCAAGAACAGGCCCCTTCCTTTCTCCACTGGGTCTCCAAGTTCTTTCCATTCACTCGTTTTCTAGGACACTGCCAGGCACAGACACAGTGCAGGAACCAGAGTTGATTGAGGCCCAGGTGGGTCCCCTGCGGCCATGGGGAGGGGACAGAGGAGGAAGTGGGTGAGACCCTCAGCTAAGAGCACAGGTGCAGAGCAGGGAATGGTCCTGGGCTGTGGGGAGGTCAGGGAGGGCTTCCTGGAGGTGGTGGCATCTAAACTGCCTTCCACTGGTGCCTACTTCTCACATCTCCTGTTCTGGGGAGAAAGCAGGAGCCTGTTAAGGCGGGGACGGGGGTATTTCAGGAGGAACATCCTGGGGGGACGGGGGCCCCACAGACTTTTGGGTCAACACCAGAGCTGAGTTCAGAAAGTTAGATTTGAGCTGGGCAGGCGGTGCTGGGCAAGGGTGTGCAGAGGGTAGGAGACAGTTGGGCAGGCACCTGCAGGCTGGGCAGCAGTCAGGGTGCCTCTGAGGGTCCCCGTGAAGATGGGGCTAGCCCCTTCCTGTGACAGCAGCACACAGAAGGGGACAGGGACAGCAGGGACACAGCCATTGAGGGAGCATGCTGAGCTGGGACAGCGTGGGCCTCAGGGGGACAACAGGCAGCCGGGGGCCTGGAGGGTCCTGCTGGAGGTGGCTTGGGGGTGGTGGCACGCAGATGCCATTCCGTGCACCGGGAGGGTGGCTGGGGAGAGGTGACATCAGAGGGGCCTTCCTGGCACAGCACAGCCTGGGAGCTGGGCAGCAGAGCTGCCTGAGGGTCTGGAGCATTCCCGGGAAGGTGGTGGCTGAAGCTATGGGATGCGGCCGGGGGGGACAAGTCCACCTCCTTTGCCAGTGGACACAGGGGCCAGTAGAGGTTGTGGGGAGTCTGTGGGGGACACTGGGCTCTTTCTAGGTAAGCTTCCTAGTGTTTGGACTTGGGGCTCTGTGGGTGCTGGCTGGAGGCTTACATGTGCCTGTCATTCTTTGGGGGACCCAGTTTCTCTGCTTCGGTAGCTGGCCTGGGTGGGGGAACAGCTGTGAGGGAGCGGGGACCAGGGACTGGGGCCACGGGTCTGGCCTCCATCGAAGTCACTCCCAGGCTGGGGAAGGGTTCCCTAAGGCCAGGCGGGAGAGGTGCCCACGGTGGGTAGTACAGCCCACTCTGGGCCCTGCTGGGCCTCTGGTCCTCTGCATCGGAGAGCCCCGAGGGACCCAGGCCATCAGCTAGTGCTTCCTGTCTGGTGTGCCTCTGACTGACTCCACACTGGCTGCTGGGCCCTCAGGGCAGTAGTCAGGGCCTGTGGGGAGATGCGGGAGCGGTTATACGGTTCGCTTTCCCAGTGCTTCAACTCATGTCTGCCCAGAGCTGAGACAGCTTCGTGTATGCCCCAAAATAAACAATCACTTTGGAAATGCTCAGGGTGGGGAGGAGCTGGGGCAGCCCCCGGTGGCATTTGGGCAGGGTGGGGATTCTGTTCCCCTGTTGACGGGCTGTTTAAATGCCACTGGCAGCTTTCCTGCCACCTGCTCACTCCTGGTCCCCTCCTCCGTGTCTCAGCTGCCCTCTGTGCCTGCCCTGGGCTCACCCATCCAGGGGTCCTGCCTGGCTCTGCCCTTCTCAGTCACTCTGCTGCCCCACCCTCTGCTCAGAGTTGAGCTACAGCACCGGAACACTCTTCGAGCCTGCCAGGCAGAGGACTAGGGGTCGGGGGAGGACGGTTTATCGGAGGGAAGGACAGCTGTTTGTATTCTCAAGAGGTCTCTCAGCTTCACAGGGTGGGAGAGGTGACAGCGGCCAGAGACCCCAGCCCCGCATGTGGGGAGGCAGCAGGTGTCAGAGAGGAGGGCTCCTCGGGGTCCTGGCCCTCAGCACAGGCTAACCAGAACTACCCAGGGCAGAAGATGATGGCATATCGGTGCAGGAGAGGCAGGAGAGGGGTGTGGAAGTGGGCCCTACTGCCCATGCTGTCCCACAGGGAGCAGTCCGGTTGCCTTTCTGACTGACCCTGCTGCTGTGGCCAGCATGCACCATTTCCCGGGACTTGGGGGTCCTTCTCAGCCCTGCAGGAGGGCCAGGAGCTGGCTGAACTTGGGCAACTCTGCTCATTGTCTCTGGCCAACCAAAGCCCACCAGGGACCCAAGTCCAGGGACAGACGTGGAGGCCTCTTCACGCTACTGCCCTGGGCATCTGCCCCCATTGGAAGAGACCAAAGAAGGCCACACTTTCAATGGCTCTAATTTCTTTCAGTAAGGGAAACAGGCGTCACTGTTCTCTGGAGAGTAGCCGTGGGTGGTGGCCTCCTGGTCTCACACAGCCCCACACTTCTCTTTCCCGGAAGGTGATTAGGGTCCCTCCCACCCCCATGCCAAATGTGGGGAGGGCAGGTGCAGACAGGTTTGTGATTGGCATTGGTGAAGGGCTGCCTGTCGCCATGCCACAGGGTCCTAGCTGGGGAAGAGGGGCTGAGGGGAATGAAAAGATGCCACACACAGGACCAGGTGGGGTGTGGAGGGCAGGAGTGTGTGGGTGCCCAGGTTGGAGCTCCAGAGTGGTTCTCTGAAGGAGCCACCCTCCCGCTGGATCCTTGACTTCCTCATCTGCAGACAGAGGTGGCAAGGGAAGCTCTGCTTCCAGCATGGTTGCACCAATCAGCAAGGCTGCAGACACAGAAAACCTCACATCCCCTAACCTTGGTGCCACGCACACAGATGAGTGACCCCCAAAGAGGGAACCAGCTTAACTGGTCTCACAGCTTCCTGGTGGTTTGAAAGAGAAAGGACCCCTCACTTTCCAAAGGCCAAAGGTGGCAGGGAGTGCTATGCTTCTGGATGGGCAGGTAGGGGTACCTTCCCTGCCCGCTCAGCCTGCTGCTCCCTGACAAACAGTAAATCTGCAGCCTCTAACTCTGGGTGGCTATACCACCCCTGCTCCAGAAAATCTGCCTCATAGGTGGGGTTTCCTTCTCCAGGCAACCACACCTAGAGCACACACGAAGGGGACCCAGAGCTGCCTGCAGACCAGCACCTGCGCCAATGCACCAGACTGGTGTGTGTGCATGCGTGCGCACACACACACACACACACACACACACACACACACACACACACACGCTGCCCACCCCAAGAGGGTGCTGCTGCAGTGCACGCAGCGACCCCTACAGGCAGGCTACTTACACAGCTGCCCTATAAGTAGCAGGAGGACTGATCAGGGCCTTAGAAGAGTCCCACCCCTGCCCTGGACAGGCGGTGACATTTTCAATCCACAAGCCTTTGGAGCTGGTGGCATGGGACTGGGGGAGGATGCAGCATCCTCAGGTCAGCATGATGCAGCTATGAATAAACAGCAATTCAGGAGGTGGGGGGCCGGAGGGTGCTGTCCCCCTCGGGGAATCCTGGGTGGGGTGCTCAGGCCTGTGGACCCTCTGCACCAGAGACAAGCTCCGACCTCAGCTGCTCTGCGGCAGCACCCCACCAGCACAGCCACAAAGCAAACTGTGCTCTCCATAATCCAGCAGCAGGGAGGGAACTAGGAGGGAGGGGAGTGCACCTCAGCAGGGCCTTGGGAGCAGAAGAAGAGGCAGGGGCAGGCAGTGGGGCAGGGAAGGTAGAAGGAATCCACCCTCTGACCGCTTTCGCTCTGTCTGTGTTCTGATTGAAAGCAGTGCACGCAGGCTCTTCCTCCCCAAGCAGTGACTGTCCCCACTACAGCAGGCCCTGCCCTCAGAAGCCTTTGGGAGTCACCTGGCCCCTCCCTCCCAGGCCACAGGAGGTCACGCTGCAGCCCCTGCCCCCAGCTGAGGCTGCAAGGGTAGGGGGCTCAGGTGCCCACTCCTGGTCAGCCCACTGTCCTCCCTCGAAAGTTCTTCCTTTGGGCAGCCTGATACTGTCACCTGACACCTGTCCCCACACCAGTTTCCCTGCTGATCTTAGTTCTGCACCCGGGAACTCTCAGATGAAGCCCTTCTCTCTTCCGTAGTCAGCCTGGTCACGCCTTCCTGCTCTGGGCACCGATGCCAGTCTCCAAGGCCATTCCCCTCCTGGAGGTGGAGCCTGCACCCTACTTGTCCCCTCAGCTTTGAGATCCGTCGGCCCACAGCAGGGATACTCAAAGTGAACCCGCAGCTCCCAGGTGGCTCTGAGCATGGCTGATGACCGCCACTGGCTAAGCACCAGCCAACCGCTCCACTCCGGGAGTAGGCTGTGCTCGGCTTTTGAGGACAGTCACTCGTGTTCCAGGTGACCCTACCCTCGGCTCTCCTGGGGTGCTCATGGTTTACAACTTAATTACCAGTAGTGCTCTCATTACTTGGTCACCCTAATTGTACTGAACTCATCACTAATCAAAGCCTCTAACCCGTTTTACTCACCCGAGCAGGGTCTTTGGACTAACAAGCAAGATTTCACATTTGTTCTCATTACACTTAGTTAAATTTCATCTCTGGTCCCAGCCAGTAAACGAGGCAAATGATTAGTTATTCCTCTCAGCTGTGGATTAGCCAGAACCTGATCTTCATGCCTATAAATGCTTACATAAGTCACCGCACAGCCTGTGACTCGCGGCGAGAACAGAGCCCTGTGTGTGGCGCAATACCAGAGACTCCTCGGCAGCTGGCACTCTCCAGGGCCCCTCGAACGATCCTGAATGCCACTCCTGCCTTACCACTGGGCAGCCTTCGCATAAAAGAGCCCCTCAAGCACATGGCCCAGCCCCAGGGTTCAGCATCAACCTTCCTCTACCTTGGAAAGGCAGGGTGTCCCTCAACTGCCTTGGCCGACTCCTACGGACAGGTTCATTTAACAGGCAGGGCTATGTCAGGTCCCACACTGACTACCTTCCCCGTCAGTTTGCAGAGGGCAGAGCCTGGGTATGCGGCTGCCAAACTGGCTCTGGACCTCTGCCTATAGGACTGATCAGGCTGTTGCGGGGGGTGCCAGGCAGAGCTGGAGACTCCCCAGGTCCCTTCTGTATCATAAGCCGGTCTACAGGCACGTGGAGGGCCTGTCACAGGGCTGCCCTTCGTGGGAGAGGCAATCAACACACAAGCGGCTTGAGAAAGTGAGCTGCAGTGTTGGCAGTGAGTGAGGAGGGTGGAAAGAGCAGGGAGGGGTCCTGGGGGTCAGGGGAGGGACCCGGCAGGGGCCCCTGGGAGAGGGTCTAGTAGGGAAAGGGGGGACAGAGAGAAGTGGGGAGAGGTCTGGGAAGGAAGGGGTGGGGCCTCAAAGGGTCGGGATGGTCCTGAGGAGCTGGAGTCAGGCCGAACTCAGTGAGAGAAGGAGCCCTTTGGTCTCCTGGGAGAAGGTCCCAGCAAAGGGACCCCAGGCCATGGTCCCATCATGGGGAGGTGTCTGGTTTTCAAGGAGTAGGCAAGGCCACCCACTGGCTGATGTAATGGGGCTGAAGAGGAATAGTGAGAGAAGAGGTCAGAAGAGTAACGGGGTCAGATCGTAAGAGGTTTCACACAGGAGGGGGTTGTGAAGGCTTTGGGTTTTTGCTAAGAGAACGAAGCCACAGGAGGATTTGGAACAGAGTGGGGTTGTCCTCCAACTTGGGCTTTAAAATGTAAAAGGACCCTCATCACCCCCAGCATCACATTCCTTCAAAAGAGGGAAGGCCCATGTTGCAAGGTGGGTCTCACGACCATTTCCATTCAACCCACAGGTTTCTCAAGACCAGGTGTCCACTGAGGCATGAGCTGGCTTCTTGGCTTGATCAGTGTGGTCAGGGATCGCCCCTACCATGATCAAGGAAAGAGCTGGTGTCGGGGACCGCACAGGTGCAGAAGAACCTGGCTTCTGTTAATGCTGGCTCACCCTCCAGCCCAGCTGCTGACCCACTGGGTGGCTTTGAGCAAATTATTTAACCTCTCTGAGCCCCGATGGCTCAGGTGGCCCTGTTCCCCAACTCAACTGCCATGCTCACCAGCAGGCAGACCAGACAGCTGCAAGGGAGCCCTGGACATCATGCTGGTTTTGGGCGAGGCCACCAGTTCTGTGTGGAGAGCACACCTCAGGGCCGTGCTTCTGAGAGGCTCTCCTTTTCATCCCTGCTGGTGTTCTCAGCCCCACAGGCTGGGAAGAGATGGCCACAGGGTGTTGGAGATCCCATGCACCTGCGGGAGGGGAGGTGACTGCTGGAACACCAGCTCAGGGGGGACCAGTTCCCGGCCATGTGTCCAAGCATATGGTGTGTATGCATTGAGACTGTCCCTTCAGGAGAAGAGCTGTCATGGGCCCTGCTCAGTGTCATGTGAAGGGTGGTGGGCAGGGGCTGCCTCCTGGTGATGCTTTCTGTTCTCTAACTCACACTGGACCACAGGAGTGACGCTAGGAAGGGAGACACAAAGTACCCAGGATGACCCTGATCAGCTCCCCGCCAGGACAAAGGCACTGGTCCTGCTGTCCAGGTGAGGGTCAGGGGGACCCAGAAGCAGGGGCAGGCATGCTCCAGGCCTCTGAGTTGTTTTTGGATCCCAGGTAGTCATGCCAGGGCCAAGGAGGGCCTGAGTTGTACCTGTCACCTTGCCAGGGACATTAAGTCTCTCAGTGTTGAGTGGAGAGGCAACATTTTTAGGCATCCATAGTGACACCTGCCTGTCTTGAGGACCTGAGTTCCAAAGACGGTGGGCCATGGTCAGCCTCACAAAAGGCCTATGAGGTCAGGAGCAATGCGGTCTGGGTGGCTGGCTGTCTGGTGCTCATACTTCCTGCCTCTCCCTCCATTAGAGGAGGATGGACAGCTTCCACCACTGAGCTTCTCTTGGCCTTACCAGGACCACGAGGAGGCTGCCAGCTTGTCTCCCCCGCCTGGCCCTGCTTGTACCTCCCCTGGCCCTGTGGCCTGTGCTGCGGGCTGGGCTGCATCTACTCGGAGCAGGTGGGCCGCTGCTATCTGCACCATATGTGACCCGCCTCCATTCCCGAAACCCAGTGATAAATTACTCTGCCCAGGCGGAACACGCCTGGACAAGCCTCCTCTCCAGCGGTAATTAATACTCCGGGGAAACACAGACTCAGGTTTTGTACTTCCTCGAACATGCACATGCACGTGTCACCTCCTTCGCTGCTGCCTCCAATCCCAGCCCTAGTGGTTAATGTCCGGCTCCTTCCGTGGCCAGCACAACCATCCAGCTGGAGACACACGGAATGCAGAGGAGGCACCAGGGTCCCTGTGATGCTCTGCGATGCAGAACTGGAGGGCTTGGGAGCTGGTTTTCCAGCAGGCAGTGCCCACATGGCATCCCTAGTGTGGGGCACTGCAGCTTCGGCCTCAGAGTCAGAAACAGCCCTGAGTTTGGGTTAACTTTCTGTAGTCCACAGTTCCGGGAATTAGCCCTCCACACACAGCTGATGCACGAGTCCGGACACGCTCATGGGTACACACCAAAGAGCTCTTGACATCGATTTGATATGAAATGCTCTGCAGTGATAGGGGCCTTGGAGTCCCCAAACCTGGCAGAGGATGTGTCCTCTCACAGGCCCAGGATCCTGGAGAGCAGGAAGGCTGAGTCCTCAGGCCGGTCAGTGAGCTCCCTGGGTGTGGCGGGTGGTGGCATGGAAGGGGAGGGCTCAGAAATCCACCCTGGAAATGCCC
Organism: Fukomys damarensis; assembly: GCF_012274545.1. NCBI lineage: Eukaryota > Metazoa > Chordata > Mammalia > Rodentia > Bathyergidae > Fukomys > Fukomys damarensis. The sequence continues at coordinate 62,282,874 of NW_022900935.1, forward strand.
ACTCTCTTGCCAGACTCTTCTCAGTCCTGGACAACCTGGGTGTGGTCTTGCCTTGGCCACACACAGTGTGAGCCTGGGTGAGCTCTGGGCCTCAGTTTCCTCATCTATAGGACAGGGTGGCAGCACTACTCCTGCTTCCTATACAGCCTGGGGTGAGGACCAAATGGGATGACAACCCTGGTCATGCTGTGCTGGAAAAGGTCAAGTCATGCCTGGCTCTGCTGAGGTGAAACACGGGGGCTGTGGTGAGGACCGACAGCCTTAGCCTCCTCCTCAGTGGTTCTTACTGGGGCCAGGGAGGGGCTGGCCGTGATGCACAGTGACGTGGTTGAGTGGCGAGGCCTGTCAAGGATGTGCCTGTGTGTGCAGGCGCACATGTGCTCCAGCAGCTCCTGTTATTCCTGCACAGGCAGATCAGTGTACAGACAGAAAATTTCCACTTTCCATCAAGGTGGAGAAGCAGGGACTATGGCCCCCTCTTACCTGGGGCAATGATAACAAACCAAAGAGTAGCTGGCCCTAGAGGTGAGGCAACGCAGGGCGGGTCCCTGAGAATCAGGAGATCCGTGAGAAGTCCCACGATCTCCACAGCTGACCGTCTTGAGAAAGCTTTCAGGCCACGGTGCCTGAAGGAGCCAGGCCACACCCTCAGTGAGGGGACAGAGCTGAGAGGGGAGGGACCAAGATTCCCTAAGTGAAGACAAGAGTACTGGGATGTGTTGGGGGTGAGCTGGACAGAGAGGGAGTCTAGAGAGCTGCAGAGAGTCCCCATGGAGCACTCGGCCCAGTCCTGTGAGCACCAAGCACTGGAGGAAACTACCAAGGACCTGCAAACACTGGAAGAGCCAGTGCTCAACACCAGCACGAAGCTGGTGACACTCGTATCCTCTCCAGTTATAGTGGCACTGGAATACGGCACAATTCTTGAGGATTGGGTAGAGCATGCCGAGCTTCCTCTTAGTAGTAGGAATGATCAGACTAAGAATAAACAGCTCTGGGCCTGACTAATGGCCCGAGAAGCCAGGACTGCAAGGATCAAACCTATTCCAAGTCACTTAACTGCATCCCAGAACGTGCATAGATGTACAAAACTGCTTAGCACCCAAGAGGTAAAATTTACAATGTTCAATATCTGATCAAAGATTACTAGGCATGCAAAGAGGCAGGAAAATGCAACCCTAAACAAGGAGAAATGTCAACCATTTGAAACTGGCCCACACCTGACACAGATGTTAGAATTAGCAGATGAAGATATTAAGACAATTATTATGTACCTTATCCCATATGTTTAAAGGTTAAGTTGACATTAAAATTATAAAACACCCCAAAATGAACTTGTTCAGATATAACTATAGATTAAACATTGCAGAACAATGAATAATGAATCTGAATAACAAACACCTTCTCAGTGGTTCTGGCTCTTGCCTTGCAAGCACAAGGTCCTGAGTTCGATCCCCAGTACAAAAAATAAATTAATTAATTGATTAAAAAATTAAAACAACAACAACAAAAAACACCTTGTGTGAAATACACAGAAAAAAATGACTTATACAGTTAAAAAGGGCATCAGCAAGCTGCAGCTCAATTTCAAGTAGCTCATATATATGTATTTGAGAGTCTCTGAAAGGAGTAGAGGACAAAAGAAATATCTGAAGAAACAGTGAATTGAAAGCGTTACAAAATGTGATAAAAACTAAAAATTCACAGACCCAAGAAACCCAACAAACTCAAGCATAAGAAACTTGGAGAAAATGACAACTCAATAAATCATAATCAAATTGCTTAAAAAAGAGTAACAAAGAGAAAATCTTAACAGTAGGAAAGGCACACTATTTACAGAGGAAAAAAGATAAGAATGTGGCACATATTGCAATGAGGCAAACCAAGAGATGCCATAGCAACATTTTTAAAGTACTGAAAGAAAACAGCCATCAACTTCAAATTCTATACCTAGCTAAAATACCTTTCAAAAACAAAGGTGAAGTAGACTTTTTAGATGCACACACACAAAAAAAAAGCTAAAAGAATTTATTATGAAGGGACTTGCACTCTAGAGATAGTAAAGGAGACATTTCAGGTAGAAAGGTGATGGTAAAAGATAGAAACATGGATTGATGTTAAGGAACGGAGATCATTGAAATGGTAACTGTATCGGTAGATATGTGACTTAAATTTTTACTTAATTTCTTTATAATATAACAGATTAAGAAAAAGTAATAACATTACACTATAGAGTTTAGAACATAAAATTAAAATACATCATAAAAATAGCAATGGAAATATTCATATCACTTGATGGTAGACTGTACTTACGGACATACATTATAAACTTTACAGTTAAAGTAATAGAGCAAAGAGCGCTAGCTAAAGTGCCAAGGATGGGGGATGGACATATGGAATAACTTGAGAAATAATGCAAAACAGAGGAAAAATAAAGAATAAATGGAAGAAACAGAAAAATGAGACAATAGACAATTTTTTTTTGTACCAGGGATCGAACTCAGGACCTCATACTTGTGAGGCAGGCAGTGGCACTGCTGAGCTAAATTCCTGATCCTAGTCTTAAATTTAATGATAGATTAAAGTTTGAAAATCAATGAATTCAATTTACCAAATTAACAAGCTGAAAAATTATACAGTCATTTCCATAGACCCAGGAAAATTTTATATTCATTCTTGATAAAATCTCTCAGTACGCAAGAATTAGAGGGGAACTTGGAACAGAAAAAAATCTATCAAAGAAACCCTACAGTTAACGTCATAGGTAACAGTGAAGGGCTTTAAAATCAAGAACAGAACAAGAATGTCTGTTCTCACCACTTCTACTCAGTGCTGTGCTGGAAACTCCAGGCGGAGGAATGAGGCCAGGAAAAGACACAGAGTACATGTAGACTGGAAAGAAAGAAGTAAAACTGTCTTTACTCACAGACGTCAAGGTTGTTTGTGCAGAAAATCTGACAGATTCTTCAAAAAAGCTACTAGAACCAGTAAGTGAGTTTAGCAGGGTTGCAAGATACAAGATCAATATACACAAGAAAAACATCTATTTTATTTCTGTACAAAGCAACAATCAGAAATTGATGGAAAAGACTGTGTAAAATAGGATTAACATATTAAATACTTAGGAATAAATCTGACATACCCATACAGTGAAAACTGCAAACCAACGAGGAGAGAAATGAACGCAGTTGTAAATAAAGGGTGAGACAAATTTTGCTATAAGTTAGAAGACTCAAAGGTTTTAAGACGTCTTCCTAGCTAAAGGCTCCATGCAATCTTGGTCAAAGTCCCAGGAGGCATTCTCCTTTTCTTTCCTTTTTGATTCTCTTTCCTTTCCTTTTCAGCTCCCTTTCTTTTTTAGAAATTCACATGGAAATACAAAGGGCCTAGAATAGCCAATATAACTTTGAAAAAGAAGAACAAAGAACAAGGACATTTCCTGACCCCAAGACTTTCTAAAAACCACAGCAATCTTGGCCCCATAGTGGTATCAGAACCAACATAGACAAACAGATCAGGGGGACAGAGTACCAAGTCCAGATATGGACTCATAACTTGACAAGGCTGCAAGGGCAGTTCAGCGGAGAAAGAATCACCTTTCTGATAAGCAATAGTGAAATCACTGCATATTTACATACTGGAAAATGCACATCAGCCCATATCCCATGCCACACACAAAATTAAGGTAAGCTAGATCTCAGACTTAATGTGAAGCTTAGAACTGTAAATGGCTAGAAGATAGTTGAGAGAATAAAACTTCTGTAACTTTGGACCAGGCTGAGATACAACATCAGAAGCACAATGCATGAAGAGAAGGTCGATAAACTGGGCTTTACCAAAATTTAAAAGTTCTGCTTTTCGAAAGCCATCACTATGAGAGTGCAAAGACAAGCCAATTAGAAGGAAATATTTGCAAAGCACATATCAGATAAAGAACTTGTATCAAGACTATGTAAGGAACTCCCCAAACTCAACAACAACAAAGCAAAGCAAACGCTCCAGTTTGGAAAATTGACAAAGCTTTCTTTGAACAGAGGACACGTCATCAAAGAAGACCTAAGGCTGTCAGGTCCATCAGTCATCAGGGAAGGGCAGTTTCCCACCATGTATGCAGTAGTAGAATGGCTAAAATTCGAAGACCGGCAATGCTGAGTGCTGGTACAGATATACAACTGCCCTGCTGCAGAAGCTGGCGTGAAGGTGGAGTTAACGCAGACATTCCAGAGGACCCGGCCATGGATTCTTCTGGGGTGTTTTACTCAAGAGGAGAGGAATCATGTGTCTACGCAAAGACTTGCACACAAATACTCACCCAAGCTTTATTTGTAATCGCCCCAAACTGGGAACCACCCAGACGTCCTTCAAGGAGTAAATGGACCAACACGTTAGCACACATTCATGGCACGGGACTCCACTCGGTAGCAACCAGCAGCCAACTATTTATAGACTCAGCACTACCAGCAGAGCTCAAAACCACGATGCCAGTGAAAGAAGCCAAACAACAAAAAAAAGTACATATGGCATGGTTCTATTTATATAAAACTCTAGAAAATACAGTCTATTTACAGAGAGCAGAGCAGGTGTGGGCTGGCCAGGGAAGAGCGTGCTGGGGAGGCGCTGGAGGGAAGGGATTACGAAGCGGCACCAAGCAAGCTGGGGGAGCGAGGGGCCAGCACTATCTTCTCTGTGGCGATGGTGTCATGGGCATGGATGTGTGCTGAGACTTAGAAATGGCACACGCCTGGTGTATTTTTCATTTTTAGTCCACATACTTTGCTAAGGCTGTTTAAATAACACATGCATACAAGTTTGACACGTCTCTGCATTGTTACTGAGAGGAGTAGTGGACTCTATCCCAGGAGTGGGCCTGCCCCCAGGCTCCGTTGGAAGAAGCAGACTTGGTGTCCCTCCTTGTGGGGGAGAATACTCAGTGAGGGTGGGAAGCCACCAGCTGCCACACCCTATCTCCTCCCGTGGAGAACTGTCTGTCACTGGGGGAGTGTGTGCCCACTGCTCACTGTGGGATGCCTGAGGCCACTTCAACAGGACTCCCTGAACCGTCACAGTAGGAGCCAGTGAACAGAACCCAAGTCCAGGTTCTATCAGGGGGCAAGAGTCCTGTCCACAGACAGCACGGATGTCCCTGCTATGGATCCCGGCACAGGATCTCCCTGCACAAGTCAACCTCTAGGCCGCTTTGTCTGAACCAAGGACAGGCGGAGGCAAACCCAACACCCACATGAGATCACCCGCGGGAATTTCCAGTGTTTGGCTTAGGAAGACATCACACTCCCCAACCCAAAAGGTCTGCTCTCATTTCTGAAAATGAGAAAAATTTGGAAAATATTTTGCTGTCCTTGCACACACACCTTCCATGTTGGAGAGCCTTTCCTTTCATTACCTTTGAAACTGTAGTAAGGGCTGATTAGGCCAGCAGGGCTGTACCCTCAGGGTGGGCTGGATGTGCTCTTGTGAAAGGACAAGTCTGGCCTCCCCTGCTCTCTCTCCTTCCCTGTGAGGATGTGGCATGAAGACTCTCACTGCACAGGACCCCCACTATGGAGTTGGACTTGCCAACATCCAATACCATCAAGTTTCTGTTCATCTTAAATAACCCAACCTCAGCTACCATGTTATAGCAACACAGATGGACGAAGACACCACCTAAGTCCCAAGAGCCTGCCAGGTAGAAGCCCACCTGGGACAGAGGATCGCACACACCACATGTTGACGCAATCTGATTTTGTTAACAATAAACTGGCACTATGTGTATCATCATCCCCCCCCAGAATAAAACTCTGCCAGTGAATCCACAGAGGAGATGAGCTGCCAGTAGGCTGTGGGAGCCTGCTTTGAGGGACACTAGGAGAGACAAGCTGTGGTCGGGAATTCACACCGGGGCCTGAGCTGATTGCCTCTGTCCAGAGGGAACCAGGCCATAAAAGGAGGTGAACCAGCCTGGACTTGTAGTCCTAAGACCTTGCTGCCCAGGGGATGGGTGGGCACACACCTAGTACCTGGGGACAGGCTGACAGTACCAAGGGGGGTGGTTCTCAGGGAAGGGAGAGGGTGGGACAAGAACAAGAAGGAATCAGTGCTACTTGAGGCCTGAGTTTCCTAAAACAAACGCATGCCCACGGTGCATTCCTCTTTGGGACCTTTCGGCCCCCAGTCCTGCCTTCCCCAGCACATGTTGGACCTGCCCTCTGGGAAATGAGAGTGGAGGATGCCCGGAAGTGTCCTGGGGGTGCTCAGTGACACCAAACCTCTCCTCCCATCCCCAAACTTCTCCTTCCTCGGGCGCATGGGAAACCCTAGGAGTTCCTGGCCTTCGTTACCAGCACCTCCCAAGATGTTCAACACACTCATATCTGTCAAAAACTATTCAGGGGGGAAAAAGAGACAGAGAAAAAGTCTTTATACCTCTTATTCAGCCAATTTTCCCCGAGGCACTCTGGGCTCTCTAAGAAAAGAAAAAGAGAAAGGAGAATCCCAATCAGCTCCGCCACCCCATGTCCGGAAGCCAGAGCTGCTCTTGTTCACGGATGGGCAAGGCCGGCCCGGCTGCAGAGTGCTCTACCCCAGTGAGCCACGGCTGGGAGCTGAGCTGTCATCTACGGGCAAAGGCCAAGGGACCTGGACCTGGGTGGGACCGGCCACCTTTCTGCCCAAACCCATTTTCTCTGCAACTTCATGACGTTCCTTTGTATTTTCTCTTTGCTTTCCTTCGTCCCCAAACCCTGAGCACCCCTCTCCAACCCTCCCTGCAGCCCTGCCCTGCTTTGAGGTGTCCACGGGTGCAGACTTGGTGGGTGGTGGATGGGGCTTTAGTTCTAGACAGGGTACCCTCCTACCCCTGCCACTTGGCACCCAGGTGGTAGGCACGTCACTCCGTGTCCCTGTGCGTGGCCAGGGAATGCAGCCTACTTTAATATTATATTAAAGAAAAACAGGTGAACCCTAATCACACCACGTATGTGCTCGCAGAAGGAGCCACTGCGCACTGGTGGAGATTAGATCCAGCTTCTGGTAGCTTCCACTGGCACAAGCAGCACGGAGATAAAGACAGGGTGGCAGAGCCCACAGGCCACTCTTGTTTTCAATGGGTATTGGACAGCCAGAGAGCTCACAGCCCTCACCGAAAGTCCCATGGCACATCTGTGGGGAACTGGAGGCCTCAGCCCTGAGCCACATCTCTAATCCTGTCCCTGCCAGGAGATCGCTGGAGCTCACACAGGAGGGGCTGGGTGTCCACGCAAGCTGGTACACTGGCGCTTTGCCTCTTACACTTAGATTTTCCATGTTTGTTTGCGTCATGGCTCATAGTGTCCTGTGTACAGACCTTGCACATCTTTTTTGTGGTGGGAAAAGATATGTCCCTGGAACTGGCCAGTTTAGCCATTTTTAAGCACACAGTTTAGTAGCACAGAGTCTGTTCACAACATTGTGTAACCATCAGCACTCTCCTATCCCCCAAAGCCCTTTGTGTGTCCATGTGCATGGATTTTTAAACTTGCTGTAAAACAGAAAGAAAATGAAGAGCTCCCGGAACTAAAAGGCAGTCAGACGGGGCCTCTTTCTTGAGATCTAGAAAAACTGTCATCCTTATTGCCATCGACATGGCTAAAGAGAGCAGCTGGGGGGCACCTTTCCTTAGTCTTACACCAGCCCAGGGGCAGGTGCTCCCCTTGGCAGCTTCTCTCTTTGCCCATAAAAGCCAAGGCACAAACTGGTGAAGCACTTGCTCCAGCAGTGGCTGTCTTGCCCCCCAGGGCAGGTGCCCCTGCACTGCACTCTGTCCCTGGAGGGCGGGAAGAAGCACCCTTTTCAGTGGGAACTGAGAATTAAAACACAGCAGGAAGCTGGGCACACACTTGTAATCCTAACATTCTGGGAGGCTGAGGCAGGAGGATTGCAAGTTCAATCACAGCCTGGGAAATTTAGCAATTTAGCAAGACCCTGCGTGTCTCAAAATAAAAATTAGAAAAGGGGCTAGGGAGTAGTAGCTCAGTACAAAAGCCCTGGGTTCGATCCCAAGTACTGCAAAGAAAAAGGAGATGGAGGGAGGGAGGGAGAGAGAGAGTAGAAAGAGAAGAAAGGGGAAAGAAAGAAAGAAAAAAGGAAGGAAGGGGGAGGGAGGGAGGGAGGGGCAGGTCGTGTAGCTGCACATGTCACTGCAGCAATGTTTTGTGGCTTCATAGGCAAAACCTGCTTCCCGCCACAGCAGAGCCCGCCCAGGGGCAG
>NW_022900935.1:62291131-62352931 GCF_012274545.1 Fukomys damarensis
GGGGGGGGTGGGGGGGCGGGTCGTGTAGCTGCACATGTCACTGCAGCAATGTTTTGTGGCTTCATAGGCAAAACCTGCTTCCCGCCACAGCAGAGCCCGCCCAGGGGCAGCCGAACTGCAACCAGCACCAGGCAGCTGATCCCCGAGGTAGCCCCTCACAGCCTCTGTCCTCTCTGCAGTGAAAGCGAAGAAGCAGCTTCTGCACCGGAGGGTTCAGTGGGCAGCTTACAAAGAGAATGGGGTGGGCAGGTGTGCCCAAGGCTCCGCCAAAAGAAAAGCCATCTCAAAACGAGACAGATCGAATAAGTAGCTTCACCAACCGCTGCCTTCAGCCGATCTGGGGGATATCTGGTTGATTTATTTCTTGGTTTCCTTTCATAAAGCGAGTCATTCTCCTGACTCAATACGATTCAGTTCCATCCCAGCCAGAACCACTGAGCAGACACGCAGCTGGGTGTGGTCTGGAGCCAGGCACCAAGGCCGGAAGGGAAGCAGGAGTCACAGGGGGCTTGGGGTCATGGCTCCATCCTCCCCTGTCCTTAACTTCTCACCCCTTTCCTCCACCCCCCATTCCTCCAGGCTCTTCCCAAGCCCCCAGAGTTCCTCCAAGTGAGAGGAGCCTTTCAGGCCCAAAATTCCCAGGCTCTGGGCAGTATCGGTACAGATCAGCATGGCAAGGCATCCTTGCATCCTCTCGCCAGCCTCGGCTGTCCTGTTCTGAGTCGCTCCGGACAGTCCTTGAGTCCTCTTGAATATTTCCATGACCTTTTATTTGGTCAGAGCAAAATACTTGCTACCAGAAGCATGTAAACACAGGCTGACCTCTGGTCCTGGGCAGCACCGGAAAGCTTAGAGGCTAGGACCCCTCTCAATCTCTGAAGAGCCTCTGCGTTTTTCAAACTCCTGAACTAGAGGGATGGAGAGGGCACGAGCTAAATGCCTTGAGCCTGCTGGGTCCTCAGTCCTGGCACGGGTCCCAGGGTGACAACGCTTTTCCCAGGAGAACCCACCTGCCGCGTGGGAAGCGGCTGCCACGAGTCTGGTGGGTGGGGTCTTGCTCTGCAGTTTTGAGGTGAGCACTGGGTTTTCCCTTCCTCTGCCTTGTCCTCTCTCCTTTACCTCCTCCACACCCTTGTCCCACCTGCCCAACCTGGGGGAGGAAAGGAGAGAGATGGCCCGTCAGGCCAGTGGTGACTTCGGCACAGAAAGTGTGGAGACACTTTGGGCGAGGCCCACGTGGTAACTTGTATGTACCAGGCTCAAGGGGCTCCATGACCTCAAGGGAGCTGTGCCTGCTGCCCACTGCTGCTGCCTCCAGTACTCATGGCAGGCCAGGCTGGGCCCCATTCTGCATTTGGCAGGGATGAGCTTTCTGCCTGTCCTTTCCTCTCTCCCCTCCCTCTCTCCCAGATCAGAAAGTGCCCCACAGACACAGGCCACGTCCTTGGGGTTCCGCTATCCCTAGAGCATGATATGGGGCTGCTTTTAACTACAGCGCTCCCATCTCCCAAGGCCTCCAACCCTTCCTTCGACCTGGAAAGCATACTGCTCTTCAGAAATGAAGCTGGGACTGTGAGTATGACCTCGGGATGAGAAGACCACAGCTATTAGCTAAACCCATTTTTAGTGTGACCATGCAAGACCACCTGCCAGGAAAAAAAATCCCTCCGTGTGGTAATCCAGGCCACCCCACTAATCCTCGGTGGCTCTTCACTGCCATCCTCAGTGCTGGTGGCCTGGACCCCTACTTCCCGCCCCAGGCAGGCACCCAGTTTCCCCACGGCAGGTGGGTGGGGAGACTACACGACCCGCTGGCGCTCCCCGGGGCTCCCCAGAGAGGACACAGACACCCAGTCTGCACAATTCGGAGTGCTCACCTCCCTCCTCTGCTCCTTTCAACATTTTTGTACAAATGCTGTGGGTGCTGGGGCCGGGATCTTGGGGAGATCAGAGCAGATGTCTGCGGCGTGCTGCCAGCTCTTGCAGGGGTGGGGGTGGGTCCTCACCAGAGCTGGGAAGGACCTCAGCCCCACCCCCGTGGGCTTATTTAGGAGCCTCTTCTCACACCCCAGTCTGCTGCAAGGGTAAAAAGGCAGCTTGTAAAAACCTGCCTTTCACTGCTCTCTTGGGTTACTCTGGATTTTATATGAGACCCATTCCTGCTCTCTCCCTTCAGGGAATTGGAGGCAAAGGGCTCAATTTTACAAATAAAAAATTAACTGTGGGTGGTTTAAGTGCGACTCGTAGGGATCGCGACAGGAGAGCCACTGCAATTTAAGTCTTTCTTCTTCTGAAGAGAGAGAGGGAGGTACAAAGGCCTTGGCTTGTGGGTCCAAGCAATGTCGGGAGCTTGGAAGTGTGGGCAGACTCTGCCCATCAAAAAGGCCACGGGAATGGTGTTGGGTGCTGGGCACACGGCCTCCCTCGTGTCTACGGGAGGGGGCCGGCCCTTTTGGGCCCCTGGGTAGCAGGAATGAGTTTGCCCTGTTGCTGTGCCCGCCCAGCCCCGTCTCCCGGGAAGCCTGTCCCTCTTTGAGGTCCAGGCCCCTCCGCCTGCACGGTCCTGTGCCTTTCTGCCTGCACGGGTGCCCCCGGAATCCCCGAAACCAGCGCCCCCGCTATAGAGCTTGTTTGCATGGGCTGAATTCCATGGAGCCACTTGCTGGGGACTGGGCTTTTCTGGGGTGATTCCTCACCACTGGCAAGTGTGAGGCTTGGGGAAGGGAAGCAGTTTGCCCAAACCCTATAGCCAGTTGGAGCTGGAGCTGCACTTGCTACAGACCTGCCTGGCCTCAGGCTTCTCCTTGCTCTTTGCTATGCTTTGAGTGGGGCCGACCCGGATGGAGCCCAGAGCTTCACACACACAGAGCAGACCCTGTACACATTATTTGCTTGTGCCGGGGCTGAGACTTCAGCAGCAACAGCCAGGAATTGGTGACATCTGCCCCACTGTGCTGTGCCCACCCACCCTGGCCTTGCTGGGCCCAGTTCTCAGGCCACAGTGGCCCTGTCCCCAGTCACTGCCCTCCACAGCCTTCTGTGTGAGGGTCTTTACAACTGCACCAATCCCTGCCCTGCTCACCGCCCAGCGCTGCTCTTCCTGATGGGAACTAGGGTGACAGGATGGCCCCACCTGAGCCTTCTCCCCAGCGGAATAACTTTAAACAAAAGGCCCCAGGAACCTGCTGTTCAGGAGAGATATATTTTGAAGCCCCTTTTTTTTTTTTTTTTAAATGACTGGGGTTGTTTTTGTTTGCATTTTTATTGTGGAATCACTGTAGCAAAATTTACCATCTTGACGATTTTTCAGTGCACAGTTCTGAGACATCAAGCACCTTCACAGTGCTGCAGGGCCAGCAGAACCCCCCATCCAGGACTTTCTTATCCTACTGAAGCTCTAACCCCACTCCCTGGGTCCTTGCAGCCTCCATGCTCCTGTCTGCCTCTGACTTTGGTGACTCCAGGGACCTCCTGTAAGAATCCGTCGAGGTTTGCCCACGCTCTGGCCGGTGTCAGCGCTCCGACCCTTGTCAGGCAGATCACGACCCCACCGCGTGGATGGGCCACTCTCGTGTGTCTGTTCATCTGCTGATGGACATTTGGACCATAAACCATGTGTTAGTCGCTTTTCTGTCATTGCTGAGACAAAATACCCGGCACCCAAAGTTAAAGGGGAGAGGGTTTGTTTGGCTTGTAGTTCTCAGAGGTTTCAGTCCCTCATTGGCGGGCTCCGAGGCGGAGTGGCACAGGCAGAGGGGAGTCCGAGAGGAGAAACCTTCATGGCGCCATCATGGTAGCAAAAGGGAGGAGAGTTTCTGTGTCTTTCCACTCCCTTTATCCCATTCAGACCACACATTCAGACCACACCGGGATTAGGGCGGCGCCAAACCCATCACTCACATGTGGTGGTTTAGGGATCACACACCCTTAATACCAGCATCACACACTAGATTCGCCCATCTATGACCGCATGAGGCTTTGGGGGGATGTCCAGACCCAAACTATAACAAGCCACTTTTTAAGGCAATGAGAATCCTGTACTTGGCCATGTTTCCCATTTTGCTTCGGCCACTAGCAAATTCACTAAGAAAAACTGTAGCTCAGTCTTGCTAGCTGTACTTAAAAGCTCCTCTGTCTTACTTTTCTGTCCTGGCTTTTACCTCTTCTGATCTTGGCTTCTCCCTGTTGCCATGTTTCCACCTTATCTTAGGTCCTCATGACAATGGCCGTACAACGTGTGCAGAGAGATCGGAGCAAGAGGAGCCACGGTCGCCCACGGTCCTCACAGTAGCCATGGACTCACACTGGGGACAGGAGCCTGGGCCCCTGCGTTGTGGCCCAGCACAGGGGCACAGCAGTGTGTGAGAGGAGCACAGTCCAGCCCCAGAAGGCTGGAGGGCTGCAGCCGGGAGCACCTGCGATGGCCTGCCATCCCTCGTCCCTTTGGCTCTCTTCCTGCTGCCTGTCCTTCTTCCTAATGCAAAGGGAAGGGACCTGCGCCATCTGAGGGCCCCTCCACAAGTGGAGCCAGCTCTGCACACCACGTTCTCTCCAGCACTCAGCTAAAACGCAGCTCCGTGCTGGCCACGCCTGGGCAGCCATCCAGACTCCACTTGGCGGGTGCATCTTGGCTCCCGTCCCTTTTGTTTCTTTAAAACTGGCTGCTCTTCAGCATGGAGAATGGGCCTGGGCTGCGCCTGCAGCTGCAGCTGCAGTTGGGAGGTCTCCCCTAGGCTAGCGCGCCCCTGAGACCCACCCAGTCTCTTTTGGAGGGTGCTCCTTGGAAGCCTGAAGGCGTGCCGTCTCTCTGGAGGGGGTGGCACTGCCTGCGGGTGGGTGTTAGTGCCCCATTTGGGGCAGAGATGGTGGAGGGAGCTGAATTAATACTCAGGACAGACAGCATTGTTCAGCACACAGACGTACAGGGTATGGCAGCCTCTTGGACGAGCATGTTTTGCTATCAATAATTTAGACATGTGCTTTCTCCTGTGGGAGATGGGCAAATCTCATTTCCTGAGCAAATCCCCTAAGAAACCAACCTGTTCACTCCTCGAAGATTTTCAGAAATCTCTCTCAACCAACCGACTCTGCCATGCAAGTGGGTAATGGGCTGGGTGCTGGGAAAGCTGTGCTCAGCCCGCGGGGACTGCTGGGGCCAGGGAACAGTCCCAGGACTGGGGCTGGGGAGCTTAGCCAGCCCAATCCACCCACCGGCACTCATGGGGATGCAGGGAACACAGCTGGGTAGTTTGTATTTGAGTAACCACTAGGTGACCACATGTAGCATTAGAAAAAAAGCCAGGCAGAAATTCCACTCGGGAACAGCCACGGGATTCAGAAGCTGTGGCTCTTCCAGCTCCCGAGGAGACAGAAGGAGAGGAAAGGCAGGCCCTGTATGTACACCTGGGACTCAGGTTGGCAGTTAACCCACAGTCTGCCAGGGCCTGGGCTTCTGGTAAAACTTTCAGAAGTTACTCAGCCACTTATTAGCCTGGTGGTGCACTTGGAGAGGGGGGTGATTGCAGAACTGGTCTCAAGGTATAGTCGCAGGGTTAAAGGTGACGTCCTTAGCACAAGACCCGGCCTATCCCGGTGAGGGGGACAGAGTCTCCCGAGGCCAGAGGAGCCGTTCAGGGCTGGAGTGTTGCCTCAACGGGTGGGCACACCTTGGCAGAGGGCTTCGCCCAGAAAGACCTGCAAGGGTTGGCTCTCCCATGATCTTAGGACACAGAGGAATGAGGGAGCTTGGAATAGGCCCGCGAAGACTTCCATGCCTCTTGGCCCTGATGCCATAAAAGGGTGGCAGCTCCAAACAGCGGGCTGGGTGCCCGTCCCTGGCACAGTGGGGTCTTGGGGACTTTGGTGGGATTCATGTGCACCACGATTCCCTCTATGTGAGGGGAGACTCAAATATGAAAGAACCTAACATCACTTTCAGGAGTCAAACTGAACCCCCTCACCTTAGCTAGTGTCCCTGAAGGCGAATGGCTTTTAAAACAGGACCAAGAGCAGCTGGCAGGTGCAGGGCTGAGGCTGTATTTTTTGTGATCTCTGTGGGACACTGAACATTTTATAGGCTCCTCCCACAGCCCAGCCACATAGGTCTTTGGTGGCTGGACTCAGGGGAAGGTGCAGAGGCCTCCCATTTTGGCTGTTCCCACAGTGACTGGTGTCTTTGGGGGTTGCTGTTTGGGGAGCAAGGCTGGAAGGAGCCATGGTGGTGGTCGCAGAGCAGCTTAGCGTCCAGCCTTAGTCACAAGAGCCCGCTTTGCAGAGCCGCGTTCCCAGCCTGGAGCCCTGCAGGTTCAGTGTCTGTGTTCACTGGTGTGCCAGAGGGACCCTGCTTACAGCTGGGATCTGCCCAGCAAGGTGGAACAGCGCCCCCCGCCGGCATGGCCAGACCAGCCAGGGCCTGTCACCCTCCACAGATCAGCCTGGTAGCACAACCGCTCCCTCTCTGCAGCTGACAAAGGACTCCGGGGACCATTAAACTCCTTGAGCCCTGCAGAGCCACCTCTGAAACTACTGTGAAGCCTGCGGACTCGGACAGTTTCTGCTATTGCTGGGGTGCTGGCGGCCATGGCCTGCTCACATCTTCTGCCTGTGCTTGGGTTGCAGATGCAGGAGGGGACATGCTGACTGCAAAGTCTGAGCCCACTCCTAACCGCCTCACTCTAGTCAGTGTGCCCCTGGCCACTGGGCTCTAGCCCACTATGCTCACCACTCTGTTTTCTGTATTATGATTTTTTTCCTCGTGGTACTGGAGATTAACCCAGGGTGTTCACACTGAGCTGCATCCCCAGGCCTCTCTTACTTTTTACTTTGGGACAGGGTCTCACTAAGTCACTGAAATGCTGGGTTCAAACTTGTGATCCTCCTGCCTCAGCCTCCCAGAATTATGTTATTACATTAATATAATATTATTACGGTGCTTGCCACCATATCTGGCTGTGTGTTAAGATGTTTTGACACCTGTGGCCTTGCTCTCCATGGCAGGACAGCCATGCCGGAGCTAGCTGCTTCTTGAAGGTCCCTGCCAGCTGTTGTGGAAACACACGTTTCACACGCACGCCCCCCAGCCCAGAGCCCAAGACCTCACCAGCTCTTCCAGGCCACCACCCTCCAAGCCACTGTTACTGCTCTAATCAGTCACTCGAAAGCCAGGATGCAGATGCCTAGTGCCAGACCCTGTAGGCCAGGGCTTCCTGGACTGTTCAGACTACTACCCAGTCCTATTCTCCGTGCCAACCCTGTTCCTTCCCACAGAAACCACAACAAAAATAACTGGTCCATGTCTCCCATTCCATCTGCCTCAGCTGAGCCCTGTGCTCCCCTGGTGGCCCTGGTGCTAGCCACACCTCCTGTTTCTAGGCATCTGTGAGGAGATGAACCCTTCCGCTGTGACAGTCACATCTGTGTCTGTGCGTCTCATCACACACAATGAAAATAAACCCGGGCCCCTAAACTCCCCACCAGCCCCACTTTCCTCCCTGTACCTGCCAGTGCTCTGCTTGGGGTCTTGGCTTCTGCAAGAGGGGGTCAGTTTGAAGGGGCGACACTGACTACTCTGAGGGGCAGAGAGTCAGTTAAGACTCGGTACGGGCGGGGGGGAAGCCTCTGGCTCAGCCCGATTCGTCACTGCCAGAGTGACCTCAGAAAGATGACTTGGGTCAGCCATAGCCTTCGGGATTTACACGTCTCTGTTTGCGTTACCAGTTCCCAGTCCTCTCCTGGAAAGGGCGCAGAAGGAGAAACCGAGTGTGGACTTCTGTCACACCGTGCCCCGCATATGGCTGCCTGCACCTAGCCCGCATTGACAAGCTGCTAATTTGTGGGCTGTGCCTGTATCGACAGCTCAGTTTATTAAATAATAGATAGCTGCTGTCTCCCCCAGCTTCTGTTCACACACACAGTCTTTGTGAGACGGAAAACAAGATAAATTGTGAATGTGTTTATGCGCACATTCCTGGGGCCCCAGGCTAGCGGGCAGAACTTTAGATAACAGTAACAAAAATAACTTCCTGTAGTTATTATTTTGGAGGAGTCCCTAATGAGGATGCTTAAGCAGACTTCGAGGTGCGGGCAGAAGGGTCACCGAGGGCTGGCAGGTCCAGCGTAGTGGCTGGTCACCCTGGAGATATTTCTTTTTTTTTTTTTTTTTTTTTTTTAATTATTGAGTTTATTGGTACATTTAGGGATACAGTACAGTTACATTCATTGTTGGGATCATGTACCTTTACATGGCAAGTCTTGATTCTCATTTTTTCCCCTTACCTCTGCCCTCCCTTCACCCCCTCCTCCTCTCCCCATCTACAAACACTTTATTTTCATCTTTTCATTCTCTCACATTTTTTTCTTTTCCCTTTTTGTTCTTCCCCTACGTATCACACCTTCCCTACACCTTTAGCTCCTTTCCTCCCATTTCTAAATGTCAGTAATCTTATTAGAATCTTATGCATTGTTGCAGAATATTCACACCAGGGAAACTATTTGGTATTTACACATGTGGGACTTATTTATTTCACTTAGGAGTATATCTTCAATATGTATCCATTTTCCTATGAATGAATCTATTCTCTCGCTCTTTATGGCTGAGTAATATTCCATTTTATAGAAAAACCACAACTTCTTTATCCAGTTTCCAACGGATGGTCAAATAGGTTGTTTCCAAGATTTAGCTATTACAAACTGTGCCGCTATAAACATGGGTGCGCATACTTCTCTGTGATATGATTCTTTTAGTTCTCTTGGAAAGATACCCAACAGAGGGATGGCTGGGTCAAATGGAACCTCCAGTCCAAGCTCTTTGAGGTATCACCCTGGAGATATTTCAATGTGTCTGGATAAAAGAATCAGGGTGAGCTTCTCAGGTCTGCCTCCCCGGGAGCAGGATAGACATTCCCCAGGAGAGTGTCCCCCACACGGCTCCCTTACAGCCCACCTGGCCAGCTCAGCCCCCTCGGCCTCCCTCTCCTTTGCCCGCTTCTGTCCTCTTTCTAGCCACACACACTCCGTTGATCCCCTCTGTGCCTCTGGCTCCACCCTCACCATCCTTCATGGCTCTTGCATGCGGGTGTCCGGCCCAGGGCCACTGCAGAGGACAGTGGTGTGGCACACAGGACACTGGGGACACCTTCTGCAGAACCTCGGCACCCCCACCCCCGCATTTCCATCAGTGGCACTGACTCGGATCCAATCCCACGACCTCAGAGCTTCTAGGGAGATCTCTTCCCTGTCCTCATCCCCAGGGCCAGCCCAAGCTGTCCCCAGGGTCCAGCCCTCCTCCCTCCTCAGCATCTTCTGTACCTGTCACCTCCTTGACACCCACAGATCCCTTGGTTCAGGCCCCTTCCCTCCGCAGAGATTGCCAGGCTGACCATGGTTCTGGCCTAGAAACTCAATGGCCCTCATTCACCACCACTCAGCGGCCAGATGTGTATGTTACAGGGCAGATCCCACCCCATCATGCACCTTGACAGCCATCCTAGGCTCAGGGAAGCTCAAAACCTCTCACCTGGTGCTGAGGCTGCTACCATCTGGCACCACTGCCTTCCTGACCTGCCTGCCCTTGTCCCCATCATGGATCAGTCCTCAGGCCCAGGATGGTGCCTGCTGGTTCCCCAATGTCCTTCCTCCTATCCTGGATCTTGCCTCTCCCTACCTAAGAAGACCTACCCTTTCTATCTCCCCAGTAAATTCTGACCCATTGGAATATTCAGGTGGCCTTGGTCAGCCCTCAAATGTCTTGGTCTCTCAGTGGAACACAAGCCCAGGGACCGGTCTGGCAGTCTCTTCTGGACTGGCCTGGTCTCTTTCTAGCTGTCCTAGCCTTCCCTTCCCCACCTCCTCCTGTGGCTTCAACTGGGTACCCTTTTATTTCCTTCATTCTCCCCAGCTAGTTTCCTAAGGGCTCTGATATCAGCCCCATCCAGACGGCCCTGATGCCCGCTTTGGCAATACCACTGGGGTTGTGAAGGCCAGAGCCTGCAGCTCGCTGACTTCATCCTCCCTCCACTCGGGCATCTCCAGCCTAATATGTCCAAGGTCATGCTCAGGGGTTTCTCTTGGAAACCTGAGCCTATCCCAGCCCAGAAAGCATCACCCAGCCAAGTGAGCAAGTCACCTGGGATCCCCCATCCCTCCTTCCCTCACCCCATCTTCCAATGTATCCCTGATTCTGCCAGTTTGACCTTTAAGACCTTCTAGACCATGGTCCCTCCTCTAAGCTTGGTAACATCTTTTGGGCCTGTTTCTGGGAGTCAGTGAGGTCAGGGACAGGATCCTACAGAGCTGTGTCTCCATGGTCACAGCACTTGGGTGACTGTTCAGTCCTTTGACCTGTCTTTCTCTCCCCCTAGGACCAGCTCCCAGGAGCCTTCTGCAGCCCCTACATCCAGCAGAGAACCACACACACATGCCAGATGGACAGGGGCGATTTCTGGCATATCTCCATGGCAGAGGACCCTTCCTCCTCATCCTCTGGTGCCTGAGGCTGTCAGATGATGACAAGTGGCACAGGGTGGCCTCTTTCTGAGTGTCCTGCCCCTGGCTGGGGAGCAGGGTGGGTACAGAGGACTCTCCTGTCTCTCCATGAGGCCAGCATGGTCCGAGGACTCAATGGTATAACGAGGAACAGATGAGTCCACACCGACCTCCTGGCTTCAACCAAAGGCCACCTCCTTGCTTCTCACTGGCACCAGCGTGGGGTCTCGTGGCCTCTGGCCCCGCATGGGGCCACTCAGGGCTGCTTCTGCTTTAAAAGCACCAACAGCCCCAGGCCTTTGGGGTTCCCTGCTGCTGGATGACACATTCACCCCAGGAAGGGACTCTGTGCTCGGCTCCAGAACCCCAGAGCAGCCTCCCATCTCAGTTGCCTGCAGCAAAGTTATCATTGGGCTCTTCTGGCTGGCCCTGCTGGATTGAAGAGACATTCCTAGCTGCCACGCCTTTGGGGGGGTGGTTCTGATTGTAACAACCTCCCACCAGTGAGAAAGGACAGCCCCCGCCCAGTGCCCTAACCTCCAGCCACTGACTTATGTTAGGTCACATGGCAAAGGGGACTCCGGACACAGATGGAATTAAAGTTGCTTGTCAGCTCTCCTTAGGCTAGGACCATCCAGGCGGGCCTGGGGTAATTGCAGGGCCCTTCAACGTGGAAGAGGGAGGCAGGAGAGGATGCTGGCTGTGGGCTGTGAGAAGCAGCTGTCACTAGCTTTGAAGTGGAGGAAGGGGATGAGAACCAAGGAGTGGGGCTTCTGGAAGCTGAAATGGCCACAGAGCAGATGGTGCCCTGGGGCTCCCTGCTGAATTGTGGACTCCAGCTCAGTGAGAACTCTTCCAGACTGTGACCTCCACAGCAGTGGCAGAACACATCTGCATTATTTTCAGCTACTATGTGCTTGTTACAGCGGTTACAGGAGCCTGATACATTCTTCTTAGGGGAAGCTGCTATGTGCTTGTTACAGCGGTTACAGGAGCCTGATACAGTCTTCTTAGGGGACCACACAATTCTGCCTCCCCGTGTTCTCCTCTCCTTTCTTAGGTTCTCATGTTCTTACAGGAAGAGACGCGTACTTTATTTCTCCTACATGGTGAGAACCCAGAGGCCTAGACTGGGACAGGAAGACCCCAGGCCCTCACAGCCCAAGTCCTCCTTCCCCAGTCTGTGGGTCCCCCAGGCATGAGGCCCTGCCCCTCTCCCAGCCACATGCCCACCTACCACTGTCTGCCTCTCTCCTCTACGCCTCTGGGATGCCCTGGCCCTACCCGGGCATAGGGACAGGGACAGAGGAGCCGGGCAGGGCTGTTTGTGGATCCCCTTCCTCCGGGCCCAGCCAGCTCCTGGTGGCCCAAGCACACCTTCTAAGGAGACCGCTGTGCTTGCTCTGCAGTGTTCGCGCCCAGTGCTTCCTAAAGGGGGGCTCCTGAGCCAGAGGCCAGCTTTCCCCCTCTCTCAGCTGCCATCCAGACAAAAGCCAGGAGGATATGGATTAATTTAACTTTTAATTATACTCACTCACCAAGATTATTCAGTTGGGGTAAAGGAAAAAAGCCTGCCCCTCCCCACCAGAGGAAAAGCACCCTCTCTTTATCTATTTATATCCAGTATATACGTAACCAGCAACAAGGGTTTCTTTATGGACCATTAAAGGTTTAATGTTTAATTTATAGCCACTTTCTCTGGCGGGGTGTCCAGGCACAATGTCAACATTCTTAATTAAATGAAGTTTTTTTTTAATCACAAAGAAAGATATATATTAAAAACCACGTTTGAACCAGTTAGCAACAGCCCTGAGCCTGCTGCTTGGAGATTCCAGCCGAAGGTCCTACTGGGTGGCTCTTCTACCACCATGACACGGGGGCGTGCCAGACACTAGCGGCTACATGCCAGGCGTTGTCTTGGGGTCTGCATGAGTACTCATAGTACTCATTGTTAGTTCTCCCGGCGATGACAGGGTGGGTGGACTGTCTCTGAGAGGCTCAGAGAGGGTATGCGCCCTGCCCTAGGCCACACAGTCAGTACTAAGGGGTGAGGAGCACGCTGGGGTCCAGGTGGGATCCCAAGCCCGAGCTCTTCTGTCTTTCCACGCAGCTGCTGAGGAGGGGCTCCGGAGCAAGCTTCTCCCCACAGGCGCTGGGGCTGCTGCCTCACCCAGGGCTCAAAGGAATTTCCCTCAGCTGTGCAGCTCTGCCCTGGGGCCCGGGGAGGCAAGTCAGCCTGGAGCCCCCAAAACCAGGCTCAGGAGGCTCTTGGAAATCATTTGGCAAGTTTGAGACTCCTGAGGGCGAAGGACACAGGACACACGAGAGCGCCGAAGTCTGGCTTCTGGAGACCACTGCTGAGGTCTGCGGGGAGCAGCCCTCCCTTGGTGACAGCAGCTGAGGCACAGCACTCACTCCAGAGGAGCCCCACTACCTCATCTCGGAGGACAGCCCCCAACTCTGGAATCTGCTGACGGCACTCAGGCAGAGGAAGGGCCCCTGCCAGCCCACACCCGCCCCATCTGAGGGCCTCAGCCTGCAGCTGGGCTGCAGCCCACCTCTGCGGCCACCAGGATCACTTCTGAGTCCTCCAAATAGCTCATGGATTTGGACTGGAGGCAAAGATGGACCATCTTGGTATGGTAGGGCAGGGTCGCCAAGTGGCTGGGCCCAGGAACAGGCGCTGACAGCCTGTGCTATGGCCGCTCTGCGGTCACCTCAGCTCAGCCTTCTGGGAGGCAGCCTTTCCAGCTGACATGGCAGGGTGGCTCTGTGCGTTAGCCCTGTAGCCCCTGGAGGCCGACCTGCAGCCCAGAGCTGCAGCCTCAGTGACAGGTTTTCCCCCAGGACCTGGGCAGTCCTCGCTGCCCCTGCCCCACGGCTGGCTGTCTCCATACGACACCCTCCCTCAGTGACGCGGTGATACCTGGCCTCTAGCCAGGCCTTGCGCAGGGGTCCCGCGCAGGTCCACATCTCTCCAAGTCAGGGTGGCCCTGGCCCAGGACAGGAACAGGAAGTGGACAGTCAGGGGGCCATGTGATCACATGTGTGTTGGGGTTGGGGTGCAAGGAGAAGCAGAGAGCAGCCGAGAGCGGATGTGGGGGTCACGGTGCCACAGACCTGCCTTGTCCAGGCCCCACCCACCTCCAACCTCTGACCTGCTACTGCTGTTCAAAGTAACCTCACAGGGCACAGCCCCAGCCCCACCCTTCACTCCAGAACTCTGCTCCTGCCACCTGCACTTGGGGCAAGGCCACCTTGATTTGAACCAAGGTAGAAATTAGAGGCAGCCAAAGCGGAGGCCAGCGTGAATCAGCAGCCTTGAGTGGGGCGCTCTGTCTCCCCCTGGTGGTGCTATCTCCCTGGGAAGACGCCGAGTCAGCAGCACCTGGGCAGTGGGGGTGGGCAGTGAGCACCCCACATGGCCTCCCAGGTAGGCATCCACGGCTCAGGCAGCATCCCTGGTGTCTCCCCATTCCCATACTCTGTCCCCTTTCCCAGAGGTCCTGCACAGAGAGATCTCCTGATGACCCCAGGGACAGCTGGTGCTTTGACAGGTGGGCTGGGCCTAACCAAGCCAGCAGCTGCAGCAGTGTCTTCATGCGCGGGGCAAAGGCCAGCCCAGCGTCCTCCCTGGCTCCTCTCTCTCAGGCCCGCCAACTGCAGCTACCCCGCATGGTCACCGTCCTCTAGGACTTCCCAGAGCTACCTTCCACGGTACAGAGGGAAGGGGCTGATAGACCAACCACGGGTGGGGAAGCCCTGGCCCATGTGAGCCTTCGACAGCCTCCCTCTCATTTCCTCAACCTTCATTGGCTCTTGAGGTCCAGGGACTTATTGCTCCCTCTCAACTCTGCTCCTCCCCGAAGGGAAGCAAGCACGCTGTCTCAGGGGCTTTCGATTCCCATCAACGGACCCTTCATTTCTCATGTGAAGCCACTTTAATTACGAATCTAAATAACGAGAAGGAAATATTAAAATTGAAAAAAATTCTTACACAAAGCAAGTTTGCTTGTGTTGGCCACTGGCCCCGAGAGCCGAGGCAGGAGAGGATGGCACCATGCCACTCACTAAAAGCATGTGTCACTAAATCAATAATTCATTTACTTTAATGAGATAAGTACTTTGAAAACTAATTGCAAACCTGCTCCATTTACCCCGACCCGTTACAGCCCTTAATGTGAATCGCAGAGCCGCTGCCGTGGGAAGGAGAGACTTTGGGTGGAAGCCACTGTCCTGTTTCCCTTTCTTCTAGGAGACGCTCTTGGTCTGGGGGGCAAGACTTTGGGGGAACCTGCTCGGTGGTGGAGGAATGAGAGGGGTCAGGGGTTTTCAGTTTGTGCTTGGCAAGTGGAGTCCCGCAGGTCCCAGTGGTTTCCCCAGCTTGCACTACTGGGACCAGGGAGAGTTCGTAGCCAGCAGGTGTGGTGGGGCGTCCAAGTGCAGCCTGCAGTGAGCTGTGTGGAAACTCAACTCTGCCCAAGGAGCTGGCACTGAAGCCCCCGCTCAGGAGAGATACACCGGTCCTACTCACCGTCCTTTGCATTTGTTTGGGGCAAAGAAAATCACCAAGGCACAGCTTCCAGGTTCTTCTTCCTCTCTGTTTTCTTGCCTCTCCAAAGACAGATACCAATATCTAACCCTGAACCCAAGATGGCGGCCTGACCTTTTCGGGAGGAGCACTTACAGATGATGTCCCCAAACTTCCTGGGAACTATAGAGGGGCTCACTTTTGCTTTGCTCCTAGGTGCTGGCCCGGGGCCCCCACGTGCACTAGAGCAGAGCCGCACAGGGAACGGCACAGCTAAAGGTGAAGTCGGGGTTCCAGAGCGCACCCTCAGAGGTCACAGCCATCCTGAAGAGGCGCCTAATGCCGATTACCCCCAACTCTCAGCCCCTCTAGCCACTCCTGTACTGACGAAAAAGCAGAGACAAAATGCCTACCCACTCCCACATCACTGGGGTGCTGCTACCGACTGTGACAGAGGCTGCCTCTGTGATGATTCAGCGTTGACCAGGCATGCGGACATTCTAGAGTGGGCCCGGACCAGTGTCTCCCAAGCTGGATGGAGCGAGGGGCACTAATGACAGTCAGGGGTCAGATCCTGAGCAGATTCAAAGGCGCTCTAGAGTCCCGGACCAAGGGAGAGCAGGGCAGGGACCTGGCAAGGGCTTCTCAGTTGCACCCAGGAGATCTGATCATGGGGCCCCAAGGCCACCACACTATTCAGGAAAGGTTGCCTCCCATGGGAACCTCAGCCACTCACACAGACCCTGCCACTGGTCACACAGCAGGGCCCCCAGGCAGGAAACACTGAATTTGACCAGGCTTTCCCACTCCACCAGTCTCTGGAGGGGACGCTGTTCCTCGGGGCCATGTTTGAAGACAGTGTCACGTGCAGGCTGAGAGCCAGTTTCCTGGGAGCCCTGCTGGAGTGGAGCATCTCTTGGTGAGGCAGCAGCTGGCCGTGCAGAGTCGCTTTACCATTCGTAATATTCTAGCTGTCATTTTTCAAAACCAGAAATGACAAATTCTCCCTCCCTCGTAAATCCTGCACTTGGGGCTGAACTGCCTGCAGGAGCCAAGCAGGCGGTGGCCTGGGCCCAATGCCGTCTTTCTGTGGTCTCCTCCTCCTCCTCCCTGAAACTCTGACCTAGAGCAAGTCAGGTGCATCTGAGGACTCTGCCCAAGGCCTGTGTTCCCAGGTGGAGGGTCCAGTGGGGAGGTGGCACAGTGCGGACCCCGAGCTGCACCTACCCTGCAGGATCTGCCATCTGTGCCCCCAGAGGGTGTGCTATGGGGGTATGCAACCCCTTGGCTGCCCACACAGCTGCCTAGAACCCAGATGCCTAGGGGAAAGGCGGGGATCTCAGTGAGGCCACCCCACAGGAAGGGTATGCCACCCCCATTTCCTAAGCAACAGACCTATCAGCCTCACCTGGAGGCAGAGGTGAACTTTCTCCTGATTTCTTTCCTATTCCTCTCTCCCAGCCTGGCATTTGGAGAAGGGTCAGTGCTTCTCAGGAGCAATCCAAGTGAATATTGGTATTTTAAAGGCACTTTCTAAATTCTGTAGCACTTTAGGTTTATGTTGTTTGTTTGGAACACTGGGCAGGTGCGCAGTATTTCTGCTGATGCTGATGCCTTCTCTCCCTGCTCAGGTTTCCCACCTGCTGTGGCCAGGCTGCCGGGAAGGGTTCTGCACTCTGGGAGCAGCTGCTGGAGAGGGGCAGGAAGCAGAAGTCTGCTTTGACTCGTCGTGAGCCAGCTACACCCTCTGCTTCCCAGGGTAGATTCAACCGGAAGGCAGACCAAAGCCCTCAGATGGGAACATAGGCCTCTCTCCAGAGCCTGAGCATGCTTACTGTCACCCACATCTTTGTGCCTGGAATGGTACCCAGCTCAGAGAAGAAACTGGTAAACGTGTCGGGATGTATGCATGTAGTGGGCAGACCTGTGTGTCCAAAAACGTATGCTCCTGCAATCTGTGGGTGTGAAATTTTTGGAAATAGGGTCTTTGCAGTTATGATTACGTTAAGGATTTTGAACTGAGATTGCTCCGGATTGAGGGTGGGACTTAAGTCCAACGACTGGTGCCCTTCTAAGAGAAGGAGGGAGATTTGAGCCAGAAACGCTGCAAAGAAGCGGTGTGACGATGGAGGCAGAGACCAGGGGGATGTGGCCCCAAGCCAAGGGACGCCTGGATCACAGAGGAGCTGGGAGGAGCAGGAAGGACCCCCACCCCAGGCTGTGAAGGGAGTGTAGTCCTCAGTTTCCGACTTCAGCCCCCAGAATGGTGAGAGAATAACTCCCTGCTATTTTAAGTGTGTGTGGCATCCTGATTTGGAGCTGAGTTCTGGCAAGAGGACTTCTTCATGTCCCTTCTCCAGCTCACCCCTCTGCTTCCCTTTGATTCCTTTCCTGGGCCTCAGCAAAGCAGGCGACTCTGGGTGGCAAGTTCCATGCAGGCTGCCAGCGGGCGCTGGCACTGAGGACAGGATGGGCTTGATCTCCATGCTCTGGACTTTCTTCCTGGCCCCTTGCTCCTTTGGAAGTTCTGTCCCCGAGGATGACCAGCTAAGTGCTAGTGGTCCCATGGTCTCTGCTGCCTTAGGATCCTAGTCCAGGGGAAGCAAGTTTGTGGCTTTTATCAGAGCAGTGCCGAATCTGTTCAGAAATCAGCCCATGCAGCGTCTGTGCTGCGCAGACCGGTGACCACCTTCTTTGCCATATGCTATCCTCAGTGCCAGAGTAGATGTGGTGACCAGGGCAGATGTGGTCCTGACTCCACATTTCAAAGCACAAAAAGCAGAAAACAAACAGCTCCGATGAATAAAACTCTTCTGCTGCCCTGTGCCTGCAGGAACCGCTCCCAAGCCAACCAGGCTGTTAGTTCTCCAAAGGCAACAGCCATTTCCCCCCCGCGGTCAGCCCTGGGGTCCACAGTTATTATCTGTCCTCAGGTGGATGGAGGGGGGCAGGTGGCCACGAGGACCCTCTCGGCCATGCACTCAACTAGTGCTTTCCCTGCAGCACCAGGCTGTCCCCTCTCCCTGGTTCCCCTCCTCTAACAGGCTCGCGTGCAGGGCCTCATCCAAAGCTTTTCAAAACGCAGATAAATTATGTCCACTGGGCGGCCAGGATGCCTGCCACTTTATTAACTTTTTAGAGCACTCTGGAGGTTAGAGCCCGATTTCCTTTCAGATGCTATGATGGTCTGACCTTATTACCTCTGGGCCCAGGCCTGTAATTTCCAGGGTCTCCTTGGCTGATGTTAGCGACTTTCCAATTTCCAGAAAGGGCTTAGTTTCCAAATGCCTTTCAAGATCACTGCTATTTTATACTTTCTAATTCCATTAGGGTGAATCCTCTCCCATCCCGGAGATTTACTGGGTTGGAATTTTGCAGGTAAGCTTTATAAACTGCTTCCCAAGAGCTTGTGGCTGGGGAAGCCCGGGCAGGTCATGCCCACAGGTGACCTTGAACAGTGGCTCGGGACTGGCTTGGGGTGGGGGCCTTTTGTAAGTCAAGCAGGCTCATGGCTCGGTGTCCAGAATGCTTAGATAGCAGGAATTTAAATTTAAATTTGTTTGTCATCCAAACATGGCATGAGTCCACTCCTGCTATAACGGCCACGCAGAGACCACTTTTCAAAGAGGGGTGTTCATTCAGGACACCTGAATGTGTCCTGCTGGTCCCTGCTGGCCTCCTTCATATAGTGCAACTTCATTTCAATGTGAAAGGACCCTACTAAGAGCTGCACTTATCCCGGGGCAGAAACAACCAGCAGCAACACGGACGATTTCCCGTGTGTCCTGGCCTATGTCCCCTGTGGTGTGGACATCCTGGACACAGTGAGGCCATCTGCTGTGGAGGACGTCTCAGCTCCTCCAAAGGAAGTGTCCTCATTGTGCTGTTGGACCCCGGCCGGTGCCCCATCTGCTTTCTCCACTTTTAGATCACCCTCCTAACATGAGGGCTCCCCTGCCCATCCTGCCATGTGTGATTTCCGCATCTCGCTGGGGATGGTTGGAGAGCTGGGCTCTCTCTGGCCCTCTCCCCAGATAGCATCATCAGCTACGTTTCTGGATCCTCGACTGATGCCCCACTTGTCAGAGGGGCTGTACGCAGGCTGGCTCATGGAACGGAGCTTCTGAGGCTCTGGGAGCTCATGCAGCATGGAGGACCTTGGTAAGGCTACATACTAGATGGCCCGTGGCTACTAGACAGCATCAGGTACCAGGCAAAGACTGACTTTATGACTAGAAAGGTAGAATTTAGGAGGAGCTCAAGTCCTGCAGGGGGTGGAGGCAGGGCTGGAGCTCAAGCCCAGGGCTAGTGAATCTATGGGTCTCGCCTGTGCCGTGAATTCCTGACGAACATTCTGGGTCTCAAGGCTTGGAAGTGCATCCCGCTCGGTAAGTGCATTGGACACTTGACCCCAAGGTCTCTCCAATACTCAAATGCAGTGACCAGGTGCCTTTCCTCCCGGCATGCTCTGTGGAGGATGACGCCAGGGGCTCATGCTCTGCCTGCTTGGAGCCCACCAATGCCAGTCCTCTGGGGACAGAACCTGAGCCAACGAGAAGCTGGGCAGGGGTTAAGGTGTGGGTCCCGGGAGGTGAGGAGCAGGAGAAATGAGTCGTGTCCATGGGCAAGAGGATGAGGGTGGAAGGAAGGCAGCTGCTACCTTAAGGTCCGTGGGCCTGGGGGATCCCCAGATGGGTCCTCATGTGCCTTCTGTTGTCACCCCCAGCTATGCAAGTGTGATCGAAAGATATGGTGAACATTCAATTAAACAACTGTCCTCATTACAGTGAGGACAGATCATGAACAATGGGGTAAGTGTGTTCGAAGCAAAGGGGGGTATTTGGGGGATTTTGAGGGAGGATTAATGGCAATGTGCCCTTTAAACTGCCACTGTATTTTAGGATCACCACTCACTGACCAACCACTTATGGCAGTTTCTGTCAAATAAAAACATTACAGTGTATCCTCATCCACATGATTCACTGACCCTGGCACTGTGAGACTTCTGGCTCGTCCCCAAAGTCAAAAGGACCATGAAACGTGACTGTTTTGAGTTGATTCAACAGCCATGACAGTGCAACTGAAGACACTCACGAAAGAGGACTTCCAGACCTGCTTCAGGAAGTGGCGAGGCTGACGGGACGCAATGATGGAAGCAGAACGATGGAGGCAAAGCGGGCGTTCTTGGAAGGGGATTCAGGGCCATGCGTCTTTTACGATAATAAATTTTAAAAATTAGCATTAGCCACATGTTTGATCACATCTCATAATGAGAATTCATCTGCCTGTGTCAGAAATGTGCTCAGCACCATTCCAATGTTTCCTTTCTCCGGGAGGCTTTTAACTTCCTGTATCTCCTCTCTCCCACCATCTCTTCTCCTCCCCCTTCTCAAAAGTCCAGTGGGCGTAGCTCCAGCAGCCTGTCCTTCTGGTGGCCCCCACTGCCTGTCCAATGACCCCTGGGGTCTCCCAACCCACTGCTCCTCCCCTCCCATTCCATTTCCTGGAACTTCGCTTATTAAAAAGTTCTTTGCTGGCAACTGCTGAGCTGTGCCTCTTGATGTCCCCACTGGTCACAGAGCTGTGCTCTGGACCACAGAGGTCAAGGTCAAGCTTAGCCTCTGCATCCACTGCAGACTTTCTGGCCTTCATCCAGTTCTGGATGGTCTGCTATCTCCTGTTTCCTTGGTGCTCCCACATGGCCTGGCCTCACCACCTCCATCTGCACTGCAGACTGAAGCCAGCTCCTGTTTGTGACTCCCGCAACTGGCTGTGACCTCCTGTACCTCTTCCCTGGCACACCAGGCCATGCATTGTATGGAGTACCGACTCCAGCCACGGGTAGGACTCTGGCTCCCCCTTCCCTGGCCTCCTGTGCCTGCACCCCTCTCCCCAGCCCCTCCTAGCTCCCTGCCCGGCTGCTTCCTAGCATACTTGCTCCACACGCGGTGGTGGGGAGGGAGTGTCAGCCTCTGACCTTATGAGGACGATGTGCCCTGAAACACCTCCTCCCCTGCTCTTGCCTTCACCTCCTGCTGTCCGGCGTGGAGGCTGTGCTGGGATGAACACCCCTACTCAGAATGCAACCCTATGTGGGAACGGGGTCTCTGCATAAGTCAAGATGAAGCCATACTGGCTTGTGCTGGCCCTAACCCAATGGCCCGTGTCCCTCTAAGAAGCGGGGATCCAGACAGACAGATACATGTGACAATGGGGGCAGAGAATGGAAGCGGCCACAGGCCAGGAAGAGCTAGGCCCCCCCAAAGATGAGAGGTCCAGGCAAGTTCCTGGGAGCCCATGGAGGAAGCGTGGCCCTTCTGGTACCCTGCTTTCCAGAATCACAGGACAACGCATTCCTGTGGCTCGGGCCACCCGGGTTGGGGCGGTTCACTGAGGCAGGACACTCACACAGACCCTGAGGCTCAGTCCCCACCGTCGTTGGTGCCTCACCGTGGTGGGAGATCAATAAATATTTGCCCTTCCTGTGCCTGCCTCCACCTTCCAGAGCGGTGGGAGGGGAATCACCACAGTTTCTGTGGTCAGCCGACCGCACGTGGTCCTTCCCTACATCCACCGGCTGGCTCCACACTGGCCCGTGCAGGGGACACCCCCAGATCCGTGCACCCAGGCCCTTCCGTCCTTGGGTGGGGGTAGTGATCTTTCTCTCCCCTTGTCCACCATGCCTCCTCCTGGGCCAAAACCCTCTTTGCTTGTCTCTAACAATTCAGGGTCCAATTCCATTGCAAAAGCAAAACAAACAAACAAACAAAACCCCAACCAGACACAGCACTGCAAGGTGACTTCATGAGGACAGCCCCTCCTGGCCACTACCCTCCTTGAGCTCTGGCCTCCTCCAAACCATATCCTTCCTGTCCCCCAGGTCCTCTCCCAGGTCTGACCCTCCCACCCTCTGCTTCTCTGCTGCTGCCTTCCTGTGCTCAGACCCAGGAGCATCTGTTGCCCTCTTAGTCGAACTCAGCCTCCGGGACTCACCCTCTTCTTGCAGCCTTTGGCTCCTGTGGCCCCCACTCCTGGTTTTTCTCCTCATCTCCGTCCCTTGACTCCCAGCACCAGGGACCTTGCGGAGTGTCCCAGGCCCTGCTCCTCCTCGTCCTCCTCCTCCTCCTCGTCCTCCTCGTCCTCCTCCTCCTCCTCCTTTCCCTCTGGTCTTGCCTGCCACGGGCTTGCTGTGGAGCAGCTGCCAACCCCACCTCGCGCCTGGCCTGGGAATCACCATTGCTACAGTGGTTCTGGCCCCGTCCTCCAGGCCCCATAGACACTAAACTTCCAAGGCTGAGCTCCCCACCCTCTCCCCAAAGCCAATCCCCTCTCCTTGTTCCCATCTCAAGAGCTGGCATCACCTCCTGGGTTCCACCCCAGGTCGTCCCATCCCTGTGCCTTCTCCTCCTGTCCAAGGTCCCTGAGTCCCATCCGTCCCTCCCTTCGTTCCCTTCACCACTGGGCTGGGACCACAGCTGCCATTTCTCACTGAGAATAACGCCATGGCGCTGTCCCAGAGATGCCGCTATCCACAGCAGGGGAGAGAGGCTGGCCAGGAGCTGATTTGTGGTTCTGCCCCGCCCTGGGCTTAGGCAGGTGCTGGTGGCTCTGCCACTACTGACTCACACAGCAAGAGGCAGACAAAACATCCGCGGACACACAGGGATGGTGGCCTTTGTCCCTTGCACTGAGTGTCTGCCGTGCACCATCTTTATCCCATTCTGCAGACAAATGAGGCGTACAGGTTAGGGCCTTTGTCCAAGGTCACTCAACAAGATGTTAGGGCCGAGACTCAGACTCGTTTCCCCCCATGGATTTCAAAGATCAGGACCGACTACTTAATTCGCAGGGCTCAGTGCAAGAGAAAAACACGTGGTTTCTGTTACACGTTCTGGAGCCGTAAGGTGGGACAGCAGAGCAGCAGGTCAAGTGTGAGACCCTCTGAGCCCAGGCCCATGCTGGTTCATTCTCTAAAGCTCTCCACAGCTGAGGCCCCTCTTCCAGTGGCCGGAGCCCTCTCTGCTCTGAGCAGCACACTGGAGCCCATCTCAGGACAGAGGCAGGGCTTGACCACTGAGCTACACCCCTGGCCCTTTTCATTTTTTATTTTGAGAAAAGTCCTTACTAAGAGGCTGGCCTTGAATTTGTAGTCCTCCTGCCACAGCCTCCTGAGGAGCTGGGGTTACAGGTGTGCACCGCTGTGCCCAGCTGCTGGGCTATGTGTCCACCAGCTGGGTCCTTCTGTTTTCTCTCCACCCACTCATCCCATTTCAACTGATGTTCTGACCCTGTGGCCACTTTGCTGGGTGGCCTGGGTAGGTCATGTGTCTCCAGAGAGTATGGAGCCACAGCAGGGAGTACAAGCTCGAAGAAAAGGAAAGGACCCAATCCTGTAGCTTGGTGGCTGCATGGGACCCAAGGCACACAGTGCGCTGAGCTAGTCCAGTCCAACTTGAGGCTGCAGAGCAGAACCCATGCAGCCTCCAGCCACAGAGAGCTTGCTGAGCACCTGGCACGGTGCGGGCCTTTGTAAGGGGACAGGTGTCCCCAAAACAGCTCCAGCAGACCTGGCGAGGGGCGTCATCTCCTTTTCCCAGGTGAGAACACCAAGGCTGAGAGGTGACAGGTTCACCAAGTCACCAGTCAGGAAGGAGCGGGGGTCAGGAGGGCATGCTTTCCACGTCAGCACTGGCTTTGGGGACAAGTGGGAGTCCCTGGTGAAGGGCGACAGTCTAGACACAGCCTTTAGAGTAAGCATGGAAAAGCAGTAGTGACTGGGAGGGGCCCGGTGCTTCTGTCCCTGGTGGCAGCCTGCGCTGCTCAGCTGTGTTCAGACCTGGATTCAGCTGGCGACACGCAGCGACGTCACTTAGACTCTGGAGAGTTTGGATAATAATGAGGACAGTGTTGCTCAGTAGCCCGGGGACTGATTCCTGGACTTCCCATGGACATCAAAATCTGGGGACGCTCGAGTGCCTTATGTAAAATGATCTAGTACTTGTATATAAACTGTCTACCTCCTTCCAAACACTTAAAGTCATTTCTATGTCCATGACTTAAAATGCCTAACACAATGTAAATGCTGCATAAATAGCTGTTTTACTATCTTGTTTAGGGAATAATGAAAAGAAAAAAAAGCCTATACATGTTGGTACAAACTTGTTTTCCACAAATATTTTTGATCCCTGGTTGGTTGAGCCTGTGCATGGGGGACTCTCAGAGACAGGGACCAGCTGTATTTCCTCCTAAATGGGCACTGGGACACCATTTTCCTGCTCCCAACAGCACACTGGAGCCCATCTCAGGACAGAGGCAGGGCTTGACCACTGAGCTACACCCCTGGCCCTTTTCATTTTTTATTTTGAGAAAAGTCCTTACTAAGAGGCTGGCCTTGAATTTGTAGTCCTCCTGCCACAGCCTCCTGAGGAGCTGGGGTTACAGGTGTGCACCGCTGTGCCCAGCTGCTGGGCTATGTGTCCACCAGCTGGGTCCTTCTGTTTTCTCTCCACCCACTCATCCCATTTCAACTGATGTTCTGACCCTGTGGCCACTTTGCTGGGTGGCCTGGGTAGGTCATGTGTCTCCAGAGAGTATGGAGCCACAGCAGGGAGTACAAGCTCGAAGAAAAGGAAAGGACCCAATCCTGTAGCTTGGTGGCTGCATGGGACCCAAGGCACACAGTGCGCTGAGCTAGTCCAGTCCAACTTGAGGCTGCAGAGCAGAACCCATGCAGCCTCCAGCCACAGAGAGCTTGCTGAGCACCTGGCACGGTGCGGGCCTTTGTAAGGGGACAGGTGTCCCCAAAACAGCTCCAGCAGACCTGGCGAGGGGCGTCATCTCCTTTTCCCAGGTGAGAACACCAAGGCTGAGAGGTGACAGGTTCACCAAGTCACCAGTCAGGAAGGAGCGGGGGTCAGGAGGGCATGCTTTCCACGTCAGCACTGGCTTTGGGGACAAGTGGGAGTCCCTGGTGAAGGGCGACAGTCTAGACACAGCCTTTAGAGTAAGCATGGAAAAGCAGTAGTGACTGGGAGGGGCCCGGTGCTTCTGTCCCTGGTGGCAGCCTGCGCTGCTCAGCTGTGTTCAGACCTGGATTCAGCTGGCGACACGCAGCGACGTCACTTAGACTCTGGAGAGTTTGGATAATAATGAGGACAGTGTTGCTCAGTAGCCCGGGGACTGATTCCTGGACTTCCCATGGACATCAAAATCTGGGGACGCTCGAGTGCCTTATGTAAAATGATCTAGTACTTGTATATAAACTGTCTACCTCCTTCCAAACACTTAAAGTCATTTCTATGTCCATGACTTAAAATGCCTAACACAATGTAAATGCTGCATAAATAGCTGTTTTACTATCACAGTACTTGTATATACACTGTCTACCTCCTTCCAAACACTTAAAGTCATTTCTATGTCCATGTCTTAAAATGCCTAACACAATGTAAATGCTGCATAAATAGCTGTTTTACTATCTTGTTTAGAGAATAATGAAAAGAAAAAAAAGCCTATACATGTTGGTACAAACTTGTTTTCCACAAATATTTTTGATCCCTGGTTGGTTGAGCCTGTGCATGGGGGACTCTCAGAGACAGGGACCAGCTGTATTTCCTCCTAAATGGGCACTGGGACACCATTTTCCTGCTCCCAGTGTTGTCCCCAGCTGCTGAGGCCATGTAGGACCCACGCCGTGGCCCTCTCCCGAGGAGGGAGTAACGACCCCTCTAGTCCTCAGCCCAGTGGCTGAGTGTCCCGGGCAGGGACCGCCCCAGGCCACCTGGGAATTAATGCAGCTGAGGATTTGCTCTACCAGCGGCAGCTGATTTGTCACTTGACTTGTTATCCGGGCAGGCCGCCCCAGGCCACCTGGGAATTAATGCAGCTGAGGATTTGCTCTACCAGCGGCAGCTGATTTGTCACTTGACTTGTTTCTTTGTGGAGTCAGCCCCCGGGAGGCCCTGGATTCAGGAAATGGAGATTGCACCCTGCCCTACTCTCACCTGTCCCCCTGTCCTGTTCCCAACATCCTCCAGACAGATGTCCTGACAAGCTAGGTGTCTCTCCTTCCACTGGCCCCACCCCCTTCTCGGGGCAGACGCCAGCACCAGAAGCAGCTCCCTGCAGCGGCTCAAGTCTGCTGCAAAGCCTCACGGCGATGCTCAGGGCCAGGACTGAGAGCGTACTTTGGTCCTTTTTAATTGCTTGTGAGGACAGTGCTAGCTCCAGAAGTCCGTGCAGGTGACTTGGCCCAAACCCTGTGTCTTGAGAACTTTCTGGAATGTTTTGGATGTACAGGCTCTGAGGGGTGGAGGGTGTTTTGGTGCAGGCTGGATGGAGCTGGGCAGTCGGAGGACTGTGTGCAAAACCTAGCACTGGAAAAGCTGCTCTGGGCCCCCAAGACCCACTAACGGCCCCAGGGAAACCAGCAAGCCAGGCTCGGTTTGTGGGGGCTGCACAGGAGTTAGCACAGCCTGGGGTGTCAGCTGCTGGGCTGCTCCAGGGGGCAGTGTAAGGCCAGATCCATGAGCAGGACAGGCTCTGGGGGTCGTGGTCATTGTGCTGGGCATGGCTGTGGACCAGGAAGAGCTAAGGCCAGAGACAGAAGCACGGGGCTGTAGGTGACAGGGAGAGGGACACCTGTGCAGAGGAGCCTGACCCGGCCTGGCCAGCTGGGAGCTGACCCAGGCCCTCTGCCCCGGCTTCCTGCATGTGCTTCTTTTAAGTTGGTGATTCAGCACAGATGTGGCCCAGATCAGCCTCTGACACCACCAGAGCCATGTGGAGAGGTGGTCAGGGGTCACAGGGATGCTGTGCCAGGCAGGGCAGGGGCCAACCCTGCATGTGACACTGGAGGACCTCCTGCCCCAGACCATCTGTCTGGACACTGCCAACTCTGTGATGTTCTCAGGACATGTCCCTGCCTGCCGGTGGGATGCGCAGGGACTCTGATGGTCGGACGGCAGGGAGCTCACTGCCTGTGTGATGGGGTGAGGCAAGCCTCTGTCTCCTATCTGTGACTCGGGAACAACAGCGCCTCTCAGTGGGGGGCCCTAGAGACTGAGTGACTGTCACTAATTACACAGCACAGGCCTGGCACACAGTAAGGATGCTAAGTGCACCTGCAGGGAACCCCTCCGCTGGCTGGGGGACTGGGCTGCTGTGCCTGGAAGGGAGCAAGTCTGACCTTCTCCCCCCACTCCCCCTGTGTGGAAGCCATTCCTGCTACGGGTTCAGGGAGCCCAGGAGGCAGAAGCGCTGGGTTGGCCCGGTGGTACCCACGAGTGATGACATAGGGACCTAACGGGGCTTTTGTTCTCCAACAGACTAGGATATAGTTAACAGGTATCCTCCACCTGTCCTGTTCCGGCCTGCTTGTCCCCAGATTTCTGCCTCCCAAGAAATGGCCCTATGTCCAGCTGGCTCCTTGGCCCCACGCCCAGCGCTTACCCTTTCTTCGTCTCTGCTTCTCCATCCCCACTCGAGCAACCACAAGAGTCCACGTGCCCTTCCTCCAATCCACCCCGAATTCCTAGTGCAGGACAGATCACCTCTGCAGGGCTCCGCCACGGGCTCTACACCCGGCCCGCACATAACATAGGCACCTCCATGACCACCAACCCCGAGCTGGGGCAGGGCTCTTCCTGCCTTGGGCTCAGCTCTGCCCCAGGCTGTTTGGGGCTGCCCTCCTCCCAGCTTGTTCCTGGCCCTTGTCCTTCGCATCTGGGTCCTTGCCCCCCAAGCTCAGACTTGAGGCTCGGCCCAGCCCACTCCACCCTGTTCTACTGTCTGCTTGGCACCCACATTGGCACCTTTTCCCTTTCAGGACTTTGCTTCTTTATGGACAACCACCCTCTTCCCTAGATTGTTGGCTCCATGAGCTTAGGGACTGTGTGTCTTCCTGTCACTCTGCTGGGGACCCAGCACGGGGACTATGCCCACCACAGAGTGGGACTTCACTAGAGGGTACCGGCAGTGAGTGACAGAGGGAAGGTGACCCCCCCATGGCCAGGCAATGTCAGCCTGGCACTGGGTGCCCCTCCTTGAGGGATGTGAGGCCATGTTGTGCAGGTCCCCCCTACACCCTGCAACCAAGGGGCACCCGAGTTGGATCCGCAAGCAGATGGAAGACAGACGAGCAGAGCTATGCAGGAATGAGGCGTCCCTGACGAGGGTTGGGGCCCTGGACTACCAGAGTTGGCATTGCTTCTACCACAGACTTGCCTTTTTACACAGGTGCTCTGCTCCACACCTGCCTAGGAAACTCACCAACACATGTCATGTTGACCGCATCACCATCCACGACAGCTAGGAAGTGGGAGTGACCCAATGCTGTCACAGGTGTGGAGAGACACTGGTCTGGCCATGCTGTAGGACACTGCGTGGACCTCAGGTGACAGAAGCCAGTAGGAAAGGCCACATAGTGTGTGAGTCCAGTCCCACGGGAGTTGGGAGCAGACAGAGGCACAGGGGCAGAGGGGCCAGAGTGTTTGTGGAGGGTCGGGGCTGGGTCCAGGGTGGTGAGTGCTAAGGGATACAGGGCTGCTTCTGGGCCCTGACACTGACTGTGGCGATGCTGGTGCAACTCTGAATGCACTAAAAGCCACTGAAGTCTCGCTGTAGGAGGGGATTCTGTGGCGTGTGAATTATAACTTAATAAAGTTGTTACTTAGAAAGAAGTGTTTCCCAGAGAGCCGCTCTAAGCAATTTGTGTGTCTCGACTCACCCAGCTCCTGCGCGAGGAGGCCTGAAGAATTTGCTGCCCCAGGTGGTGGGGGAGGCACATGAGGACCCAGGGACCCAGACCCTGTACTACCTGCCCCCAACACAGAGCCAGCCATGAAGGCATCAGCCTCACTGGCCCTCAGACTCCAGGCTTGCAGCCTGTTGCTCAGGTTGGGTGGAAGAGGGGACACTGGGCAGGCTGAGGATCACCTTCCAGGGACCAGAGGGAGCTCCGACGGCCCAGTCCCACACCCCTCCGGGTTATCCGCTGGGCCTAGGCCTGGTGGTGCCTCTGCCCTCCTGGCTCTGCCCAAACCTCTCAGGGGACTCTACGGGGTTGGGGGGGCTCATCCTGTGCCTCATACTGTAAATACAGACGTAAGTAATACAACGAGTTTAATATTTAATATAATTGGGTTATCGTGCATTCCAAACTCCATAAATAATCATTAGCTGAGGGTTCTAATTGTGCTGGTGGGATCTGACTTCATGACTAATTTAGAGACCAGAAGACACTGCCACACTCAGCTCCTGAAAGGCCATAAATCAACCCGAGGCCCGATCCCTGCAGTCAGAACTGAGGTGCGCGAGCCAAGAGCACCGGCTGCCCTGGACCTCTGCTGCCCTCCTAAACCACCCGCAGAGCTGAGGCTGACAGCCCACCGGGCGGGGGCGTCTCGACAGCCCCACTGGGTCAAGGGTACAGGTTGGTACAGGAGGGCTGGGGCCATGGTAGGAAAATGAGCTGTTTGCGCAGGCTTGAGGCCTTGGTCACCGTGGTGGCCTCCAGGATGCTTACAGGAGAGGAAGGCTCCGGGCAGAGTTGGTGGAGGGTACCCGGGTGGGGCTCTTGTTTGTGAAGACCCTAAGGGCTTCAGGGAGGGGGCAGCTTTCCATGCTCCAGACAGATGTGTGTGTCATGGCCAAAGGCTGGGATGCAGCGCGTGGAAGAAGCCTGGAAATCTGGCCTGGACTGCAAATGCTCACAGAACTCCCAGACTTCTGGGAGGTGTGGTGACGAGGAGCTGCCACACTCAGAGGAGAAATAAGACACGGATCTGTTGTTGGCCTGGTGTCCCTGCTCTAGTCCTGGGCAAGAGCAGTACCAGGACCCCACAGCCCTGCTCCCCAGGCTCCGATGTGCACCCCAGCTGCAGAAACAGTATCTCAGGAAAGAGGAGTCTCTATTCCCCTTCTGAAGAGCCAGGCCCCTGTTCCTGTACCCCCTAGTCTCAGTCTCTCTGCTGGGATGTCTTGGGTGCACCCCAAGAACTACTTGCTCTTATTAGGTGGGAGTTGGAGCCAGATCTTCTCACCTTCCCTCCTGGCAGCTTCAAGCAGCGGCCTCCTGCCCAGCTGGGTCCTACTGGTCAGTCACCTGCCCAGCAGGTGGCCCCACCCCGCCTTCACCCCAGCCTGGAGCTCAGCACTGCTGACTGCAGCCCTCACAGCGTGGTGTTACTTGGCCTGCGACCCTCACACCAAGGGTGCCGCTGACTTAGCTCTTTCCCTGCTCAGGATGTAGACTGCAGCCCCATGCCAGGAAGCGGCCCTGTGTCTGCTTAGTTGGAGAGTCCAGGGCCAGTGATATTGGAACAGGGCTCGGCAGTCACCTGGCCCAGCCTCCTGGTGACAGATGAGGGAATGGAAGTCGGGAGAGGACAGGTCACGCTGCCTGTGAGAACAGGGCCAGCAACTGGGTCCTATCTGGGTCCCAGGAAGCAGCAGCAACCACCAGTCCTGGCTGACTGCAGGGCTGGCTGCCTTCCCGTGCACCGTTTCGTCTGCTTTCTTTTGTATTCCTCTGACATCTCTCTGAGGCACTCCCCCATTTTACAGGGGAGGAAGCTGAGGCTTAGAGAGCATCAGGAAGCCAATTATTAAGTGGCAGAGTGGCGACTAAAATCCTGGCCTGCCCAGCTTGAAGACCCACTGTAGGAGGGAGTGCAAGGAAGTCATCGGCTCTTAGGAGCTAGCAGGATAACAAGACAAGATCAGATGAGCCGGGTATGCATCTCTGCCCCTCTGGGTTGCATGTCTTGCGGGGGGATCCTGGCATTCAGCAGGTGCTCGGTATCTACTGACAGACCGCTGTAGCCCTTGGTGTGCACATCTCTATTTGGTCTTCCCAACTCTCTGTGCCCTGGGACCTGTCAGGAGAAGTCAGGATCCCTGGTGGAGGGTGCTTGGCGGGCATCTGGTGACAGGCAGAGGAGGGCGCACAGGACCTGTCCTGATAGGGTAATGTGCCACCCTGCTCTGCCCAGCTAGCATTTGTTCAACAAATGCAAACTCCCACGGAAGCTGCTTGGCTTCCCACAACTGGCAAGATGAAGATACCCGGAAAGCACGTCCCTGCCACTCTCAGGATGCAGACATCGACTACGTCCTGTGAGGACCCTGGTCCCATCAGCCCGCTCCAGCAGGGGCACAGTTTCCCAGAAAAGTGGGTGTTTGCTGTTGAGAAACGAGGAGAATGGATCAGTGTGGTATAAGGGAGCCATGGGAGCGCCTCAGTGCCCCAGGCATCAACAGTATGAATCACTGGTCCAAGAGGCCTTGCAAGTGCGCACGCGTGCATGTGTGTGTGTGTGTGTGTGTGTGTGTGTGTGTGTGTGTGCACACTTCTCAGTATACTCTAATGTGGTAGTGGGCAGCGCAGAGGAAAGATCAGCTGTTACCATGAAGCCGTCACCAGGCCCACGGGGGAGACTGAAACAACATCTATGGGTACGGCCGGAAGTCACAAGCTAACACACATGCACACATTTGTGGGTACACACAGCTTTCTGATGAGAACATTGCTCCACCAAGAAATAAACACCACCATCCCACGGGTACCTACGTGAGCTGATGGTGAGATGCCATCCTGAAAAAGGAACACAGGACAGCTCTGCTGCCCATCACGTGTGACTTAAATAATCTAGGCAGAACCTCCCGTGATTCGGAAGAAGAGGGGAGCCAGCGAGTCAACCACGGGGCGAGGGCAAGGTTGCCCGCCATCCCTGGCCCTGTCTGCCACCTTCACTGGCAGGTGGATTCTGCAAGAGGTTGGGCCAGACAGATGTGGGCCCCGGCCTTGGCACAGACCAGTGCTGTGTATGAGGAGCTTTAGCTCCTCTTCAAGCCAGAGCCCCTTTCTTTGTCAATGGCAGAACTCGGCAGAACTGAAGGAAGGACTCAGAGCTGTGATGGGAACCATGTGGGTGCCAGTGAGCGCTGTGGGGTAGCTATCTTGGGCTGGCCCTGCTGCCCTTTGGGTTCCTTATCTTTATTCCCTTCTGCATGGCCATCGTGTCCAGCTCAGCTGAGATCCTGCTCAGTGATCAGACTGGAGGGCCTGGCTGGAATTCATGAGTGGTGGCGTGTGTATTTAACTGCCTTCCTCAAGGGCTTTCCATACATCAAAAGGTGTTAAAATCAATAAGTCGCCTTGAAGGTGCTTCTTCTTTTTTAAGTAAATCTATGCATAATGCTGCAACTGGTCAATCTTCCCCGGGCAGGCACTGGGTGCTCAGGGACCCTGATGAAGGCAGCCGTCACCAGGGAAATAAACAAGCCATTAGGCTGAAAACAGACGTGTCAACACAGGCACGACCCATTAATTTGATCATCGTTGAGCTGGTCCATGGACTTTGCTGAGACACATATATCTGGAAAGAAAACGCTGAGGGGGTGGGACGGGGGAGAGCGATGTTAATTCAGAGGTTGTGGAAGTGGGCTGAGCTTTTATTTGTTCTTGGAGATAGTGCTGACCAAATGCCCTGCAGCTTATTACTGACCCAGGCCACTCTGGAGGGGCTTGGAGAGCCACGGACCGGGGCTGGGCCTGGGGAGGTGGAGGAGATGCTCCCCCAAACACAGATCAGCCAGAAGGTTGATTGAGAATACCGCATGGGGAGGGGCCGGGGAGAGGGAACCTCGCTGTGTTGGCTGAATTAAGTGTGGGGAAACTTCCATGTCAAAATGTTTTCCCCCTCAGGGATTCGCTGATGCATTTCCTTCTTAGAAAAGGGCTCTTTTCTGCTCTCGGGAGCTTAATTTCATTCGGAATGAAAAATGATGAGAGTGAATTGGACCTGCAGCTTGTACCCAGCCCGAACGGCTGGCTCAGTACACTTCATGTTTATTTAGCTGAAAGCCTCGTTGGGAAGCGGGTGCCTTCACTGCAGCAGAGAGGAGAGGGGCATGGGGGGGGTGGGCAGGGTGGCTGCAGGCGCTGGGCTGGCCGCTGACGAAAGGGGTCCTCGAGGAGCTTGGGAGATGGCTGAGCAGGGTGGGCCACCTTCCCTGAGCCGTGAGGCTGGACGTGGGGAGTACAACACTTCAGACAGTAGCTGGCCATTGCTCTCCACTCACTAAGCATTCTGGGAGCCCGGGGTGGAGCAGGCACCAGTGCCTCTCCCACGGCCAGCACGAGGAGACCAGAGTTGGTTCACGGTGCGAGGGCAGCCTGTGGGCAGGACTGGGGTGGTGGGTCTCCAGAGAGCCAGGCTGGCCCGAAGGGGCGACGACTTCTGTGAAGGGGTTTGAGTTGAAACCACCTAGCCCTGGGCTCTCCTTGGGTTTTACTTCCTGGGTGTGAAGAACAGGACCCAGTGGCAAGGGGAAGAAACCAGCAGAATCCTAG
Source organism: Fukomys damarensis (assembly GCF_012274545.1). NCBI lineage: Eukaryota > Metazoa > Chordata > Mammalia > Rodentia > Bathyergidae > Fukomys > Fukomys damarensis. The sequence continues at coordinate 62,324,497 of NW_022900935.1, forward strand.
GCAAACAGGCTGAGGGATCTGGCTTTCAAAGCATGCAAAGTTTTCAGAAAAGAAATCAAGGCCAGGGTGGGGAGAAAACTTGCTAGAGTCACCAGTGATTTGTCAGATGGAACAGGAGCAGCCAGTGGGCAGGTTGGTTTCCTTCATGGTTCCCTATTCACAGCCTCCAGAACAAATGATGAAAGTTCCCTGTGTTAAGATATAATTCTGTTCTTATGGGGTGGTGTGGTCTGGGTTTGGCAGTTCACAGAATCAAGGTGAGATCTGCGGTGTGCGAGGGTGGCAAGAGGGCCTTCCCGAGACTACATTTCTGGACCTGCTGTCCCTGAGAGTCCCTCCTAATATTAGCCCAAATCCCCGATCATCACCCTGGGTGGACAAGAGTAATGGTGGGTGCGGTTGCCTTGAGTGTCGGGCCCAACTCATAGAACTGCGTGGCTGCTATGGGCATCAGCCAGAAGTGGGCAGTCCGCCTCAAATAGAGGGTTTTGGGAGAGAGTTGTCCATGAAGTCTGCACGTCATTTCACTTGTCCAGGAAACAACGGCAACAAGGAAGTCATTGCAACGAATGGGTGGGGGGGGTATGTGCTTCTGGAGGACGAAGGCTTACACTGGTTACAGGGAGGAAGCTGGGAATTGGCCTGGAGATGGAGACTCTTTCTCCCTGGCTGCTGTCTTCAGGGACCTCAGGCTGGAGAGCCGGCAAGTGAGGGAGGAGGGCTGGCCTGAGCTTTGTAACTAGACGTCCACGGACTTGAAATCCTGCTCAGATGTTCACCACCCTCGTGACACTGGACAAGCGCCTCCACATGCTGAGCCTAGGTTTCCTCCTGTGCAGAATGGGAGCGGGGTAAGCTGCCCTACAGTGGTGGCGGGGGATCAGGGAGGGTATGCTAAATCACCTGCTATGAGGGAGGGACTTGGCAAAGAGCAGCCAAATCCTCCTCTGCCTGGCTCCTAGGTCCTGCATGGAGAAGCTGACAATGGCCAGGTCCATCTTACTTTCTCAGCCAAGCAGACCGCGAATATGTAATTAATATGCCCAGGAAAATTCCCATTGCCCCCTCCTGTTTTTCAGGCTAAAGTCAGTGGGTAAAAGTTCCACGTGAATGACAACAGTGCTTGTTCCTAACCACACATTTCCTGCTAATTTATATGACAATCCTAGAAATGCTTTATTCTCGTTTCTGACCATCTTCAATTAGCAGTGGCTCCACATACTCTGGCACACAATTTTCTCCTGCCCCAAAGCCTCTCCATCAAGCATGTAATGGTCTGTAAGCAAATATTTAACAGCACTAGAGAAGCTGGATCCTAAGACATCCCACTGGTAGCCTGCACGGTTCCCCGAGATCCACTGATCTGCCAAAACACACCTGCTCCTTTATCCTTTTTGAGATGCCCACATTTCTGTGTGCTGCGTTCTGTCTGGGTTCACATGGGCACATCTGATCTACACAGAAAGTTGATGGGCAGGGAGGCCACTGAAGCTGGACAGTGCTACGGTGGCCCCCTGGAAGCTGGGTGCTGATGCAGAAGTCTGTGGCTGCTGTCGATAAACAGTGCTGCCTGTGCACTTGCATGCACAGCCCTCTGACACTGTGTATGGCTGACTTGATTGTCACTGTGGGGACCGGTTGGTTCCTATGCCCTAGTGGTCATCTGGAACTTTCTAGAATTTTCTGCCTCTAGGAGAGTCTGACAGTTCCAGACTTCTCAGCTGCAGGACTTAAGACTCCGGAGGTGGGGCCCTGTCCCCTCTGATAGCCACTTTGCCCACGTTGCCAGCTGCCACTGCCATTCTGGCTCACCAGGAGAAAGGGTGCTCTCCCATCCTGACTGCTGCTGTGTCACTTCCCCAGCAATTTCTGTCTCCTACCGCTGCTCCCAGAGGCAGAAAAGCCCACTCAGGAGGAAAGCACTATGAGGGAGGCCATGATGCTTGGTAGATGAGCTGCAGAACTCTCTGCAGCCCTGGGCTGCTTTCCCCTGATAGGTGACAGAGCTCACAAAGAGGACTAACCCTGTAACAGGCAATTCCCACTTCAAAGTTCTTTTCCTTGGTGCGAGAAAAGGTAAGACAGGGCCCTGCAGAGGCGGGTCTGGCCTGCGCGCTAACATGGAAGCTGGAGAAGAAAGTTCAGCCCCACCAGCAGGAGCTGGGGGCAGGTGGAAGGGCCCGGCAGGGAGGTGGTCTAACACCGGGGGGAGCCTGGCCTGAACTCCCCACGCCACCCCATGGGCACATATGCATCGCCTTCTGGGACCCCTTGGCCAGAGACACTGGGGAAGCAACACGGGGATAGGATCTGTCCCCCAGGGGTGCATGTCCTGGCTCCACAGGAGCCCCGGTGCACCTCTGGCCCTGGGTGAGTAGGACGTCCCATGGGCCAGGACAACCTCTTGCCAGCAGGCCATAGATGGTGGCCTTGAGGAGCAGAGCTGCTTTCCTGTGAGTGCTGGTCACCTCCTTGGCCTCTGCATGGGCATGTCCAAGACCCCTGCCCTCACTGAGGCAGACGGACTTGCTTTCCTGCTCTCAGGAGTCAAAGGATGGATAAGCAACTCTTCCACTGGAAAAGTAAAGAGCCCCCTGCTCCCCAAACCTCCTGGCCCCACCACCGTTGGACCCCAGCAGCAGTGTCTGTACAGAGAGAGAAGACTGGACTCCTGGATACGTTTCCCTATAGCTAGGTCTACACCGAGTGTGGCGGGTGAGGAAGAGGGACACCCAGTCAAGGGGCCAGGGACATCCTTGCCTTCCAACTCCAGGGCTCTGTGATACGCTTGGCAAACCCACCATGTGGGAACCCTCTGCCCCCAGGTCTCTGGGCAGGACAGGTCCCACAAGCAGAAACTGGTCAGGAGTAATCAGAGGGCCGGGCCTGGTCCCAGGGCTGGGCCTGGTCCCAACCCCTGCCCTTCCTGTGGATCGGGGCTTCTGAGTGGGTTGTAAGAGGGAAGGGAGAGGAAGCAGTGACAGACCCCATAGGGACCATGGAAGGGCAGTTCCCTCTCTCTGGCCTCACGCTCCTTGCTCATGGCCTCCTGCTCCACAGAACTCCTGGCTCATGGGACAAGCGCTCTGACCTGCTTGTCTCTTCTAAAGGTCAGGATGCTGACCCTGCCACACTGGCCCCTATCCATCCCTTCCCTCCTCCCCTGCAGCTGGCATCAGCCCCTCATTCTGGGCCACTGCTATCGGGAGCTCTCCAGGTGCCACACATGGCAGACGATTCCGATCCTTACAGTCCCTCTCTCAGGCCTCACATGGGAGGGTCGCTCCCTCCTTCCTGAAGCTCTCGGCTCCCTTGCCTCGGCAGCAGCCCAGGGTCTGGTGACTTCTGCAGTCTCTCTCCCCCAGGGCTCTACCTTCGGCTCCCTCTTCTCACTTTATAGGTACATCAGATCCAACATCTTCCTTGATCTCGGAGTTCATCAGAGAGGCAATGGGGAGAGACAGAGTGCTCCAGGCAGAAGGGCTCTTTGAGGAGGAGCACAAGTCCTGAGAGAGAAGGAACTGGCTCCCATAGGGGCTGTGATGTTTAGTGAGGGTGAAATGTAAGTGGCAGGAAGTGAGGGAGACTGAGAAGCAGGGACAGAGAAGGAGAAGTACTCGGGGTACTGCACATATGGTAAACAGCTGGGGAAAGTCATCTTCCTGGAAGATTATGGCACAGAACCTCCTAGCTCCAACCCTCTGCTGCCCATTCCATCCCAAAAGACTTTCCTCTAGGGCAGAGAAGGGCAACAGGCCCCTCTGACAGGTCTGGCAGCCTCTCTGCCCACTCTGCAGGCTCAGGCCAGATTGGTGGAGGTCACTAGAGGAGAGCTTTCCAGAGCCCTGGGCTCAGTGCCTTCACGGCTGCAGGGCAGAGGCCCCGCGCTGGGGAAGTGCAGAGCCAAGTCAATCAGAGCGGCTTCTTCCCCAGAGACCAGAGCTGATACCCAGGATCACTTCTGTGGACCACTGGACACTGGACCAGGGACCTTGCTGATCCTTGGCAGCTGCAGAAGAGGCCAAATTCTCAAGCCCCATCAAGAAGTGGCCTTTGTCCTCCACCATCCAAGCTGAGGCCTCCAGAAAGCATCTCCGCATTTTCTACCTGCACAGCTCCCCAACTTCTCCCCTTCACAGCCATGTCTGTGCCTTCTCCGTGCAACTTCAGTCCCAGCCCAGAGTCCCGGCCCAGGGGACAGACGTCAGGGCTTCCGCCTCAGGAGTCATCCCTGATACAGCTTCTGGCACTCAAAGCCACCTCTGAGCGCTTGGCCTCTGGTTCTGAGCCTCCCCCGGAAAGTAGCGTATTTCATCTTTATGTGTCAGGATTTATATAAAAAGGGGATAGTTCAACTCTCAATGTAATGAGTTGGAAGAACAGCTCTCTGGTGGCTTTCTCTAGTGAACACAGCATCAATAACATCGATTGCTAAAAATAACTAATAACACTGGGCTAGGGGTGGCAGGGGCTGCTCCAGCCCTTCCTCTAATGGGGATGCGAGAGAGACAGGTGCTCACTTCTCGACACACACAGCCTGCCAACAGGTGGGTTCACGGAGGAGTGAAGCACCCAGAGGGTGCCAGGGCGGGTGGGGCTTTTAAGGCTCTGGAAGCCTCTCAGCAGTGAGGAGGGATGGAAGGCAGGCAGATGCTTCTATGAGGTCAGTCACACGCCTACTGAAGCCCACACGCCTGGCAGGGGAAAGCGCTCATGCGGGGGCCACCATGGAAGCTTTCGGGAGAAAGTCTCTGGGAGTATGGTGAGCCTGGTAAAGGAGCAGCAGAGCTGGGGCAGGGTGGCAGGAACACTCGGGGCTAGGATCACCTACTCTGCAGCTCTAGCATGGTACCCTGGAGTTGGAGGCCTTCCTTTGGAAGCCTTTGCAGGCTGCTGAACCTCTGACGTTTTGCTTTCTATCCCCGGGGATGGGATCTTCTGGTTCCTCATGTGTCAGCACTGTGGGCTTCTTGTGGGGACACAGGACATGGCCGTGTGTGGCATGTGGGGAGCACGGTGCACACGCTGGCTACTGCAATGTGCGTTCTCTGTACACTGAGGGGAGGGGCTGCCCCTGGGGAAAGCAGTTAGCAAGTGGAATCTTAGGCTGACACAAAAGACCCTGCTAAGGACCTCCGGAGGTCAGGCCCAAGGGAAATAAATGATATCAAGGATTAAGGCTTACCAAAACCAGAGATGCCATCCCTTTGGACAAGGCATAGATTCTGTGCATCTTGCCGTACCTCTGGAAGGCCTCCCCTCAGTGTGAGGGCTGACGGATGCAGAGGTGCTCTCCTACATGCAGAATCTGTTCTCCACAGCCTGAGCCCCGGCCACTGTGCCCTTGACTGAGGTGGCTGTCTTCTCCCAGACACAGAAATCTATGCTGCAGGAACAGGGGCTGCTCGGGCCAATCAGCCCACCCACGGGGCTCCTTGCCTTTCTGGAAGGATTCTCTCACTTAATTTCTCCCTGTACCTCCTATCTCTCTCTGGGACTTCAAGAGAGAAAAACCAAATTATAGGCGAGGGGTGGTGGCTGAGGAGTGAGGGATCACAATAAAATGCCAACCTATGGTTAATGAAGAAGCTTATTTAGCTGGCAAAAAAAAACAAAAAGTCTAAGTGTATAGAGAAGAAATGATGTGTCTTAAAATTCACAGCATGAACGTCAGGTCTGACGGCCAGGGCACTAACCCACACAGTCCCCAGGGGCTCCTTTGTGAAGTTATTTTCTCTCTTCTGTGTCCCCCCAGGTATGAGGCAAGAGCTGCGATGCTTCCTCAGCAGCAGCACACTTTGGATTCAGGGTAACTTCATCGGTGGGTTGGGGAGGGCGGGGAACAAGAAAGGTGCTACGGGGCTGTGCTCAGTTTGCTGGCACACATGGGTCTGTAACGAGACCCATGCCATTAGCTTCCTGAAAAAAAAAAAAAAGTCTAAGTGTATAGAGAAGAAATGATGTGTCTTAAAATTCACAGCATGAACGTCAGGTCTGACGGCCAGGGCACTAACCCACACAGTCCCCAGGGGCTCCTTTGTGAAGTTATTTTCTCTCTTCTGTGTCCCCCCAGGTATGAGGCAAGAGCTGCGATGCTTCCTCAGCAGCAGCACACTTTGGATTCAGGGTAACTTCATCGGTGGGTTGGGGAGGGCGGGGAACAAGAAAGGTGCTACGGGGCTGTGCTCAGTTTGCTGGCACACATGGGTCTGTAACGAGACCCATGCCATTAGCTTCCTGTGTGGTGATTCACTGAAGCTCTTGGTCGGGGCTGCTCCTCCTTTGGGCAGGAAGAATGGGGCTGAGGATGTACCTGGAGCCCCGTGTCAATAGTTCACCTCCTTGAAGCAAACGATCCTCTGTGGCTTCGTTAACAGGAGCTGCAGAGCCGGAAAGGCTCACTGCCCACGGAGGCAGCACTGAACGCTGAGCTCCCTCTGAAGGCCCCCTTGATCTCTGTTCTCAGGGGCAGGGGGCAGTGCCGGAGAGTCGCTGCATTCACAGAGCACAGAGAGAATACAGCCCCTTTCCCCTGCAATTTCTAGAGCCTTTCTAGGTGGCCCCATGAGCTCCTCTCTGTTCTGGAGGAAGAAAGGGGTCTGTTTCTGTAGGCTGGATATGGGAAACTGGGGCACCATGCGACTTCGCTTATTCCAACATACTGTTGAACCTTGCATTTCACAGTGCCCGAGTCTCAATCCTGGATAGGAGACACAGGTTTGACCAGGACAACCAGCCTCTGCCACCTAGTGAGACACTGTGCCTTAGAACCCCCAAAGCCAGCCACTGGAGCCCCGTCACCAATTTCCCCTGCTCCCCCATTCCAAGACTTTCACTGATGGCCAATATCTCAGGGTTGTTCTAAACTATTATGAATCTTCCAATGATCATCCTAGGGGTAATAAAGAGGTCTCGAAACCAAAGGAAATCACGAGCTTCCAAGATTCCCAGATGTAGCAGAGGACAGGACCAACCGTGAGCAGAGGGAAAGGGAGCATTGTCACCAGTCCTCAGCACATAAAGGGTCCTCAATAAGTATCAGCTGAAGGCAGGAATTAAAATGCTGGCCTACAACAGAACACATTTGCACTTACATGGCACTGTACACATGCACCCCTCCCTCGCGGCCTCTGGAAGTGCTCGGCACTGCAGACGAGAGATGCTGGGCTGCACTGGCTGCATGATGAGAGAACAGCAGGATACCAAATGCTTAGAAGGGATCCTTTTGCTTTCTTTCCTCCACTCAATTCTGTCACCAGAGACCTCTGACTACCGTATTCTGATTCCACCAACTCAAAACTACATTTGGGGGGAAAATCACCCATTCCCTTTATATTAGGAAAGTAGGAAGGAAAAGAGGCTTCATTTTGGAATCTGGCCTTTCTTTCTGGAGTTGGTATGAAAGAAGATTGCTCCCTGAAGGCTTTGCTTTGGCTTTACGAGGTTCTATATCTGGCCCTGCCCTCCATCCCCCGTGAAAAGGGGCCCCTGAAGTCTTTGGTTGGCTGGAACACTAGAGACAGAGGTCTGAGACGCATCCTTTCTGTTACAATGCCACAGTTACGGGTGCCTTATGTTTGTATTCTATGTCACAGCTTTTTAAAGCTACGTTAAAGGTCTTTCCTTCTGTGACCCCTGCAACAGCTCTGTAAGATGGGCAGGGCGGGGTCGCATTATCTCCATCTAACAGGTGAGGACATTGAGAGCTTGCGTGGTAAACTGACGTGCTCGAGGCACGGGGTGGTGGGCAGGAGTTTGCCCGGTTTCTCATCTAACGCTCATACGAAGGCCTCTCTTTAGTTAACCTGCCCCTTTAGGGGAGGACGGATTAGGAGGAGAGCTGCCTGGCAGTGATGGGATGGGAGGCCGAGGTAACCAGCAGGGGCTGCCTTGGAAAGCTCTCAGCAGAATGTTGGACCAGAGTCCAGAGTCTATCAGACAAACCAGGCACACCTTTCTCACTCTGGCCACCAAGGCCCCTTCTCTAGTGGACATATGGCTCCTTACACAACCAGCTCTCCTACCGAATGTTGGACAGCACCATGGACAGTGACCAGCGGCAGCCTCATGAGTCCCGCCTGGGCTGCGGAGACTTCGGCTTTTCTGGCCTGGCCTCTCATTTATCACCTGAAAACAGCAGCCAGTGCTCACGGAAGCTCATGCCACCGCTGACTTGCCTTTATTCAGTCCCCAGTGACGGCTTGTCACTTGTTTTACTTCATCTTCCTGCCACCCCAATCCAATAACTTCCTAAAGTTCTGGAAGAGGTTCACCCTTGGAGCAATCGGTAACCAGTTACTCCACGGAAGGGATGATTTCATAGAAGGGATTGGTAACCAATTCAGACAGCCTGACGTCTTAAATTAACTAAGGAAAACATGCTTTCTGCAGAGCTTTTTCTCCTCTCCTGCCTGGCTCAGCCCAGACCTGAGACTTCATGCGGGAGAAGGTGGCTGCCGCAGACCAGATTCGAGGATCTTCTCAGAGGCCGCGGTTTTATCTTGGCAGCAGTCGCGGGGCCTGAGCTGTGCAGAGTGCAGATGCGTTCTGCCGAGAGTGTCGTCACTAAATCCACCACACCGGAAATGCATTTGGAAGCGATCCCGCCTGCCCATAGCGGATTTTCCAGATCCTGGCAATTGGAGCACGTTAAGGACGAGATACAACTGCCAGGTCTCATTTCTTAAATCAAGGTTCGTTTTGTCGGGAGGGCAGGGGAGAAAAACTAATGCGCAACCTGGCAAGGGGAGGGAGGGAGAGCTGCCTGCTGCCTTGGTATTGTTCCACGAGGAACCGACTCCCGCAGCCAGGGGCTTCCCGTGAATAAGCGGTGCTTCGCTCCAAACCCCAGACTGCGGGGTCTGAGTGTGAGTGAAGGCAGGCGCCCACGGAAGGATCAGAACATGTAGTTTCTGTTTCACTTGTTTTTCTCTGAGTCTGGGGCTATTCCTGTCTCCACACATCTGATCCGAGCCCTGCTCCCAGCCCCAGCTTCCCTGGCACACTGCCCATCCTCCAGATCACCTGGGCCCAGCCACTGTTCGCCACAGCTCAGGGGACTTGGCACCGCCCTGCATCCCACTGCGGAGTGGCAGCATTTAAAGATGGCCCGAATGGCCGCGCATGACAGTGCTGGGGGGTACGACGCCGGTGCGTGGCGGGTATGTCTGCCTGGCTGTGGCAGGGCACTGGGGAGGGTGGCTATTCGTAAATAATACTTAATTAATGAGGATTAAATAATAGATGAGCCAGTGTCATTCACAGCAGCACTGATAACCATCTTTTCTCCTGCTTGTCAATTGCTGCTGGGATGGAGGGTCAGAGGGCTGAGGACGGGGAGAGGAGGGCAGGGATGGAATCGAGGTGAATTAGAAGGACTTTGGTTGTGTTTACTATCAATTCATTTCACAGGCTGCTGACAGCAGATTTCACAGCTCAATTTATGGGGTTCCCCAATGCACAAATGTGAAAAGAAAATAAGAAAGAACTTTTGACAAAAGTACCTACTATCAGCAAAAGATTACCATAAGATGTTAGCAACCCCCCCTTCAAAACAGCCACAAATATACACAAAACACACACATTCTGGTGTCCTCATTTGCCTCATTCAGTGGTAATCACATCAGGCACTTTACGCCCGATGTTTTCCATTACTTTATGGGCATGCCTGACATCGTGCGTGCGCACACACACACACACACACACACACACACACACACACAGTAATGATTTGTATTGATGACGGTGTCAGGAAAAGGCATGCACTGAGTAAGGGGCACAGTCCCCTGACTGCAGAAGAGGGGTTTTCTGCCTGTCTCTTCCTAGGAGAGAGTCGGGCTCAGGAAAGTGCCCAACTGAAGACTGCAGTCCACCCTGCATGTGTGTGTCCTCAGCAGCCCCCACTATGAGCTTTGCTCCCCTCTGAGCTCTTCTCCTTCCTTCTCTTTTCCCCTCTCCTGCTCTAGAAGCTCTGGTTCTGACTCTCTGTTCTTAGCCAATGTCCTGCTGTGTTTTCCATTTCCTTAAGCATCCTCCAAGGCGACTGCCTCCCTTACTTGGAGCAAGAGTTCCCTCTTGTCCCCCGAGCAGGCATGAGTTGGAGGGCACAGAGTTCTGAAGGCGGATGGCACCAGAACCACCCCATCTCCCCACTGAGGTGAGCTCCTGAGACCACCACTGAAGCATCACGGAAACCCTTCCTCATCATTCTAGCAAACCCAGGGCCCTCGGGACAGGCTAAGGTCTGGCCTCCATGTAGGACAAACACTGGACACTGAGTGCAGCTATCATCTGGCTGATGCTGGCCACAGAGCGGGGCAGCCACAGGCCAGGTCAGCACATGCCCATCCTTTGAATATGGAAGTCAGGCTGTTATGCTTTTCACAGTGGGAACAACCAGCCATACTGGCCAGTCCACACAGCCTTGGGGTGGCTTTCAAGAGCTAAGTCACTGGAACTGGGGCCTGTAGAAGCAGACCAGCTGACCCGGAGGCCAAGGTCACTGGGGGCCGGGACAGCTGTGTGGTTCTCTCCAAATGAATTGGGAGAGGTGAAGGTCTGTGGTGTGGGCATCACTGCAACACAACACCATTGAGATATTGACCTTGGTGGCCTGGAAAGGCAGAAGTAAACAGACTGTCCTGGTGTGCAGATCGATCAGGCGGGCGCTGCATCTGAGCACCAGCATCCTGCTGACTGTGAGGCTCGGAGCAGGAGGGGAAAAGTCTGTAACCAGAGAGCTTTGTTTTGATTCGGCACCATTGCAATACCCTGGGCAATAGAGTTGTACTCAGGAACGCGGGATGTCGTGGAGGAGAACGCAGAAGTAGAGGCCGTGTGCAGTTGGAAGTGGCCAAGCAAACAGAGATGCTAGAGGAAGTGGGCCCAGGGCCCGTTTCTGCAGATGAACTCCACAGTGGTGCTCAGCTCACCCAGGCACGACTCCCAACAGTGTCGGGCCCTGCGATGTGCAGTCGGGGCCCCCAGAGAATCACACACTGAAGTCCCGACCCCAGGACTCACACAGTGTGACTGGAGACAGGGTCTTTAAAGAGGTGTTCGAGTTCAAACAAAGCCATGAAAGTCCTAATGCAATGGGTGGGTGTCGCAGAGGATCGTGATACAGACACACACAGAGGGACCACCATGTGAGTATAAGGTAAAAGATGGCCAAGGAGAGAGGCCACCGCTCACTCCCCCAGCCTCTCTGCTGAAATGCACTCAGTCTTTTATTTATCAGGCCTCTCAAGGAACACATCCTGCCGAGGCCTGGATTTTGGACTGCTAGTCTCCCAAAGCCAGGGGACACAGTTAGGCTGTTGGAGCAAGCCAGGCCGGGGTACTCTGTCAGGGCAGCACAGGAAATGAATAAGGACCCATCCACTCCTTAGGGCTGGGAGGGGGCTGTGTGCGTGGGGGGCCATGATCTTGCTAAACTGCAGCCAGGGTTTCTAAAACTACAGCTTTCATTTCTTAACAAAAAATGAGATAAATACACACACCTCGGGGGAAAATCCCAGAGGAAGGGTGAAATAAGTTGAAGCACAGATGACAGAAGGGACTACCAAGCAGAGTAGGTTACCGGAGCAGAACACCATGGTGCCCACAGCTGTGCTTCGCCTGCACACACGGCAGCAAGCATTTCTGACGAAGCTCAGGCTGTTGCTACAGTAATCATCGTCCTGCCTGAGACAGCAAACTCTGCGGCGTCTTCACTATGTCCAGGATCAGGGAAATACCAAGGCTGAGAGCCACAAAGGCTCACTCTGAGCGGAATGATGCTCAGGGCCCCACAAGGCTCCGGCCCTGCTCACCCAAAGGCCATCAGCAGGACGGTTTCAGGGGGGACACCAGGACATGTTTGTAGGGTGCAGAGGTGCCTCGTGTGGAGAGTGGGCCCTGTTTCTGGCCCATCCAGGCAGATGCTACAAATGCCACCCGCCCGTGGCAGCTGGTCCCCCAACAGTCGAGCCTGCGGCAGCCCAGAGTTCATCAACACAGTGTTCCACCTGCACAGGGGAAGGAGATTCTGCCTTGAAAAGGGGGGAAATTCTGACCCTGCTACATGCAGCACAGAGCATAACCACAAGGACATTATGCTCAGCGAGATAAGCCAGACCCAAAGGGCATGCGTATGGTAACACGCCACTTACAGGAGGTCTCCAGAGCAGTCAGGCCCATAGACAGAGGAGGTGGGGGCTGCCAGGGCCCAGGAGGAGGTGGAAGTGGGGGGCTGCTGTTTAACAGGGCAGAGCCTGAGTTTTACAGGATCAAAAAGTTCTGGAGGTGGATGGCGGTGATGGTTGACCACAATGAATGTGAATGAATTGATGCCACTGATTAAAGGTGGTCAAGAAGACAACTTCAGTGCTGTGTAGTTTACCCACAGAGAGAAAAAAGATTTAAAGAGCGCATATACCGCTTGAGCTCCCCGCTGCGCACCCGCCAAGCACCAGATCGATAGCCTCCGACACAGGCCAGCGGCGTTCAGGGAATCCATTCCCATCACACTCTGTGGGGAAGAACTCGCGGTCTAGGGCTGGGGCAAACCGCTCACGTCATGCACCACACGAGAGGAAGTTCACGTCGTGTGTTCCTGGTACCCGACAAACACTGCCAAAACACATTCTGGAGGCTTGGGTGGGGTAGATAAATGAAGGACACTAGGTCCCGGCTGCCTGCTCTGTGAGCTCGCTTGCTTGTAACATTTCTACTTTTAAGCAAGAATAAGGAAAAGGCTGGTGGTAGTTGGGGCAGCTTTTAAGACAAAACAACGCTAAAGATTCAATTAAGATATACCTGAGTAAGGAGGTTTACCAGGAAAAAGCTCTAAAATTAGGCCGAGGTGGAGGTTGCACAGGACGGTGAGTACACTAACGGCTCTTAGAGAGGCTTACATAGATGTTAGATATTTATTAATGTGTACAGCTGATACTGAATATAGAGATACCAGAAATATGGTGCAGAATGTTTGCACGATACAAAGGCGCGCGCGAGCGCACGCGCGCGCACACACACGCACACACGTCCCACCTATGGACAGCTCCCCCAGGTCCTACAGTTGCTTTTGCTGGGTGCTTATGATGCCACTTGAAGGACAGCAGCACCCCAGTCTGCGCACACTAACCCGCAGGCCTGGGCTCCGGTTTCTGTTCAAGCTGTCTGCGTTCAAAGTCCCCCTGCATTTTCTCTTCTGAGGTCTGCCTGCCAGTCTCATTAAAGAGTAAGCCGCGTGGGCTGGGGCCATTGACCTGCCCAACCTCATCCACATCTATTCCCCTTGATCTTTTAGAAACAAATGATAGTTTGTTCCCTGGGAATGGTTGCTAGGAGATCACCAGATAAGTAGAAGTGATTAATAGGGAATTAAATTTATGTCACCCGTCAGCTGACAATAGGGACAGGCGTCCAGACATCGGGCGTACGTCCACAGGTGCCCGTGTGCGCGCATACAATTGTGCGTGGTTATATGCATGTGCTTCTGTGCTTGTGCACCCAAGGCTGTAAACTTGCATGCCTGGCGTTTGTGTGTACACATGTGCTTGTGTGTTTACATGTGTGTGCATCCAGGTACTCACCCCACCCCCACGCATCTCGTGAGCCCGGGAAAGACCTCCACGGAGGAAGGGAAGGGACACAAGACAGATGTGCCACCCTCTGTGCAGCAGGTGGGAATTGGGGTTGAGCTTTCATGCCCTGGGGGACCCCATTTTTCAAAGAAGCATTTTGGAGAATGTGTTCTCAGACCATAATGTGAATAATCATTTCCTCATTTCTGTTTGGAAAATTAATCTTCTGGCATCTTAAAGTGTGGCCAAGAGGTTTAGAGCCAGGTCAGCGGCTAACACCTGGCTTAGTACTTGAAAACAGGCCTCAGGGGACTGGGGAAGTCAGTCACGGCACCTTCGAGACAGCATTCGTATGAAAACGGAAGTGAACATCAACCCTGACATTGCTGAAAACACAGCTGAGCAGCAATGACAACAAAAACAGGTTATGAAATGATATTCATCGCATTATCCAGTTTTTGTACAATGAACTCTGCACAGCCATCCCTGTCGAAGACACCCGGGAGACTGCACACACTAGGCGTGTGCCAGCTTCTGACAATGGGACTGTGGCTGTGTTCGCTCCCTTCTTTTCTCTTGTCTGTCATTTCTGTTTTTGTTTTCTTTTTGCAGTACTGAGTATCAATCCCAGAACCTCTGCACTGAGCTACATCCCCAGCCCTTTTTTATTTTTTATTTTGAGACAGGATCTCGTTAACCAGGCTGGGCTCGAACTCAACATCTCCTGCCTCATCCTCCCGGAGTGCTAGGATCACAGGCCGGCGCCACTGTCTCCAGATGTCTTGTCTGTATTTTCTATGAGGAACACTTGTAACTTGTGCAATGCTAAAAAGGTACCAAGGAAAATGTCAGTTGTACTGAAGGCCTCCAGATGCCCCCTCCAGTGCGGGCGTGGAGGTGGTAAGGATGGCTATAGGGTCCTCAGAAGGAACTGGAAAGACAAGCCAAAGGGTCTGCTGTCCTTGGGTGACAGCAAGGAGGGTCCGTCTGCTCTGCACATGTCCTGCCCCTGCCTGGGGAAAAGCAAACCACTTGCTCCCTCCCTTGAGCCTTCCTCGCCATTTCTCCCAGTGGGACACACGGTCACCTTCTCGCCCGTGCTGGGGGACAGGTGGAGACCCAAGTGCCTCTGCTCTCGGAGGATGCTGGCAGGGGCGGTGGGAAGGGCCGTGACCCAGCCAGGATGGAAAGCTCCGCTGGGGCTGTCGGCATCTCTCGTCAGCCGCCCCCCCCCACATGGAGGCCCCTGGTGGCTCAGATACACAAAGCGAGAGCGGGTGCTGGGCTCAGGTCAGCATGAGTGTTACTTGGACGGCGACATTGAAGCTGGACAGCCGATCTCGCTGGCTTTGGGAGCACATTTCTGAATGGCTCATGGAGGTGTCGCTTTGGGGTCTCCGTCTGGCCCCCGCCCAGCACTGCTCCCTGACCCCCCGCACTGAGTAGCTTTTCCTCCATGCGCCCTCCCACCAGGACGGTCCGCCTTACAGCCTGCCTGAAACTTCCAGAACCCAAGCCAAACGGGCCTCTCCTCCTTTAAGTTGTGGGTGTCGGTTACTCTGTCCCTGGGACGGGGCCGCTGACAGGTACGGATGCTGTGGCCCAGTCGAACCCGCTTGTCACAGCTGTTGTGCTGAAGCACCAAGGGCCATCAGTCTGGTCCCATCTCTAAGTCATCACTTTGTTTCTTTCAATCTCAGCCAACTCCACAAAATGGAAACAGATAAGAAACCCTACATCTGTCCACAAAGCCACCAGAGAACCCAGAGCACTGCGGAGCTATGTCTAGGAGCTGGCTCTTGGCTTCAGACGGATGAAGCCTCCCCCTGTTGGAAGGAGCTCGGGTCCCGATCCTGATGGCCACCGGACAGAGTGTGACGGAGATGGGCTTGGCGGCCCTGCATGTGCCCTGACCTGAGCACAGCAGGGAAGCCTTCGGAGAAGCCACCCTGGCATCCCTCTCTCTCCTGGATCTACTTCTTCCTCCCACAGAAGGCCCAGGGGCTATACAGCTCTGAGCTAAACAAACTCCACAAAGGGCAGGGAGCCTCCACTGGGCTGCTCGCAGACTTTAATTCTACAGGGTGAAATTTAAAAGTCCTTTCCATTTGTTCAGCTCAAACTCCCCCTGGCCTGGGCACACAGTGTCCCTCCAAGGAGGCAGGACAGCCAGCCCTGAGAGGGCATGGCCCTGCCGACTGTCAAGGGCCCATCTGCTGTAGCTCCCAGGGTCCAGCCTGGGGTGGCAGCTGCATTCTGCCATCGCTGGCCACCCTGCAAGAGCACAGCTATGGTCCCCTTTCATAAGAGTACCAGCATCCATGGTCTGCTTCATTTCTGACAGAGCAGGACCAACCGAGAGGGAGAGGCTCCACCCCCTGCAGAGGACTCTCTGACACAGGGCTTGCGGGCAGCAGCTAGCAGCTGCGACCAGAGAACCCAACTGGGCTCTGCCAGTCAGGAGCTGGTTGGCTGTGACCTCCCTGAACCACTACAAGGGTCCACACAGGCACCCTCATGACAGGCAGTGAGACGGGGAGGCAGAACGGTCCCCAGAGGAATAGAACCCATTCAGGCAGCCCAGATCTCTAGGCTGAAAGCCTTGGGTCCCACGCCTGCGACACTGAGGATGCTCAGCTGGCCGTGTGAACTGGTACAGCGGGGAAGACGCGGACACACCTGTCTCGGAGAGCTTCGCTGTTCCCAGCTCTGCTCCTGGTGCTCTGTTCTTTTCCTGTCAGAGTTGAACTCAGCGAATCACACCGAACTGTCCCTGCTGCAGGCCCAGGAGCAGGCAGGGGACCAGAGAGGGTGCTTGCTTAGGGTTACCCCAGGGCGGCTCTGTGCACAGCCTTCTGAGGAGGGGCTGTGAGCACGATAAGTACAAAAGGGGTGCAGGCAGCAGGAAAGCACAAGGGAACAGAGGCTGCCCCCATACGAAGCCACCAGGTGCATGGAGTCCCCACCCCGCTCCACCGGAGAGTTACTTCTTCTCCAGCCCAGCTTCATGGAAACCTGCAGCAGGTTTGTGGCTTGGGCTCTGGCCTGTGTCAGGAGCAGCATGAAAGGTTGGGTGAAGGGAACACTCCCCTTGCTGGGGCCCCTTCAGCCACAATTCTTGCAGAGCCTGGGAGAGTCTGGCCCCAGGCCCTCTGATCGGGCTTGCTTTTATATTTATTAACCCACTTTCTCTCTTGGCATTTGGAGCAAGGAGGAAACCTCGGCCAGAGCTATGAATAGGCCAAGGCGGTCCCTGGGGAGCAGAGTGAGCTCATGCCTGCAGTGCAGGTGCCAAGTGCAATAAAGGTTCCCAGCTTGGCTGGACCAGGCTTCGGCCACCTCAGGGAGCGGAGGGGGCACCTCAGCTGAGCCCGGTGCCGCCTTCCCTCCTGCTGCCCATGCTGGCCACCTGGGCCCCAGCCAGGCACAGAGCCTGTGGTCGTGTGGAGTTATTCTGCCCTAGGTCAGACCTGACAAGAGGCGCTGAGGAAGAGGCGGGGGAGGGCTTGGCACAATGACATGGAATATAAATGACTCCTGTAAACAGAGAGTTTAATAAAAAGGCAGTGCGGGAATTTATGGGCAACCCAAGGATAATTAAAATTATTTATCTACTTACCTCCCTTGCTGGCTGATCAGTCTATTAATTATCTATTATACACCGCTGATTTGCATTTAGTAAGGGGATTGGGTAAGGGCAAGTGAAAAACACAGAGGGGCCAGGGAACCAAGCACTGGGGGCCCATGTGGCACTCCCCATGCCCGGGCCTCTCCCAGGCTCCAAGAGCCAGCAGGGGCCAAGCAGAAAGCGCCTCGCGAAGGGGTACGCACCTGTATGCAGGAGGGACACTCCTGGAGGACAGGATCCCTCGGAGGGGCCTGCAGAGCAGCTCCAGGGAAGGCCGGCAGGGTTTCCTCTGGCGGTTCTGACTTCACGCTGCATTTTCAAAAAGAAAACAAGAGCACAAAATCAGTTTCAATCTCTGAATATCTGGAATATATCAGACACACGCCGTCCCTTGCTCTTGATCAAAAATATCTCAGGACCGAGTGTCATGGGAACCGTGTCTTTTGAACACTGCAAACAAGAGAATGTTAGGCGGGGTGTTTTAACGGGGTGGCTCTGTCTACCCCAGAACATGTAAAGGATGCTCTGCACTGTGGTTCTGGCTGCTGTAGTGACATCTGAGGTGTGAGATGGAATGCTGGACCCGAGGGGTGGGGCGCTGGTGGGCCAGGGGGTCAGCTGGCCAGGATGGATCTGCAGGTGGGATGTCCCCAAGACGGGTCAACTCTCCTCTTGCATCCGTAGAGCTCTCTCGGGGCAGAAGCTCCAGTCCCACCCTGATGCAATGTTGGCTCCCATCACAGGGCTCCATTCCAGGGAAATATCAGGCCCACGGGGTGGACAGACCCTCAGTGTGCAGTCTGTCCAGGCCACCCACCTCCAAACATGCTAGCACTGGCACATTCTCCTGTGTGGTCCTGAGCTGTGTGGGTGTCTCTGATTGCTAGCTCTCAGCTAGACACTGGGGTGCAGGACAAGGAAAGGGGAGACTGGCTTTTGCCTTTCAGCTATTTGCTCTGCTGGGCTGTGTTGGCTGCAGGTGAACACTTGGCTGTCTGTGTCCGCAGAAGTCTTGTGAGGAAGCCCCAAAGCTCAGTGGGATGGTGTTTGCAGAGGGCTCCCAGGAGATGATCAGGCTGTGGGGATGTTGCTCTCAAGACAGGGTTAGTGCTCTACTCTGAAGTCCCCTTAGCTCTCCGCATGTGAGAAATCAGATCTGCTGGCACCTTGACGGTGGACTTCCTAGTCTCCAGAACTCTGAGAATAAATATGTGTCGTCCGTGGTCACTCCATCTCCCTTCCTCTCCTGCCCTTCACTGTCCTCCGATCACAGCCCCCAGTGGCCCACACGGGTGGCTGCTGCCCAGGCTGGGGCTCTGCACGGAGGAAGTCAGCTCTGCTGCCCTAGTGTGGCAGGGCTGCCTCAACTCCCACCCCATACTCCATCGAAGACCTAATGAGAGCAAGGGGCCTGTCTTCCATGAGACATGACCCAACACGGCACCCTGTTTTCAGGAGTTCATTGCCACCTGGGCCCATCTGTTGAGAACTTGGGGTCTGGGGCATTTCACGGTCCTCTTTTTGGGTGTCCAATTGGCCACCCATAGTCCCTGGTGGTCCAGCCAGACTAGAATCTAGGTTTTTCCTTGATGGTATGTAGTAACTGGGTTTAACATTTAGAGTTGGTTAACGTTAGTAACAATGAGCTCTACCCTGGGCGTTGCAGCCCCAGCCTCTGCCTGAGGTTACAGCCTGTGTCTGCCTCACAGATGTCAGATTGGCAGCCCCCACAGTTGTGTAGCTCAGGTCATAAAATCAGTCTATCTGTTCACCTGTCTGACCATCTGTCCATCTATCTATCGATCCATTTCTCCACCTGTCCATCCATCCATCCATCTGGCTTCTTCTATCATTTTTTCTTACTCAGCCTATGGGGTCTTCTTGGGTCCCTCCCTGATTAGACTTCTAGAGCGGATCTTATTCATCAACAGAGCCGGAAATACCCCCACTCCATGTTTAGTCCACACTCCATTCTTGCTGAGAAGGGGAGCAGTGCCCTAACAGTTGCAGCAAAACGGGAAGAGGAAGGAGTCAGCAAAGGGCTGCAGGTCTCCGTGGGGACAAGGACGGCACAGTCACAAGCTCAGAACCGGCTGGCTGTCCCGAGTCTGTGAAATCGGGTGGGCCGTGTTGAGCAAACCCCAGCCCCAGCTTTTGCACAAGTCCCAACCCACCTCCCTATCAGTGCCGGGTTGTCTGAGACTGCAGGAAAGTTGTGTCCAGCCCCCTGCTCTGCCCTTCCTCCTCCCCTTCCTGGCTATCGCTTCTCAATTCTGATGATGTATCAATAACTGCAAAGCAAAATGCCACAGTTAGCAGCGCCGCTGTACTGTAACTAATCGTTTTCTGAATCGATTCTCAGGGTTGTGTGTGTGCAGCGAGGTGGGGCCACATCTCTGCAGCCGCTGCAGCCTCCAGGAATTAGGCACACCAGGGAAGTGCCAAGGGACAAAGAAGAGGGAGGGATAAGGATGGAGCAGGTTTTTTTTTTTTTTTTTAAGAGGGCCTGAAGAGATGATTCTTTATCATATAGAGAATGAGATGAGCCCTACTCTGGCTGGCCTCCCCACGGCAGCACAGAGCACAGGCAGGGAGAGACTGGAGCCCGAGAGCCTCTGACAAGGACGGGTGTAGTGGGCAGGGGTGCCCGCCTGGCCAGACCCATCTCCAGGGTCTGGGCATGAGTCTGTGTCCAGGCCAGACAGCCTGGGGCTCTGAGACAGGGTATCCACAGATGGCGCGGCTGGCTATCAGGTGCCAGGTGTCTTCCTGGGATAGGGACATGGGAAGAGGGCAGACTACCATCCACCCACCTGTTTCATGAACACAAAGACGCAGGTCCAGGGAACTTTCAGACTCCCCTGTGCACAGAAAAAGACCTCAGGCACCTCTGGAATTCATGCACTTGAGATTTTATTGGCCCCATAAAGTGCGTTGCCTCCCTGAAGTCTCTCTGGGCCAAGCTCACGCACACATGGAGTTGACACTGCATGCACAGAGCTGAGGCATAGCCTTAGGGCTACATGTGGTGATCCTCAGGGAAACTGAGGCACAGAGAGCTAGAGGAGCCTGCCCCTAGGCACACAACTGGTCCGGGGGCAGAGCGAGAACCCACGGCCAGGGCACCTGGCTTGGCAGCACACTGTACTCAGTCTTCTTAGCCTAACCCAATTGGTGACTCAGTTTCCCGCTCTGTCATATGAACTCTAACACCTGCCTCCCTCGCTTTCAATACTTCTTGGGTTCTTGCACAGCCCCAGTGGGGCAGGAACCATCAAGAGGTAAGGCAGCAGGGCCTGGGCAGGTGGCCCCAATCCTAGGGGCCTGCTTAGCAAAGAGCCAGAGGAGTGTCTAAAAGCTCCCCAAGCACAGGCCCCGCTCTGAGTGTTAGTCCAGCACACGGGACCACACTTCATTCCTCTACCCACACACTGTCCACCCTGCCCCAGGCATGCGTACCCCAGGTCTGCCCATCTGGGTCCTCACCCCACTCTCTCAGGCAGGGCCAGAGTGGTCAGAGATCTCCTAAAATCCCCAAGGGGTCCAGGAACGCTCCGGAGACTGCAAAGAGGGACTAAGGCTGATAGGGTCCTTTCTCTTGTTGGGGACACGGCCAGGGACTGCTGCTGGCATTGCTCATCCAGCACCTCTGTTTTCTACTGTGAACCCGTGGGGACTTTGGCTCTAAGCTCTGGTCAGCAGTGACTCTGCCAGGGGCAGAGGACCTGCTCCTAAGTTGCGAAGCCCACGAGACCCTCTCTAGCCTCAGGGCTCCCTGGGAGCCCATTCTCTGCCTCCAGGTGCTCCTGTATAGCTAAATGCAAGTCCAGCTGTCCCTAGTATCCATGGGGAGTGGTTCCAGGAGGCCCCAAAGATACCCAAATCTGTAAGTGCTCAAGTCCCTAATATAAAACGGTGTCATATTTGCCTACAGCCTTTGTGAATTCCCCCATACACTTGAAATTAACTATTATATAAAATAGCAAATACAATGTAAATGCTACGCAAATAGCTGTTTAGTGATTAATAACTATACTGTTCAGTGAATAATAACAAGAAAAAAGGCCTGTATGTGCTCAGTAGAGAAGCCATGATTTTTTTCTGAATATTTTTGACCTGTGATCGGTTGAATCTGAAGATAAGCAACCCACAGCTATGGAGAGCCACTCTATTTTCCAGCTCAGAGAAGGTCTACCTCCTCTCCCAGGATTGCCTGAGCCTGGAGACCTGTGCCTGGGCAGCCTGGGAGGACAGTGAGGGTCACAATCCCCACACAGGCAATTTAGCCACAGGGTCCCCATCCCTTGTGAGGTGCCAAAGGCAATGGGGCCTAACAAGAATGTCCAAAGTTTGTGAATGGCTTACTTTAGGGGGAAAAAAAAGGTAACATAGTTTCAGGTTTGGCCCTAAGTCCTTCCCAGGTGCAGGCTGCTTTCCCGAGTAGCAGAAGGAGGTGGAGTCAAACTGTGCATAACCCCCACGCCTGCCAATATACAGGAAAGGGGCAAAGAGTCAGGCAGACCCAGCCTCCACAAGACGCCATGTCTAGCTCTCATGGGAGAAAGATGGGAAAGGCAGAGACAGGACAAGACAGGTGAACACTGACAGCTGGAGACAGTCCAGGTGCCGGGGAACCGTGGGCAGGAGCTGGAACATTCTCGGACCTCGCCCCTCCCTGGCATCAAGAGTACCACTGAGCCATTCCCCCAGTAGCCACACACCACGAATATCCAGTGTGCTTGTCAGTGGAAGCACGGGGAGCAGGCGGGGTGGATCCCTAAGACAAATTTCCACACAGCAGCAGATCAAAGGGAGGGATCAAAAACACATCCACCGGCACAGAGAAGCCCTAAAGCCATAATGCTGAAGGCAAGAAGCAAGTCACAGAAAGAGATCACGCACGTGTGTGTGCCCTTGAAAGAGACACATGCAGTGTCATCGGTCGCTCTTGGTTATGTGTGTATGGACGTGGTTTTTCAAGGGACAGAATTAACAGACACCAAATGAGCATCAGAGCCACTTCCAGGTGTGAGGGAGGGGAACAGGGCTGGCATGCTCAGGGGGGCTGCAGCTTGTTTATTCATTCCTTTCCCTCCTCTTCTGCTTTGCTTCTTCCTCTTGCGCTGAGGATCGAACCCAGGGCCTTCACACTGAGTTCTGTCCCCAGCCCTTGGTGCTCCTCTTTTTTTGAGACAGGGTCTAAGTTGCCTAGGCTGGGCTAAAACTTGTGATCCTCCTGCCTCAGCCATCTGGAATGCTAGGATTATAGGCATGTGCCACCACACCCAGTTTGCCTCATTTCTTCTTGAAGACTCAGTGCTACATAAGATGTTTAAAAAGAAGTAAGATATATTATGTACCTATACTAGCTCCCCATGATGAATGTAATCAATCTGTATCGCAAACAGATACCAAGAAAAACAAAAACTAATAAAAGACAGATAATAAGTAACAGGGAGATAGATCTTCTGCAAACAGGAAGGGGACCAAGAGATGGAGGAGCGGGAAGGGAGGAGAGCAGAAGGGAAGTAAAAACGATGATGATGTGTAGGTGCACCAACACCTCACAATGAACGCCATCATTACGTACTGCAAACAGGAACTAATACAAACAAATCAAAAAATGAAATGTCAGCCATTGTTAACTGCAGGTGGAGGAACATATATATTTATTATATTTTACCTTAACCATCAATTCTCCCCAGTGTTTTTGAGGTTAGAATGCAAGCCCCTGGGGGAAGCTAGAGGCCTGCTCATCCGTGTGGGTGACACCAGCCCCAAGCTGGGTGTGTCCTGCACTCACTGGGACCCAGGGTGGGGGTGGAGAGTGTCGGTTCCGGAGGCGCCCTCCGGCCACTGGGTCTCAGCACAGTCCCCCCAGGGCTGCCGGCGTGTGGATGGGCACCAGGAGACCAGCGCCCTGGCCAGACCTGCTCAGCACAGCCGCTGTCCCCCGGGTGGCCCCTTGCCGGGTCCTTCCCGCCTGCTGGTCCGTCTTGAGCCGGCCACGGCTGGCTGGCTGGCTGTATGGATGGATGTCCGGCTTTTACTTTGATCTCACAAAACTACACTTCCAGCGTTACAAGCTAACAAAAGCCGCATGATCGGATTCCAGGTCATTACTCAAGGAAAGGGACCCCTCTGTGGTCGAAAGCAGCAGTTTCAAACCAATTAAAATAAGCCCGTTGTTCCTGCGGGCTGCCGCCGTGCTGCCACCCCGGAGGTCTCTGAGGGCCCATGCTCGCAATGAGCGAGATGCACGAAATGTTAATGGAGACACTTAAATGGCGCGCCGAGGGGATTCTGGTAAATAAGGCCACTCCAAGAGGCTGGGGGAGAAGTCTCCTGAGCTAACCCTGGAGGGAACTTCAATAAACACGAGATTGGATTGAAAACAATTCACGCCGCAAGGGGTGGGTCTGTTGGCAGAGGTGGGCGGGGGCTCCGGGGGAGGAAAGCTATTTCATTTCCTATTAGTTCCCCTTTGCAAGTGCCTGTGTCTCCTGCCTCTGGCCCTAGAACCTGCCAGGGCCTGAGAGTATCCACTGGGCAGACTGGGAGGGCCAGAGGAGAATTTGCCAAATAAAAAAAACGGATGGGTAGGAGGAAGCTGAGCAGACCAGGGGAAGAGGTGGAGGCGGAGGGCTGGAACAGACAGACTGTGGGAGACCCTGGGGCTGAGCAGGCAGACAAAGCTTTGCTGAAGAGGGGACCATGTTTCCTGCACTGTCTGGCATCTGCCTGGAACTCTATGGGGTCCTATTTAGAAAGGATCAAATGTGATCTGGAAAACAAATAACTACGGCTCAGGAGAATACCACCCATGCCTAAGTCAGCAGAGAGATGGGACCCAGCTCAACATGAACTCTGGGGCCACCCTCATTGTAGGCAGCCTCCGGGCCAAGGCGGGGCCAGAATCCAGGCTGTCGGTAGCTCACGGTGCCATTGAGGGCCCTTCCCACGTGACGGATGGGAGGGTTACCAGCCCAAGCAGCTGCGGAGTCTGGTCTGGAGGGCTGAGCCAGACCACAGGAGGCTTTCTCCACGGAGACCCACCCTAGGCACACCTGCTTTCGTCAATCTAGCGTCACAGCAGAAGGAGATCTTCACACAGATCTCCACAAAACAGCTTCCAGCTAGGGTTGCCAGATTTAGCAAGTACCACCACCAGATACTGAGGGTAAAATCTTAGATGAACCATGGCGCCTTAGTCGTTTTAGTCTAAGTACGTACCCTGCAACAGTTAACACACTTACTTCACAACTGTTGATTATCTTACCTGAAATTCAAATTTAAGCAGGCGTCTTGTATTTATTTATTCTTGAAACCCTAGCTTCTGGCTGGCTGATTGCCCAGCCTAGATACACACGCACCTCTATGCACAGCCAACATGCACACAAAGCCTACAGTGCACACTCATCCACACATGCAGATGGGCTCACACTCCCCCGCATTCCTCGAAGAAAAAAGCTAGCACTTCACAAGTTCTGGGAGGGAGCCTGGCTCTTCCCAACCCCTCCTCACGTCACCCATGGCCGCTCGTGTCATCATTCAGACCAAAGGACTTGGGCTCCGGACTGCCACTTGTCCAAGGCCACATAGTTCGCACATGGCCTGGCCAAAATTGCAGACCCAAGTCATTTGTATTCCAACGCCCGTACTCTTTCCACCGTGCCAGACCCAATGCATCAAACTTGAGATGTTTCTTTCCAAACAGAAGGGTCACAAGGAAGTCACTATTGATTCAGCAGTCAGGTCATCGCAGGGGGCTCTGGCCAGCCCATGCAAACCCTGCATGGTGAAGCTGCAGCTACACCCAGTGCAGACCCTGCTGTCAGGGCTCCCTGGCTTCAGCTGCCAGGCTGGAAGGAACATGCCTGGCTTCCGGGCCTGTGCCCTGCAGTGTCTTGTTGGCAACCAAGTCCCAAGCAAGTCCGGAGGACGGCGCTGACTATCGTGGCAGGGCCTTCTAGCAAAGAGTGTGTTCTCCTCTGGACACCTGAGAGGGGACAGAAATTGGGCCTTCTTGGATTCTGAAATTGGCCTGGAGTCCTTAGCTGTCAGCTTCCCCTAACCAACTAGTTGCTTCTAGGCACTTGGCATGTAATTAGAATCCTAGCCACCAATAAAGCTCAGGTGAATGCCAGAGTAGTGTGATCTCCACAAATCCTGCACCATCCTCCAGGCAGGGAGAAAACTGAGGCCTGATGACAAATCCCACTCTTAATGGCAGCAAGGCAGCTCACACCCCTGACACCGATGGCCACATCTTTACCTGTCAGCTCCCTGGATGGCAGTGAAGCTTATCACTTAGTCATTTCTAGAAATGTCTTTTTTACCCCCCCTCTTTTCAAACAGTCCCAGTCCGCTATGAGAGCCTCCTCTCCCGAGCCCCTTGCCGGCTGGTGGCAGTTCGTGAAGATTCTGAGTTGACAATCTGCACGCCTCCAGCCGGAGCCCTTGCAGCGACTGTGCCTAATTCCTATCATGAGTGAAATAAAAGCATTCTGAGCCTGAAGATCTGGATGCTCCAGGTGTTATTTGCTTAACCAGCGGCCAAGAAGAAATCCGGTATGGGAAGAAAAAAGCCAGGGGAGAAAGAAGGAGGCCAGCATGGATCATCAAAAACTCCAACACACAGGATGCTGCTAATCAAATGCTAAAATCCAGGACACAAAATTGCTGAGGGCGAATGAGCCAGGGAGCTCCACGGAATAAACAGCAAATTCTCTCCCCTGTCCTCACAAGCTTCACCTCCAAACCATGATGCCAGCCAGACAGTCAGCACCGTAACGCAGTGATGTTTACATTAATTACCTAATGAGGCTGTATTGGAAAATTCTGCACTAAGATTTGTGCCCTGAAAAGCTGTGGGGGTGGGGTGGGGGTGAGGAGGAAGCCGCCCCTGGATTTCACGGATCTTCCAGAGACGGCCCACTGGAAGGAGTAGATTTAATTATAGACAAGTTGCTGCTTTTCAGGTGACCTACTTCCCAAGTGGTTTTCCAGCTTCTTCCTTTCTAACACAAGGTTTTGACATATTGGAGCCAGGAAGGAAGAAGTCACACCATGCCACCGAGAAAGTAGGGGACGCGGGCTCTGTGATCCAAGGCAGAGAGGAAGAGGAGACGCTGAGCACATAAGAAGGTGGACAGGGCGAAGGCAGGCGAGAAAGAACAGCAGGGGAAGCTCTTGCTTGAGGCTGAGATGAGACCCGCCCATCCCAAGGTGGCAATGGCCCAGGACACTGCCCAGGTTCTGCCACAGAGCTGAAACTCAATTCGCCTTTGCTCAGCCTGAGGATCCCGAAGGAATTCTAGCCAAGGGTGGCCTGGGCTGGCCAGTGCTGTCCTGTGACATGCTCGAACACCCGAGTGGCTTGTCACTCCTGAGATGTAGAGAACTTTCCAGAAGTCTGTAGTGCACTTGCTGCTGACTACTGCTCATGCAGCTGTGGGGGTGGCTGGAATGCACTTCTGCATGGAGTCCTCTTGGTGTCACCACAGGGCCCTCCCGGGATGAGAAAGGCTGGGCCACTCCCAGGGCCAGCAGTCCTGGGTAGAGGCAGAGGCTGCCCCCTTGGCTACTCAGTGGGACCCGTGCTCTTCCTGCTTGGAGGACAGCCACAGAATTCATACCCCATCCATTTTCCTGCCTTCAGGTAGAGGCCTTCCACCTGACTTCGATCATGGGATTTGGTGTTATTTTTAATCCTGCCCAGCAAGACGCTCTTGATACTCATCCTCCCTTGGCAAAACTCGTCCATATTTAACCAATCTCTCTGCCAGAAAAAGTGCTTCTTCTGATCTATCCAAACTCCTTCATGCTGAGCCATGGGGTGGGTCCATCCCCACATCCTGTCCTCGGTGGGTTTGGGGACAGCTGTTTGCCAGCATGTGCTAGTGGTCAGGAGAGCTGGACCACGTAGACCGTGTGCCTTGCAGCCGAAAGCTCTGCCTGCCTGTTCTCCACTTGTATCCGTCTTTCTCCCCGACAAGGCCTCGGCAGAATTCTACTTCTTGCAGTAAAAATTGCTTCGAGGAGTCAGCCCAGGTTTGCGTCCAGCCTAGCTCTGCTCATCACTATCAGAGAAGCAGAAAATGGATTCCTCCATCCCCTGAGAAGCACCTATTTGGCAGTTCTGCCAAGAAGAATGCTGGATCCTAGATGTCACTCGGGGCACAGCTGGGAGAGGCCTTCCAGACACCCGAGGGCCCGAAGGGAAGCAGATCCTCAGCCCAGAAGTGCCCATTGCCGATGTCCTCATGACACAGGACACAACCAGCGATTTGACTGATGGCCTGTACTTTGCAGATTTAAGCGGGCTGGGGGCACAGGTTGGCTGAAAACTTTATCAGGCTCAAAGGACATGCAGGAGCCCAGGGTATGTGGACACCACGCTTACATCGACAGATGTGCTGTGACCCCTTGAGGTCACAGAAAGGAAACAAGTGACCTCAGGACACCCCCTTGCAGCTGTAGCAGGTCCGGGGGAGACCATGACAGCCAGGACTCCTGAGCCAAGCATCCCACTTGTGCCTCCTCTGACCCTGCCCAGCATGCAGAACACTCAAGCCCTTCAAAGCACGATGGAGAAACACCGATGTCCAATTTTCCCACAGAGCACAGGTGAGAAAGTTCTCATCAGAACTGCAGATGATGTGCAAGCTCTACCTTAGCCGGTGACCTGGCGGAAAAGAGAGGAGCTGGCCCAGGGAAGGAAGGAGGGGGAGAAGGAGTGAGAAGACAGTCACCCGGGTCGTGAAGCACAGGGAATTCCAGTCCTGCAGAAGAGAATGCTAAAGACACAGGGCCATAGCTGGGAGCTTTACGGGATCTGCCTGCTAAAGCAGGAGCAAGCACTCGCGTCCCCTGAACTGGTCTCAACGTTACACGCAGCACTGTGGTTCTGAAATAAAGTCCAAAAGGTGCACAGAAAAATGTCAGAGAACAAGGAAAGAACGGATTAGCATGGATGGAGAGATTTGAGGGGATACACAGGCAAGGGAAGCTTGAGGTGTGCTTTGAACACAGTGAGGAAAACAGGGGCAGGGAGCAGAGAGAGCAGCTTTAGAAAGTCGGGGAGCAAGAGCAAGGAGCGGCTCCACAGAGCAGCTGAGGCGGGGCAGGCTCTGGTCTCATAAAGACCACGATCTGACGCATGAGGAGAGGGTTCCAAGCCACTAAGTGAGATGGCACAGGCAGGGTGCCAGGCAAGGCTCCAAGCACAAAGCCTGGC